>NW_026623100.1:16978865-17289526 GCF_023065955.2 Ursus arctos
CCACATGATTAACATTTTATACTTCCCCTAAATTTTTTTCTGGAAGACCTAAGAAAAGAGGAAAGAAAAGACACCAAAGAAAAACAGTTTGATCTGACAGTGAAATCAGCATATGTCATTATTTTATCAAAGCCTAAGTTCCTCTGAAAATAACACCTGTTTCTAGTTTCTACATTAATGTAAATAGCGTTAGCATACTTTGATCCACTAGACTTGAAATCTTGGCATTTCATTTTCCCTTTAATCCTTCTATCAATTAATCATCAGGTTCTAATAATTTCCTTCTGGATCTCTTTTGGATTTATCTTTCCTTTTCCACTACTAGTTGTCACCCTGCTTTAGATCCTTATCATGTCAGTGTGAGTTACTTTTAGTTCTGCAAAATTTAGAGATCATTTGTTGAGTGCCCAGATGGATGGGGAGCACAAGGGATATAAACATTTCTAAGGCAAAAATCTCTACCCTAAGGGAATTTATGTCCAGAAGGGGAGAGATAATGTATGGAAATGTCTAAAATATAAGTTAACCTGTTCAATAAAGAGACTCTTGGGGTTTCAGAGGAAGGACAGATTATTGCTGGAGGAGTTGTTTGGGGAAGTCTTCTGGAAGAGGTGTGCTTTGAGCTGGGCCTGCATATGTGAGTAGGTTTTATTGGGCAGAGATGCAGGAAAACGAACCAGGGAATTAAGTGGAGTGTGGTATGTGGGACATAAGGTGCGTCATGGTCTATGGAGCAGTAATTAGCTAAATGTGACAGGAGTCTAGAGTGGGTGGGGGTAGGAAAGTTCTGAAAGGGTGGGTGAAGCTAGACCCTAGAGTTATGGGCCAAGGAGTTGGGACTCAGTTCACAAGATGGTGGGGGCATTGAAGCCTTTGATCCAGGAAGTGTCACAAAGAAATCTGTGCACTCACAGAGTTAGTCTGGCAAGGGTGTAGACTGCCCTGGAATGGGGAAAGGGGACCAAGACTATTGTGATGCTAGTCCTTGATGTGCTGTTATGGAGGCTGGAGCCTGAGTTGTCAGGGAGATAGATGCAAGCAGGCAAGGGAGCTGGAGTAGGCAGTGTGGGGGAAAAGATGTGGTGCCATTGACAGAAATCAGAGAGGCAGACGAGGGGCAGGTTTATGGGAAAGATGATGAGGCTAATTTATTGTTTAATATTCTGACAGATCAGTTTATATCTGTCTTTCTGTTGTACGCATTTCTAAGTAAAAGCCTAGACCGTGGAGAGACTGGAGTTCACCCCATTGGGATGGATGGGCATTGAGAGTGGTGGGAATGAGGGGTACAAAGTACAGAGAGGCCCGTGCAGTGTCCTTGGAGAGTTCTCCCTCACAGGGGTCAGGAAGGAGAAGGGCTAAGGTGATGGAGGTGGTGAGGAGCTGGGGCAATGAGGTGCCGTGGAAGCCGGGGAAGGGAGTGTTCAGCCTGGTGGTGCTGGGCAGTTCTAGCAGTGCTGTGGGGAGCTCAGAGAGGCTGAGGTGACAGTAAAGGTAGCTGCTTTGGTGACTCTGAGGAGAGTGGTTCCATGCTGGTAGAGGTGGCCAGCAGGTGGCCAGCACGAGGGTTAGAGGTGGATGGTGCTAAGAAAACAGGCAGAGACATGCTGTTCTTTGAGCAGGTGGGAAAGGATGGGAGCTCAGCAGATGATTCAGTATGATAGAGTAATGGGGAAGAAGTCACGGTGGAGATAGAATTTAAAAAGCTGCAACAAATGCTTTTTTTGAAGGTAATTTTGAAGATATAGGGAGGAGGAGGGGTGGTTGGTGGATTAGGCCCTGAGGGGCCAAAAGGAGATATTGCTGGGGACCCAGGAGGGGAGGTTTGAGTGGCTGAAGTGGTGTGCAGAGATTAGTAGAGGGGACTGAAGTGTGAGATCAGGTGTCGGGAAGCTATCAGAGGTTGGGTACGGAGTCTGGGATAGAGAGGAGGACTGTGAGAAAATAAGGAAGCCAACCCAGAAAAGTTAGGATTGAGTCATTAGGATCAGCAGTAGCAGGCAGTGGACTGTCAAATATTCTAGTGTCATGAAAACCGTGGTATTTTTGGATGATTGGTATGGCAGCTGTGTGCAGGGCTATTTTAGAAGGGAGCATGACTGAACATGGCAAGAACGTCATGGGCCTTCCTAAGTAATCTTGATAGGCCTTAAGTTTTTGAAATGATTTCTTAGAAATAGAAACTCAGGGTTTGGTTATCCTAAAGTTAAAAAAATTGGGGGGCCCCTGGCTGGCTTAGTGGGTAGAGCATGCCACTCTTGCCTGGGCCATGAGTTCAAACCCCATGTTGGGCATGGAGCCTACTTAAAAAAAAAAAAAATTAGAAGTATTATTTTATCTGAGAAACAACTGATTCTATATAAATTCCGTTATTCTCTTATACTATGATTGTGGCCTTGATCATTTAAAATTCTTATGTAGAGCTGATTTTGCCACAAAGCATTCATTATTTTTCAGTTATGCTGTTTTCCTGTAACGTAAAATGACTTAATGTGCATCCATTTTTGTTTTGTAGAATATAGTCAGTATAACGCTCTGAATGTTCCCCTCCACAATAGGAGACATCAGGTAATGATGACGTTTTTATTTTCCGTGATGTGTATGTCAAACTTTTCAGAAACAAGAATTTATTGTTTGGGCCTCTGTTTAGTGCACTAAACCGTTGTGTTTAACTTTGGCTTTACTTTCTCATACATTTTTCAAAAAATTGCATCACTTGCTATTTATTGGATTCAGAAGTAATACAGACTTGCTTTCATCTGGTACCATTAGAACTGAATTACGGGGTACACTTACTTTGTGAGCCATATCTTTCTTCTAGGTGGTGGGCCTCGCACTTACACGGTCTAGGTTAAGTGGAGGAGGTCTGTTTGCCAAAACTGCTGGCTTTCTCATTTACTTAGATGGGAATATTAAAATCTGAGTGGGAGCAAATGAATTTAAAGTCAGGATTAATTATCTTAGAATTTAAATGTTTTCTCTAAAAGCAGACTTACGTGGAAGTTGCCTGAAAATAGTAATTGGATAGTTGACTTTATCTACTTTTCATTTAAAAGCTGAAGATGCGGGACATTGCTGGGCAGGCCCTGGCTTTTGTTCAAGATCTTGTGACGGCTCTTCTGAACTTTCACACCTATACAGAACAGAGGATTCAGATTTTTCCTATTGATTCTGCCATTGACACTATATCTCCATTGAATCAGAAGGTAAATTTAACTCAGGGTATGTGTTCTTTGCCCAGAACAAGTAGGAAGACATGTTCTTTCTTTTCAGACCACTACTATGCATCAGCCAAGTGCTATGGGGGACGTGGAAGAAAAATAGAATTCACGGTCTTTAACCTTAAGATAAAATGTGGCAAACATGGAGATTCTTAAGAAATTAAATGCCGGGGAAGTGTGGGTGGTGAGGCCAGTAAGGGATGTGAGGTCCTCAAGGAGGGGAGATTGCTGTTGGTGGTAGTGTCTGGGAAAGAGTCTTTGGGGATTTGAATGGGTTTTGAAAAATGAGCAAGATTTGAAGAAGAGGAGAGAAATAGGATTGGTTTTTTTTCCTCCAGAAGAGGGCGAGACATGAGCAAAGGCCCGGAGTAGGAAGGCATAAGGAAGCGGGTGGGGGCTGGGGAGGGAGCAGGGAGCAAACTGTTTTGGCAAGAGTGTGAAGTCTTCGAAGTAGAGGATTGAAAGGTCAGGTTGCAAAGAAAAAAACATGGCTCCAGACTCTGGAAGGCCCCTGGGCTCAGACCAAGGCCCAGACTCTCAATTTGTATGTAGAATAGGGGCCTTTTGTAGTTTTTTTGACCAGCATGTGACATAATGCAAAGTGCCATTTTATTGTTGAAAAAGTCAATTTGCTGGCATTTTTCTCTCTCCCTGTTTGTACTCACTGTGTAACTTTCGTCACTGGGTATGTTTAAAAGCAAAAAAAAAAAAAAAAAATGTGTGTGGTATGGTTGACCTTCCTGCTGGGGTATGGAGTAGGAGTGAAACTGCTTCTCTGGTTGAGCTTTGGGGCATTTTTAGGGTATGTGAAGTTTAAATAAGGAATAAGAAGAGGGTTGACTGTCATTCCCTTCAGTCCATGTGCTTTTTTGGGGCCTGGCAAATTTTGCTCCTTTCTTTCCTGTTTTCTCCCCCAGCTAGTTCTAAAAAAGGATTTAAAGTAGCTTGCAAGACCACATTTAACTGAAAAGAAAAAAATAGTGTATTAGTTCTGTATTGCCGTGTAATAGATTACACCAAAACTTAGTAGTTTAAAACAACAGACATTTATTATTTCACACAGTTTCTGTGGTCAAGAATTCAGGAGAAGAGTATCTGGGGGGCTTCTGGCTCATGATCTTTCATAAGCTTTCAGTCAAGAGTCAGCTGAGGCTGTATTCATCTAAAGACTTGACTAGGGTGGGGCATCTGCTCACAAGGCGGGTGCGTTAGTGCTGGCTGTTGGCTGGAAGCCTTGGTTTCTCATTGAGTACACTTCTCCATAGGGCTGCTCGAGTGTCCTCAAGACATAGCAGTTAACTTCCGCTAGAACGAGTGAGCCAAGAGAGAGCAAAGTGGAAGCCATGATGCCTATGATGACTTAGCCTGGGCATTTAATATCATCCCTGCCACCATCTTGTATTGGTCACACAGACCAGCCCTGAAACAATGTGCCAGGGTACTACACAAAGCTCAGAACAGCCAAGGCAGGGATCATTGGGGCCATCTCGAAGGCTGGCTCCTACAGGGAAGAAATTGAGGGATCTTGTTAATGTATGCTCTCAGTGTCCCATAATGTGGCATTCTGAAACGAATCTGCCACTCTTCCTACTTAGCTGATTCTTCTTCCCAGCTTGTTTTTGCGTACCATGCAGTGTTTGAATAGGGTTTCTGTCCATGTGTCCTGTAAGTACCTAGTAGTATAGCAAAAGCTATACTCTGGAGTCACACTACTGGGGTCCAGCCACTTCCTGTGTCCCCTTGGGCAATTTACTTAACTTCTCTGTGTTTCAGTTTCCTGGTATTTAGAATGGAGGATAGAGTACACACCTCACGGGTATATATGTTTGAGGATTAAGTAGTAATACATGTGAGGTACTAAGAATAGTGGCTGGCACGTCGTAAGCCCTCAATAAAGGTTGGTTCTTATTATCATTATACCTTACACATAGGAAACCCTCAGGAAGTGCTTGATTTTCATCAGTTTTGATCAGACTCCACGAATCTATTGAAGTTCATAATAATTAAACTTTGGGCCTTTGAAATGCTTTTTAATTTCACTGTGGGCAAAAAGCTTTCAGATGACTTGGGTAGGGAAAACAGTACTGCAGCATTTTAATGTAAAAGTTATATTTTCTCTTATACTTCCTATAATATAAAAAAAAATATTTTACTCAATACTGGTTCTTTGTCCCTTTTTGGAATTTTATTTTAGCTTGTTGCCACATTATGCCAACACAGTGAGAATCAAATATGTTAATCTTAGCTGAAACACTTCCATCACTTTGAAGAATTCATGTATTTCTCAATATTTTACCTTTGGTGCTTTGGCCTATGAAAGGTTCTATGTGGTTTTTCTAATAAGTCTTATTATTGAATAAGTCTGTATTATTCTGAGATTCAGAAACCACTTGTTAAAAGATGACCAGAGTGTTTAGACTTGTTCCTAGAATCATAAAGTAGACATTTATGATTTAAGCAGAGAGAGATCAAGTGAGTTGCCCAGGGCCAGATATCTATAATTTGTAGTATGGCCAGTTGAATCACATTTCTGCATAATGAGATCTTATATTTCTATACTGAGAAATCAAAATTTGAGCCATTATACAATACTTTGTTAATTGAGATATTTCATAAGTGAAAATTAACTCTTTGCTTCTAAATCGTCTAAATGCCTGTAAGATTTTTTTTTCTGAATTTTTTCTTCACACTGAATTAGTTCTTTATAAATACTAAGGTATTGGTGACAGTTATAAACATTTTTTACATCCTCATTTTGGGGATATTTATATGCCTGGAATTTGTTAACCCTGAACATTGTACACAGTAAAAATAAGAAGCTGTCTTCAATAGACTGTTTTTTTAAAAATGAGATACATAACATAAAAATCTTTCATACAGTTTTGATTTTCTTTTTCTTTCTTTCTTTCTCTCCTTTATTTTTTTTCTTTTCCTTCTTTCTTTTTTAAACTGAGACCTCTCTAGAGAAGCAGGTGTTTGGGGAAGGCCTGTTGGTGCGGGTTTTAATGCAGTGTCCCCTCCGTATGTCCTCCCATGCCTGGTTGTTACTGATGTCACCCCTCTTCAAGTTCCTCCTTTTGGAATGAGATGGGGACTTGGGGATTGTATTTGGGACTGTTAGAAGTGTGAACATCTCTGTTTTGTAAAAGCCAAACTTAAAAAGTTTCCAAAAGAATTTAGGTTTATAACTCAGCGAGTCCATTTACAAATCTGTTGATACTTGTTATTTTCCAGCGATGTAACTCACAGTTCTTTCCCTTCTCTGTAGTTCTCACAATACCTTCATGAAAATGCGTCCTACGTCCGCCCTCTTGAGGAAGGAATGCTTCATTTATTTGAAAGTATTACTGAGGATACTGTGACTGTCCTGGTAATTTTCTTCTATGTTTTACTTCTTGGAAATGGAAGTTCCTCTTTGTCAAATAACACTATTAACAGGAAATTATTTTTCTTTTCCAGGAGACAACTGTGAAATTGAAAACTTTTTCAGAGCATTTAACCTCTTACATATGTTTTCTTAGGAAGATTCTTCCTTATCAGTTAAAAAGGTACTTCCCCTTGAGGCCAAGGAGCTTGGGAAATTGTGGGGTGTCCCCTGACCTGTGCTGGAGTTAAAATAACGATGTGTGCCCCTTGTGAGCTGCCTGATTTTTCTGCACCACAGTCGATTTGGACTTCTGTGAAAAAGGAAAATAATGGCTTGAGCAACATAAACTTATACTTAAGAAAATTGAATTGTAGTGCATCAGTTAGGGTTTTTTGAGTAGTTCTGTAGTGTGGTTACCGCTATAACCACATAATGCTGTGAATCAGTATTTTCAGTGATTGTGAATCACACATTTATTGAAAGAAATCTTCCAGTTTTATTCTTTTGCTGTAAACGTTTAGATGAGAGTTATAGTAATTAGCTTCTACAATTGGATCTATAATCATTAGGTTTCTTTGAAGTGGTATTTTCTTGTTTTTATTATTGGTGGTTCATTTAAGTTATAAACTAAAAACTTTATCTGCTCCAGCATTCATAGAAGATATCATTTGGTAACCTTAAATTTCTTTGTTAAGTATTTCTGGATGGGAAAGAGAAAATAATCTGTATAACTGGCAATTTGATAATATTGCTTGTATGTTTTGATACTTTTGGTCTATACCAAGACTCCTGACTCATCTAAATTTTCATCCTAAGATTTAGCCTTTTAAAAAAAAATCAAAGAATAATACAACTGGAACATAAGAGAAATAAGAACATATATGTATTATAATATATTGCAAGATAAGGTTTAGAAAATATGTAGATGAGTAACTTACAGTTATTGAAAATATACAATTATGGTTCATAAATCCTTATAAAACTAAAGTAGTAGGTCTTACCTTTTCAAAAATGTAAACTTTCACTATTTAAAAAGTTTAGTATGTGTTAAAAGTCATTTTATTTCCTAATTCTAACTTGACAAGGTATTTCAATAACCAAATTTTATGATTTGTGGATATGACAGAGTTTTAGGAATCAGAGAATTAGGACTTAGATTAATAATTATGAATTATAGTTTAATTCAGATTTCTTACATGTTATGGTTCAATGTAAAGTTTTTTGAAAATTGACTCTAGAAGTTTAAATAACATAAATTGAATATATCTTATTGATTTGGCTTATGTTTAAGAGGAATCTGTTTGAGATGGGGCGCCTGGGTGGCACAGCGGTTAAGCGTCTGCCTTCGGCTCAGGGCATGATCCCGGCGTTATGGGATCGAGCCCCACATCAGGCTCTTCCGCTATGAGCCTGCTTCTTCCTCTCCCACTCCCCCTGCTTGTGTTCCCTCTCTCGCTGGCTGTCTCTATCTCTGTAGAATAAATAAATAAAATCTTTAAAAAAAAAAAAAAGAGGAATCTGTTTGAGAGCCATTGCAAAGGTGGTATTTACTACTTGAAACAGTTACGCATTTTTATTTTACCTTATTCTTTCACTGTTGCATTTTTAGAAACTTTGGATAAGTCCTTTCTTGATCTTAGGTTCCTATCTTGGAATGTTTTGTTCTCTATCTCATCACGTATTTATGTTTTTAGGTAACTTTTCATCATTGGTTTAAAAACCACTTTAATTGGGCTCCTGGGTGGCTTAGTCGGTTAAGTGACCGCCTTCAGCTCAGGTCATGATCCTGGAGTCGCAGGATTGAGTCCCGCATCAGGCTCCCTGCTCAACAGGGGCTCTGTTTCTCCCTCTGACCCTCCCCTATCTTGTGCTCTCTCTCTCTCAAAAAATAAATAAAATCTTTTTAAAAAAAACCCACTTTAATTGACAAGATGATATGTTTTTTTAGTAGCAAATGGCTTAGTATTGAATGAAGCTGTCTGCTATAAAGTAAAGAAAGAGGAGGAAAGGGATATGACTGTCATTCCTATGTTAATAACTTTCCTAGCTTTATATTATTAACATAGGAATGACAGTGATATCCCTTTCCTCCTCTTTGCTCGATTACTTGCATATTTTTAATAAACACTGTTAAGAGTCCACATGTTTTTTTAACCTTATAATTGTTGTCCTAAGTAACCATTTAAAATTGAAAATGATACAATGTATTATATGAATGATAGCCACTGATTTTTAGATTTGAGTGTATAGATTGTTTGTTTCAGTCAGCTTGGCTTTTACAAATACATATACTAAAAAGATTTCTTTAGGAATTCAGTGTATGAAATATCTTTCTTCTCAAAAATAGCTTTTATTGCATTTTTTTCTTTTTTCTCTTTCTCTTTTTTAAAGTAAGCTCTGTGCCCAGTGTGGGGCTTGAACTCATGACCCTGAGATCAAGAGTCACATGCTCTACTGACTGAGCCAGCCAGGCACTGCTCCTCAAATTTTTTTTTTCCCCTCAAAGTATTTTAAAGGGAAATAATTTTGTGCTGCCCTTAGGATGGAAAGGTAGTGGGCACCTTTTTTCCCCCCCTCCTATTTAGTTCTCTATTAGTTATTTGTAGCAAACAGGTGTATGTATTGTGGTCTAGAATATGGAACTTATAAATGAAATCATTTTTTTTTTCTTGGAAAGTTTCCCTTTGGATATAGTTGTTTGAGAATTTCGATGATTTATTATAGCTATTTCAAAATCATTAGGATGCTCACTTTTGAAAAATCTGCTCATTCCTAGTTTAGAAGAAGAATGTGAATCTTCTCTTTGCACATCTGCATTGAGAGCCAGGAATCTAGAGCTGTCTCAGGACATGAAAAAGATGACAGCTGTGTTTGAGAAGCTGCAGACTTACATCGTTCTTCTTGCCTTGCCAAGTAAGTTTGTTGGTTGCTCATGTTCAACTTGAAGAACTGAGAGTACAAGAAGCTGAAGAAGGGAGATGTTTAGCTTGTTTGAATAGGACGAGTATAAAATCTGGAGTCAGAAAAACTTGAATTGAAATCCTCCAGCCCCTTACACATTTATGATCTTGGACAAATCACTGTACGTCTTTATACCCGTTTTCCCATTTATAAAATGGAGGTAAAGTGATTATTAAGTTAAATTAAGAAGATAGAATATTAGGCATTGAAGACATGTGTTAAATATTAATTCCCTTTCTCTCTATCCTCTTTTTTAAATGGAGAGGGGCAAAGCGTAAGAATTTGTAGCAACTTTCCAACAAGAGCGTAGGGGAGGGAGGGTTGGAAGTAAAAATGTCATTTGTTTCCCTTTGGTCTAATTTGAAGAGAGTATCTTCAGATAATTGAATGGATCTCAGCTTTAAGAATGCTGTGATTTTTTCTGGTACTGTGATTTGTTTTTTTGTAACAACTTTAATGTAATATAATTTATATACCATATAATCTACCCATTTAAAGTATAATGTTCAATGGTTTTTAGTATATTCACAGATATGTGCACCATTACACATCAAAGCTCATTTTAAAATATTTTCATCACCTTAAGAAGAAATCCTGTACTTTAGCTATCACCTCATTCCCCTGTTCCATCCCTCCCTGGCACTAAGCAACTACTAATAGTTTTAGCTCTATAGACTTTCTGTCTATAGATTTGCCTATTCTGAACGTCTTGTATAAATGGAATCATATAATATGTGGTCTTTTGTGGTCTGCTTTCTTTCACTCAGCATAATGTTCTCAAGATTCATCCATTCCTTTTTATTGAAGAATAATATCCCATTATATATCCTACCACATTTTATTTACCCATCAGTTGACGGACAGTTTGTATTGTTTCCACCTTTTGGCTGTTATGAATAATGATGCTATAGATATTTGTGAACAAAGTGTTTGAGTGGGCATAGCCTTCATTTCTCTTGGGTATGTATACCTAAGGGTGGAATTGCTGGGTCATATGGTAACTATGTTTCACTGTTGGCAGAACTGCCATACTGTTTTCCAGGGTGGTTCCCACCAGCAGAGTATGAGCGTTCTGATTTCTCCACATCCTCATCAGCACTTGTTCTTATCTGACTTTTTGATTTAGCCATCCTAGTGTTATTATCTGACTTTGTGAAGTGGTATCTCATTGCAGTTTTGATGTGTATTTCCCTGGTGTCTAATGATGTCAAGCATCTTTTCATGTCCTTACTGGCCATTTGTGTATCTTTTTTGGAAATAGGTTTATTCAGATCCTTTCTCTATTTTTCAATTGGGTTGTCTCTTTATTATTGTGTTTTAAGTGTTCTTTATACATTCTAGACCAAATCCCTTTTTGGATATATGATTGACAATATTTTCTTTCATTTTGTGAGTTACCTTTTCACTTTTTTGATGGTGTCCATTGAAGCACAAAAGTTTTTTATTTTGATGAAGTCCAAATTATCTTTATTTTATTGATCTTGCTTTTGGTATCATATCTAAAAATCCGTTGTCAAATGTGAGGTCATAAAAATAATCCCCTATGTTATCTTGTAAGAATTTTATAGTTTTAGCTCTTATGTTTAGGTCTGTGATTCATTCTGAGTTAATTTTTGTATCTGGTGTGAGGTAAGGGTCCAACTTCCTCTTTTGTATGGGTTTATCCAGTTGTCTCAGCACCATTTATTGAAAAGACTGTTCTTTCCCTATTGAATGGCTTTGGCACCTTATTAAGAATCAGTTGATCATAGATGTATGGATTTATTTCTAGACTCTCAGATTTATTCCAGTGATCTATGTATCTATCCTGTGCCAATACTATACTGTCTTGATGACTGTTGCTTTGTAGTTAGTATTGAGATCAGGAAGTGAGAATTCTCCTACTTTGTTCTTCGTTTTCAAGATTGTTTGGCTGTTCTTGTACTCTCACAATTCCATATGAATTTTAGAATCGGCTGGTTAGTTCTACAAAGAAGTCAGCTGGGATTCTGATAGGGATTGTATTGAATCTGTAGATCAGTTTGGGGAGTTTTGTAGGTTGAATTATGTCTCCCTAAGAAATATGTGAAATTCCACCCTGGTACCTATGTATGTAACTTTATTTGGAAATAGGATCTCTGCAGATGTAATCAAGATAAGGTGGGTTCTACTAGTTTAGGGGGAGCCTTATCAGCCCAATGACTGCCATCCTTGTAAGGAGAGATTTGGAGACAGAGTCACAGGAGAGACTCAGGGAGGCCATATGAAGATAGAGGCAAGGATTGGAGTTAATCCTGCCACAAGCCAAGAAACGTGTGGGGGCAACAGAAGCTGGGAGAGGCAAGGAACTATTCTCCTCTGGAGCCTTTGGAGGAAGTGTGGCCCTGTCTGCACTCTGACTTCAGACTTTTGGCTTCCAGAACTGGGAGAGAATTATCTTCTGTTGTTTTAAACCACCCCCTTTGTGGTACTTTGTTACAGCAGCCCTGGGAAACTAATGTGGGAGTATTGCCATCTTAATGATGTTAAGTTTTCTGGTTCATGAACCTGGTGTATTTTCCATCTAGGTAGACCGTCTTTAATTTTATTTTGTAGTTTTTCAGAGTAAGCACCCTGGTGGTGTTTCTTGGGGGTTCAGCCTTGGCCTTGCACACAGTCGCCCTGGGTGACAGTGGTTTTGTCAGGGCTCTTTCCCTGTTTTGTTTCTTTCTTTTTTTTTTTTTTAAGATTTTATTTATTTATTTGACAGACAGTGAGAGAGGGAACACAAGCAGGGGGAGTGGGAGAGGGAGAAGCAGGCTCATAGCAGAGGAGCCTGATGTGGGGCTCGATCCCATAACGCCGGGATCACACCCTGAGCCGAAGGCAGGCGCTTAACCGCTGTGCCACCCAGGCGCCCCTGTTTTGTTTCTTAATCTTAACAAGGATAAGCTCCACTGATTGCTGGCTGACTGCTGTCTTGTTTTTAATAATGCCTTGGGGGCATAAATTTCTCCACAGATGATCCAGTTGAATTTGGGCTTCTTTATGGGTATAGTTTTTGAGATCAGTGTTTGAGGTTTGTTATGACCCCAGGAGGGCTCTTCTTAGCTGTTTTTTTCCTCTGGTAAACCAGCCACCCTACAGTTTAACTTACATCTTTAATGAATCAACCAATTAACTGTTAACTGCTTTCACCACAAGCTCCATTATTTTTGAGAGCACCTTTAGACTTGAACTTTTCCATACTCTGTTGAGAATGAAATCAATTCATTTGGGAACAGATTCAGAGTTTTCTGTTATAAGGCCTATGCCTGCCTTGGGCTAAATCTCTGAGCCATGGTTCTGGTGCTGGAGATGGGGACCACGATGCACTTCTCAGAGTACCACTCTTGCTTTAGTGGCTGAGTGCTGGCCAAGAGTGGGTAGTGCCGCAGCCTCTGGTCTCCTTGGCTTGCCTTTTTCAGTGTGGTTAAAATGAGCTGGGGCAAGGGTATGTATGGAGAACCCCAGTGTTCTCAGCAGTACTGTGCTTGGGGTAGAGCCTCCATCCTACGAGTTGGGGCTGGGTGGAAGAACCCCCACCTCTCAGCGTACTCAGCCCAAACTTAGCTTTAGCAACAGGTAGCTGGGGACAAGGGGAGAAATGCAGCCCTCCAGCTGGCAGTTAGAGGAGAGCTGTCTTCTCGGCCTCACCAGTCTGGAGTGGGATTTTTAGCTCACTGAGCTGGTGAGGGGAGGGTGGGAATGGGTCTTTGTTCAAATACCACAGATTCTGGCCGTTCTTACTGAATCGTTAAAGATTTTTTTTTCTTTTTTTTATCCCTTTGTTTTTAAAAGATCTTCTAAAGTAAATGTTCTTCATTTGCTGTATGCACTTAGGATCATTTCCAGAGTCTTAAATGGTTGCTTATAAAATAATTTTCGGGGGCACCCAGTGGCTCAATTGGTTAAGCATCTGTCTTCGGCTCAGGTCCTGGGATGGAGCCCCATGTCGAATTCTCTGCTCAGTGGGAGTTTGCTTCTCCCTACCCGCGCCTCCCCACTCCTCTGCCTCTCTCATGCTCTCTTTTTCCCTCTCTCAAATAAATAAATCTTTTTAAATAAAATAATTTTCACCAGTTTTTTGGCGGAGTGGATCTGTGGAGCTGCTCATGCTGTCATGTCAGAAGTGGAACTCTGAATAATGGTGTTTTTAGTGAGGTTCAGCAAATAATGTGTGGGGAAAGAAGAAATTGAGAAATGTGTTCTGTAGTAACAAGGTGGAAATTCATGAACTCATTTCAAAAAGAATCATGAAGTATGTAATACTACTTAACAATTTAATTTTGATTCTTAACCATTAAAAATGTGGATGTGGATAATGCAAATCAGTTGACTGTGTCTATATTTATCACCATTATATCTGAATGTGTCTGCAAAGATTTCAGGAGCCACTATTTCCAACACATCACAGGCAGTCTTTATTCTCTCTCTTCCCAAAAGTGGAGGAAGAGGCTGGGCTGTCAATTTTTCAGGCGAAGAAGTCTTCTGGGGAAATACTTAGGCTTGTGATTTTGGTTTCCTAGGTACAGAGCCAGATGGACTCCTTCAGACAAACTACAGTTCGGTCTTAACAAACGTTGGTGCTGCTCTGCATGGATTTCATGATGTCATGAAAGGTGAGGTTTGAAAAGAACATAAATAAGCTGAAAACCTTCATCTTACTTTCTCAGATCTGCCCGAATGAGATTTAAACAAATACTGCCAAGGCTAATAGACCCCAGAAAAAGGCTTAGTAGCATTTGGCTTCTGTTGAAGTGCACAGCTCACTGCCGTCTGCTTTTTCCATCTGCTTCGTTTCTGAAGGTAAACAAAGTGCTGAAGAGAAACCCTTGTGCACAGTAGTTTAGCCAAAAATGCATTGCACTGATTTAAGGCAGGTGTGTGAATTTTATCAAGCCAGACATGCTATTCAGAGGCATTTAGCAAAATACTTCACACTTGTTACAGCCCAAGCATGAAGGAATTGAGGAAACCAGGGTTTAAAGTTCCAAGAAAGAATGTACTACCTTTCCACCATCCTGTGCATTTTTATGTTTAAAGTGCCCATTTTAAGTCCTATTTTGTTCAGGGAACCTTGAGAAGTGAGGGTCTGGTTTTAAGCTTTGGTCAGTGTTTAATTGCTACAGACTAAGAATATAGTCGGCTGAAGGACATTTCCTACGCTTCTTAGCTAACTGTGATTTTGTGTTGACTTTCTAATCTATAGGTCTGCATGGCTTTTAGGTTTTTTCTTCCTTTCTTTTCTTTTTGAAGACAGTTGGGGTAGGGGAAGGAGAAAAGGGCAGAAGCAGTTTTCAGAAATAGCCCAGATTAATAATAGCCTAGATTATTTATTGTGGTATGGAGGTAACAATTAGGGACCAGTTACTAGTTTCACAGAAAATAATTTTAAAAAACTTAACGAGTGTTGGAAAGCATGTACAAGGTGGGTATATTCAGGCCCTTCTATAGATTGGCATGTAACCTATGGCACTGGGAATCATTCATATTTAGTGCCAACAGTCTCACCTAGCACCATCTTACCATTCAGTATGGAGAATGGGCCTTTTTGTGGCTTGTCTTCAATTATAAGGAATTTTAAAAATTGCTGTACTTTTGGAGATAGCCCTGACTGCAGGAATCACAGCTTAAATAGACGGTCTTGGTGGCAGGTGACAGTAGTCAGCCCCAACCCAGCAGAACTAGTCTCGTGTGCGGAGAACCTGAGGGCCTGGTGCCTTTTTCCTGTGCAGCTTTTGGTTTGGGGAGTTCAGACCTAGCTGTGGTCTTTTCTTCCAGAACTTTAGTTAACCTAGAACTGGGCCATTGAAACCATAGGTAGTTCTGTCGCCACCTTTTTTTGGTTTTATTTTCTAAATTTTTGCTGTGCCAATACTATGATTTGTTCTCTCTAGTGGTTTTTCTTGCATTCCTATAAAGAAGGGGCTACAGCAGTAGAGGGTAGCTGTCCAGTGAGAAGGGTCTTAAAGCTTCCTTTACATTAAAAAAAATCTTGATTTTATTTATATTTCTGTTTTAATTTATCTATAATTGTATATAGATGCTTTTTTTTAAAGATTTTCTCTTTTTTTAAGTAATCTCCGTACCCAACATGGGGCTCAAACCTACAACCCTGAGATCAAGAGTTGCACACTCCACCAACTGAGCCAGCCAGGCTCCCCTATACAGATGCTTTTATTCATACCTTACATAAGATTAAGAGGACACCAAGTGGTCCAAATCAAAGAATGTTACTGTTATTTGAGGCATGAGCTGATGAAACTTATGGGAGGATCAGAGTCTGTCCCCGCCGCCCAAGCTCCCTTAGTGCCTCCACTTGTTTCTGTCCTTACACACATAATGTAAAGAGAGAATATTGGGAAACATGAAGGGTGATTGGCAAGATTATGGGGTCCCATTACTAGGTTTACAGTTCAAATTTGTTTTCTTACCTAGCTTGGAAGACTGCTGTGTATCTCTCAGAGATACTCAGAGTGACCATCAGCTGGCATTAACAGAGGAAGCTTTGTGTTTCAGATAACTCTCAAACCTCTTCCCTTCCTGCTTTGCCCTGAATAATTGCTTGATCTGAGTTAGAAAGCAGGCAGGCAGGTGTCAGTGTAAAAAGAGAGCTAGAGATTGTAAACTGTCTATCCTACATGGATTTAAAACAGGAATGAATTAATCTTTTAACAAAGGAATTCTAAGTGAGAATTGTTGATTTTTAGTCTCAGGTCTAAAGCAGGTAGACTCATAGGAAACATAAAAAGAAATCTCGGGGCGCCTGGGTCGCTTAGTTGGTTAAGGGTCTGTCTTTGGCTCAGGTCATCATCCCAGGGTCCTGGGATCGAGCCCCACATCGGGCTCCTTGGTCAGCGGGGAGTCTGCTTCTTCCTTTGCCTGTGTGAGCTCTCTCTGTCAAATGAATAAATCTTAAAAAAAAGAGAAAGAAAAATCTCTGGCCTAGGTCACGTGGTTTCTTTGTTCTTTTTGGATTTTAAAATTTAATGTCAAGGAACACCCTAAATAATTGAAATATTTGGACTCAATAAGGAGTAAACAATTGGATCAGGAAAATTATTACTGTCAAACAACAGAGGCACCATTCCAGTGGAAACCATGTCAGTGTTCATAGTACTGTATGACTTTCATAAGTATCTCAGTCATCTACGAGTCACCTAAGATCACCTGCCAACTAAGGTGTATGAAGCTTTGTGTACTTCCAGTAAAATAGTGACAACTTTCTGCGGTGTGTAGAAAGAAAATGTCTTTGTTAAGGGCTACCAAGTTCAGTATATAAAAACGTTCAGTGGGGCGCCTGGGTGGCTCAGTCTGTTAAGCGTCCGACTCTTGATTTCGGCTCAGGTTGTGAACTTGGGGTCCTGGGATCAAGCCCCTTGTTGGGCTCTGTGCTCAGTGAGGAGTCTGCTTGAGGTTTCTCTCTCTCTTTCTCCCCTGCTCTCCCTCTCTCTCTAAAATGTCTTAAAAAAAATGTTCAGTGTTCCAATTGAATTTTTATTCACTTGCATATCTTAGGAATATGTAGAGGATAATCATTTATTTTTAAAAATATAAACATAATAGTAATATACCAATCATTTGGGTCCTTTGCTGTGACAACTGTACCATAGTAATGTAAGGTGTTAACAGTAGGGAAAACTGGCTAAAGGGTATACAGAAAGCCTCTGTAACTTTTCTTTGAATCTAAAATTATCTTAAATTACAGTTTACATATATATGTATATTAAATATATAAATAAAACAATTCCCAGTTATAAAATTTTAGTAAAAATAATTCTACTCATAAAACAGTGATTTTGTGTTAAAATATCATGATCATATAAGGTTAAATCTCAAATGCCATTTCTTTCTAACTAGTCTTATTTCTTTTTAATTATCCATAGTCTAAAATCAACTAGATTCCTTGGTTCTGAATAAATGCAATTCTCTGCATACACACCTGTTATAAAAATTAATTTTTGTATTTTGTGATTTATTTTTAGCCTTGTTGGCAATGAAATTCATGCTTTTGTACCTGAAGTATTCTAAAAAATTCAGAGGAGAATGAATTGTGAACACTTTATTATTTAAAAATATAATTACCCTTCCTTGTAAATCAGTGTCATCTTAAGAATTCTTCCATTATCCCTTATTTCCGGGACAAAATCATTCTTTCCCAGAGACCCAGAAAACCCCAAGCTTAGTTGTTTGACCAGTTTCACCTACTGCAATTTCTTTTAACGTTTTTATATTTAAGTCTCTCCCCTGTGCTTTGCTAACCACAGGCTTTGTTGTAATATTCTGGGACTGGGGGCAGTGGCCCGTGAAGCCAGGCACCAGAATGTTCAGTCCTGGTGTGGCTGTACAGACCCTTGTCAGTGTTAGTTAGGGTGTGTACTAGCAAACTAGCTACAGTCCAATAAGGATTGCGGGACATTGTGCCTCTGTTGGTCGTTCTGTTCCAGCCTCATGGTTAGCTTATAGGAGTACAAGATAAATTCTCTTCTGTGCCTGCCCAGACTACCAAAACAGCGTTTTTAACTGGTAAATACTGGTCAGGGTCATTTACCCAGCACTAGAAGAAGGGCAGACACTCAAATAAGGGATAATCAGAGCCACAAGCTGGTGGCTGTAATAGAGACACCAGGATGGTGTTAAGAGACCCTCACTTGTCTCTATTCTTTCCACATGGATTGTGACCTAATTCATATTCAAGACAATCCTGATAGAGTTGGGACCATTTTTTGTTGTTGTTCAGATTTACTGTGTAAGTTGTGTGCAACTTGTATATGGATAGTAAGAGTTTTCATTTGATTGCTTTTATAGATATTTCTAAACATTACAGTCAGAAAGCTACAATAGAGCATGAACTTCCAACAGCAACACAGAAGCTCATTACAACTAATGACTGTATCCTGTCATCAGTAGTAGCATTAACAAATGCAGCAGGAAAGGTAAGTTTTCTCTGGTTTATAGTGACATTAAATTTAATTCTTAAGTAAGCTCCTTTTTTTTTTTCCTTGAATGACATAGGAAAATTAATCTGTAAAAGGATTTTGGAATACCAGACTTTTTTGTAAAATAAAGTTGTCTCCCTTTTCTTTCTCCCTACCCAATATTTAAAGCAGTATGGGAGCGATTGTTTAGTATTTATGATGAGTAAGTAGATCACTCACGGTTTATTTTTTAGGGAGATATTTGATGATCAGTATACATCTTTGTGTATATCGAATGTCTGCTTTATAGAAATTGGGAACTTCTATAAAAAGAGCCAATAAATCCTTAATATTTTGGTTTTTTCCCTCCTAGCTTTTTGTTTTATTAATACTTGTCACAGTGCTACTTCTGTGGTTTTGTTTCTTAGCAAGCTCTTTTAAGGTGACTTCAACATGTGTCTTTTCATTGAACCATTAATATTAGATCATGATTATTTGGGTCATTAAGCACTTAATTATTATTATAAACTGACCAAAATGCATTTTCTCTGAAAAGTCTCTCTTGTATATTCTGGTTTCAGCAGTTGTCACATTCTTAGTATGTGTTCATGTGCTTTTCCTGATTCAGCTTTCCCTGAGAACTACCCATATATGTGTAACTTGAAGGACTGTATTCAGAGCTACCTTAGCCCATTTATTTAAGCAGATGCAAACTAATTTCTCAATCTGTGTTTATATAGCATTATTTTTCTGACAGGTTGCCTATTATAGAAACACTTTTTTTTTCAGGTAACTAAGCTAATCAAAAGTGATCACAGATCGTATTATATATTCAGTGTCATCTTTCCCAGACTCAGACTGGTCTTTGTGACACTTTGCTAGAGCTCGGGGCCATCATTAAAAGGTGTTATCTTTAGGTTCTGTCAGCTCACAGATCTGTGCCTACAGCCAGAAGACCATCCCTGCTGCCCCCTCTTGAACGCTTGCATCTATAGGTGTGCTGTAGCTTTCTGAAGATGATTCTAACTTTGACACAGTTACGAAAAATTCTGGAAAAAGAAAACATGGGCATTTTAGAGGAGTCTCTGCATTTTTCAACTTTTATAAAAACTCTGAAATATTGAATGCGTAGATCCTTCACAGCTGTTTTTAGATTTGCTTTACCTGAAACCTTAAAATGTTGTCTCAAGGACAGGTCTACAATTGTCATTCCGAAATTTTTGTAAATGGTTTTTAACTGAAATAAGTATCTGAACTAATGTTAGTCGGTGGCAGCTTAATACTTGGCTAATGTGATTCAATTAAACTAAATTTTGTAGTTTATAATTTTTAAAAGCCCAGTAAGAAGATGTAACATATGCATATTGAAGAACATTTAGAACATGTAGAAATATTAGAAAGAGGAAAGAAAATAAACCTCACCATATACTGCAGTGACCTAAAACGCAAACCCTCCATGTCGTTTACAAGGAATATAAGACTCAAGAGTTGTAGAATCCTTTATTTTCCTGAATACTACCTAGTATAGAATTTCATTCGACATAGTAAAATGGTGAAAAATAAAACCTTTCAGATCATTAGTGTGATTCATTGCTTACTTTTTAAGCAGTTTCTGCCAAGGTGTAGGATATTTTGTTCTATAAGTCACTTCTTATTTATCAAAATAGGATATTCTTTAATGTATCCAACACTTTAATTTTTCTGACTAATAACCCTCTCAGACATTTTTATTTATATCACCATTTCATACAGCACTATGGATTCAAAGTCATGGCTCAGTCATGGATCTTCGTGACCTTTTACACAGATTTAACACAGGTTAAATCTGTTAATGACAGGGTCTGCTAAATTGCTAGTCTTTATTATATGTGTAAATCACAAATTGAGATTTGCAGAATTAAGTTTAAATAGAGTGAACATATTCCAAGATGCTGTGTCATGTCTCATGTTGGAATTTGAAGCATTCAAAGTTAAAATACGAATAGAACGTATAAATCCACACATGGATGTTTTGAGAGTAGTGGCAGAAATTAATGAGGTAAATAGCTCATGGACATCGTCTACAGAATAAACCAGAATTAGTCTTGGTTTTCAGGAAGAATAGAAATTGTTTACGTTAAGGCCTGTCGAAAGTCTGGTCTCAATCTTTCTACTGGTACTGTCTTTTTATTACAAATCATCGCCCTAGGTATTCTCCACAAATAAATAAATGTGAGCTTTGGGGCAGGTGTTGAAATTTCTTTTCCATTCTCAGTACCTTTAACTCCGCTCTGAAAACTATTAGATATATATGTTAGATATATTATTGCAAAACAAAATCTGTCTTCTTGTCACACTTGATTTAGATCGCATCTTTCTTCAGCAACAACGTGGACTACTTCATTGCTTCTCTGAGCTACGGGCCTAAGGCAGCGAGTGGCTTCATTAGTCCTCTCTCAGCTGAATGCATGCTGCAGTACAAGAAAAAAGCTGCTGCCTACATGAAGGCTCTGAGAAAGGTTTGTGCTGCTGTTGAATTTATATCAGAGGAAAAATTGGGAATCATTCCGGAGAATGGCAAGAGTCTTTGCACAGTTCATATTGTTTAGATTTTACACAACTGGGGGCACGGGTGGTTGGTGGGTATTGGGGGAGGTCTTTGGGAAGGAGAAGGTGACAGAGACCCAAACCTCATTTAACATGTGATCTGTGCATAGGCCATGCTGGACTCATGTCCCCAGGTATCTGGTAGGAGTGTCTAGAATGAGGCAGCCAGGCAGTCAGTAAGTATCAAACTTCAGAAATCTCAAACTTGTAGAAACATAAAAAAATGGAAATACATCTATAATTTTTTCCTGAATATAAGAATACAAGGTCATTGCAGAAAGAAATCAGAAGGCACCTGATGTGATGAACACTGGGTGTTATATTCGACTGATAAGTTATTGAACACTACATCTGAAACTCGTGATGTACTATGTGTTGGCTAATTGAATTTAAATAAATAAATAAATAAAATCAGAAGATACAGCAGTACATGAAGAAGAAAATTATAGTTGCACCAAATCCCACCACTCAGAGGTAGCTTCCATGAACTTTGTTAGAAGTATATCTGTATCCAAAAGAATTTTAGTGCATGTGTGCACACGCACAAGGAAACACATGCTTTTATATGCTATAAAAAGCAAAGTGTATCTGAATACATACAGTTTTATTTATTTATTTACTTTAAAGATTTTATTTATTCGTGGAGCGAGTGAGTGTACTAGCAGCTGGGAGGGCCAGAGAGGGAGGAAGAGAGGAAGCAGCAGACGCCCTGCTGAGCAGGGAGCCCGACCCGGGGCTCGATCCTAGGACCCTGGGATCATGACCTGAGCCGAAGGCAGACTCTTAACGAGCTGAGCCACCCGGGTGCCCCCATACATTGTTTCAGAATGTTTTTTTCCTCTTAGTGAATTGTAGATATAAAAATTGTGATTTTTAAATATTAAATAATATATGTCTATAAATATAAGTTGTTATAATATTTCATTCTGTAAATGTGTGATAATTTAACTTATCAATCTATTGCTCATGGATATTTAGTTGTTTTTTATTTTTCACTGTTACAGCAGAGCTACAGTAGATATTCTTGCACTTACAACTTTGTGCATTTGTTTTTTACCTTTCTCCCTTATTTTTTAAAACTTTTAGTTACATGTAATACATAATAAACACATTCTTATATTTCATTAGACTGTTACAGGTAAAGTGCAGTCCGTAATTCCACTTTCTCTCCAGAGGTGACTACAGTAATTAGTTTGGAGCATTTACATGCATCTATATAAACTTATAGACAATATACAATAAATAGAATTTTCTTTCTTTTTTTAACCTAAATGCATGTTTCATTGTGCAACTAGATTTTTTCATCTAAAATATTTTAGGGATGCTTGGCTGGCTCATTTGGAAGAGCATTCAACTCTTGATCTCAGGGTCATGAGTTTGAGCCCCACATTGTGTGTAGTGATTACTAAAAAAATAAATAAACTTTAAAAAAAATTAAAATGTTTTAGATGTATGGAATTACCGATCATTATGTTGTACACCTGAAATTAATGTAATATTGTTCATCAGTTATACTTTAAAAAAAAAGGAATAAAATTAAAAAATATGTTTTTGAGATCTGTATCGTTATAAATGGTGGCTACTATATTCCTTTTAAATACAGCATAGAATTCTGTAATATGGATATTCTGTGGCTCATTTAGGTATTCCCTTTTGGTGAGCATTTAGGTTCATTCCAGTTTTTTACTATTATGATAATACTGCAGTGGATAACTTTGTAAATGCCTCAGGCACATGTATGGAATATTGAGTAGTAGAATGTTCTAGATCATGTGGTTTGTACATTTTAGATTTTAATATTTATTGCAAATTGCCCTCAAGAGTAACTGTACTGTTTTACACTTCTGGTCATGTATAAGGCTACCTATCTCCCTATATTTGTCTAATTAATTTAATTATGTCTTTAAGATTGATTTCCCAAAATGGAATTGCTGGTTCAAAGTCTGTAAAGCTTTCATATTTTGGCACATTTCTTCCAGACTACACTTCAGAAGATTACCTATTTATAATTTACCAGCAGTAGAAGTATAAATTTAACCCATGAATTTAATATTTATCCATCTCAGAGACAAGAGGTTTCTTAGTGTTATTTTAATTTGCATTTCTTTGCTTATCGAAGTGGAACGTCCTTTCATAAAGTTATCATTTGTATTCATTCTGTCAATTCTCTGTTCATTGTTGACCTATTTTTAGCTAGATGTTCCTAATCAGGGTTGAAAGAGCTCATTATACTAAGAATTTTATTTTTTGAAAAATTTTTTATAGTAAAAATGTTAATCCTGTGTGTCTGTGTTGGAAGTATCCCCCCCCCCCAAGTTTGCTGTAGTATTTTTTTAAGATAAAAGTTTTAACTTTTATATCATTAAAGCAGTCTTTTTCTTTGTGGTGGTGATTCTCAGCTGGAGTACTTTTCAAGATTACAAAAATATTCACCTACATTTTCTTCCATTATTTTCGTGGTCTAAATTTTAAAAATTCAAGTCTTTAATCCATCTTGGATTCATTCTGTTATAGGTGTGAAACAGGGATCTAAATAGTTATTTTTCTAAATTATTAACTGGTTGTCCTTACAGCATTATCCAGTCTGTCCTTTCTCCATTGACTTAAAAAAATGCACCGTTTATCACATAATACATTTTTGTCCATGCTTTTGTCTGTTTCTAGATTTTCTGTCATCTTCTTTTGTCTGTTTTTTTGGTTTGTTTTAGAAAGTTTTATTGGGGATTTAATTGGCATACACAAACTTCCTTTATTTGAAATATACAATTTGATAGGTTTGGGCATATGCCTACACCCTTGAAATCATGGTCAAGACAATGTCCCTTAGTATCTTTACTCCTGCTTCTCTGCCCCATCTCCTGACAATCTGCTTTTTTTTTAATTGAGATGTAAGTAACATATAATATTATATGATTTCAGGTGTACAACATAGTTATTTAGCATTTATATACATTACAAAGTGATCACCAAGATAAGTCTAGCTACCAGTTGTCACCGTACAAAGTTGTTATTTATAATTTATATTCCTTAGGCTGTGCATTCATATCCCTGTCTTATTTATTTTATAACTGGAGGTTTGTACCTTTTAATCTCCTTTCCTTATTTTGCCCATCCTCCCACTCCCCTTCCACCCGTCAGCCATCTGATTGTTTTCTGTGCCTGTTTTTTTTTTTTTTTTTAAAGATTTTATTTATTTATTTGACAGAGACAGCCAGCAAGAGAGGGAACACAAGCAGGGGGAGTGGAAGAGGGAGAGCAGGCTCCTAACGGAGGAGCCTGATGTGGGGCTCGATCCCAGAATGCTGGGATCATGCCCTGAGCCGAAGGCAGATGCTTAACGACTGTGCCACCCAGGCGCCCCTGTTTGTTTTTTTTTTTTTTAATTTGTTTTGTTGTTTAGATTTCTCATAGAAGTGAAATCATACGGTATTCGGTACAAGTCCCTGTGGTTTTAGGTAGTGTAGATTATAACTGGAATGACAAGTCCTTCTTCGTTATTTTTCTTTAAAAAAGTTCCTGGTCATATTAGTAAAGGAAGTAAGTGTATGTTGGCATATATCTGAATTTATTATTGAGCCCCATTTAGCATTCTTATTTGTGTGGTGGGATCAGGGAATGATATGATCTTTTTCTTGAATTCTTATGATGCTTTTTCCGTAGCCACTCTTGGAGTCTGTGCCTTACGAAGAAGCACTGGCAAACCGCCGGGTCCTTCTTAGCTCTACGGAAAGTCGAGAAGGCCTTGCGCAACAGGTATGGCACCTGGCAAATCATGCTACTTGTTAAAAGAGCATAAATGTTAAATCCCCTGCAGAAGGCTTTTAACATAGAACAATTTAAGAGGCTATATAAGTAAACATGTAAAATTAATGGTTTAACACATGCTAAAAAGCACCATAAGTATAATTCATTGAAGAATGTTTGTTGATACTTTAAATAAGTCATCTTGATTCAGTTGGTGTTGTGGTTGCCACTAAAGTAATAGCAACACACTTGGGACACAGTGATTCTTTTTTTCTCTAGGCACTAGATTTAAATGTCAGGAATAATAAGGCAAAAAAGGGGAGGGAGCTAGAGACTCTGACTTATTTTTATTTCTCAAATGATCAGTAATGAAACATTTCCAATGTTCAGTCAGTTGGTCAGTTGAATTTGGGGGCTAGGTGGAGGTACGAGGGACTGACTTTTCCAGAAGTTGGTGCCCACTGACAGGGGTTTAGCTTTTGTCAGAGACTTATTCCCTTCAACGGCAGGCTAGCCTTAAGTTTTGTAAGTATTTATCTTAAAAGAGACTGCAGATAAATTCACCTGAGACTTTATTTTGTCTCTGCTGGCAGATATCACTTATCTTTTCAACATTAACATGCTGGGATGTTGGAACTGAAAATTTAATTCAGAGAGTAATTCCCGAAAAACAAAAATTCCTGGCATAAACAATCAAATGGAGAATACTTTAAAAATTGATTTTCAATTTTCTTCTTATTTTATGTAAGGAAAGTAAGGCTCAAAGAAATGAAGCAGCTTTTACCCAAGGTAGCTAGTAAGTGGGGAGAGCTGTCTGGCTTCAGAGCTGTTGCTTTTCCCAGGCCATGGTTGACCAGCTGCAGGCTAGTCTGATAAGCACTCCAGGCGTCACTTCCTGCCTCTCTGAAGTGAGGATAATATCTGCCTTTCAGGGTCGTGTAAGGATTAATTGAGCCAAGGGGAGGCAGTGTGATACAGTGAAAAGAATCAGAGTTGTGAGCCAGACAGATGGAGTACCAAATCCTTGCTCTGCCATTTGCTGGCTTAGCAGGTGGTTTAGCTGCTGGGAGCTTTAGTCTGCTCTTTGAGAAATGAGAATTGAAGGACTGTGAAGCTTCAGTGGGATAATGGCAGGAAAGTACCATGAACAGTGTCTGCTGCATGGTAATTGTTCAACATGATAGTTGGTAAAGCATTTGGAATTCACTGTAAGCTTGCTTTTATTTTCATGTAATTCTCAAGCTTTTATTTGTCCTGAGAATTAATTTTTTATACTAATTGAATAGAGTATAACATACTTTAAAAAAGCATACAAATAATTAATGTATAGTTGACCCTTGAACAATGTGGGGGTTTGGGGCATTGACACCCCCTCTTCCCCGTGCAGTCGAAAATCCATGTATAACTTTTGACTCCCCAAAAACTTAACTACTAATAGCCTACTGTTGACTGGAAGCCTTACTAATGAAATAAACAGCTGATTAATACATATATATTATGTGTATTATATACCACATTCTTACAATAAAGTAAGCTAGAGAAAAGATGTTAAGAAAATCATAAGGAAGAGAAAATACATTAATAGTACTGTACTGTATTTATTGAAACAAATTCTTATGTAAGTGGATCCATGTAGTTCAAACCTGGGTTGTTCAAGGGCCAACTGTATATCTCAGTGAATTTTCACAAGAAAACATACTGATGTGACTAGCACCTAGATAAAAGCTTTTTAAAAGAACATTTCTTTATGTAAGATATACCTTTAAAAAAAATTGCCAGAAGTCTTCCTCATGCTCCTTTCCAGTTATTACTCTCCCTGCCCCCAAAGAGAACCATCATCCTGCATCCTAGCACAGTGGATTAGTGGAAAGTTCGGTAAATGGACTTTTCATTCAATGAGGTTATATAATATGTATTTTTTCGGGTCTGGCTTCTTTTATCCAACATGTTTGTAATACTCATCCATGTTAGTAATTTTAATCTGTCCATTTTCATTGTTGTTTAGTATTCTACTGTGTGAATAGGCATTACTCTTTTTTACTGCCTATGAGTATTTGGGTAGTTTCAGGTGTTTGGCTGTCCTGGTGCTACCGTGAGCGTCCTTACACATGTCTTCTGGTAAACATGCGCACTGTTCTATCTACCTGGAAGTAGAATTGCTGGGACGTAGGGTATGATGTTGTCAGCTTTAAAGATCCAGCCAGTTTTTCAAAGTGTGTGTCCCAAATTCCAGTCCTCCCAGCACTAGATGGTAGTTGCATATTTGCTCCACAAATACGCCCACCTTTGTATTTTCTGTCTTTTTAATTGTAGTCATGTGGGTGGTTTTAAATTGCTTTTTCTTGATAGTGACATTGAATACCTTCTTTTTCATGTTTTTAATCTTGTTCAATGTCTGTTCAGGTCTTTTTTTTTTTTCCCTATTTTTCTACTGGGTTGTCTATCTTTTTCTTACTAATTTGTAGAAGATTCTTTATATTCTAGATAGTAGTCCTCTGTTGGATACATGCTTTGCAGATGCCTTCCATTTTGTGGCTTTCCTTTTCGCTCTATTAATGATATCTTTTGATGAATAGAGATTTTAAATTTTACTCTCCACTTTCTCAGTTTCTGGTTGTGCTTTTTGTATCTTGTTCAGTATTTCCTTTTCCCTGTTTAGCAATCAGGCTTTTTTGTTTTTACTTCTGGGAGGTAGTTGGGGGTTGATGTTCTGTGAAGCCTTTCTTGAGCCACTAAGTTTTATCTGCATCATCCTCTAAGGTGCAGAACTCTATTGCTTTTCAAGGTTCAGCAGAGTTTGGAAAAGATCTCTAAACTGGAGCAGGAAAAAGAGCATTGGATGTTGGAAGCACAATTAGCCAAAATCAAGCTGGAGAAAGAAAACCAGCGAAT
The DNA here is from genome assembly GCF_023065955.2 of Ursus arctos. Lineage (NCBI taxonomy): Eukaryota > Metazoa > Chordata > Mammalia > Carnivora > Ursidae > Ursus > Ursus arctos. Next base: position 17,006,555 of record NW_026623100.1, read on the forward strand.
TGCAGATAAGCTGAGGAGTACGAGCAGCGGGCAGGGCCTCGGGCTGGCCCAGGAAAATGCCACGGGGGTGAATGTGGCGGGCCAGGAAGAAGCCTCAGCCAAGGCTGTGTTGGAGCCTGCTCAAAGCACCAGTCTGGTAAGTGTCGTCCTCTTTTTTTTAATGCCAGTTGTTAAGAACTTAACATAGTGTTTGGTGTTAACTGTCTAAATTTCATGTCAGTGAGGGGCCCTTGGGTGGCTCAGTTGGTTAAGCATCTGACTCTTGATTTTTTTTTTTTTTTTAAGATTTTATTTGTTTATTTGACAGAGAGAGAGAGAGACAGTGAGAGAGGGAACATAAGCAAGGGGAGTGGGAAAGGGAGAAGCAGGCTTCCCGTTGAGCAGGGAGCCCAATGCAGGGCTCTATCCCAGGCCTCTGGGATCATGACCTGAGCAGAAGGCAGACGCTTAACGGCTGAGCCACCCAGGCACCGCTGACTCTTGATTTTGACTCAGGTCATGATCTTAGGGTCATGGGATCAAGCCCTTCATCAGGCTCTGTGCTCAATGGGGAGACTGCTTGAGATTCTCTCACTCCCTCTCCATCTGTCCCGCCTCTTGAATGAATGAATAAAAATAAATAAATAAATAAATAAATAAATAAATAAATAAATAAATAAGTAAGTAAAATGTCAGTGTAAAACAGGTATAATCCACATGTTCTAGAAAGAGCTAGTGGCAAGCAGGATGCCTCCTTCAAAAAGCTATTCCGTTATATTTTCTTTGATTTTACATGAGACTTCCCCATGGTGAGGATGGACTGTATTCCTGGAAAAGATCTAGCAAGTAAAATTAAAGGTTTATTCTGTTTTTCCATAGAAACATTTGTAATATGGGGTTATGTTCTGACCAAGGGCTTGAATATCTACCTTTTCATGAAATGGCCACAAATACCATTTTAAACGAATTATATGGTTCCTAGAAAGTATAAAGCTTTACAACATACATATAATACAGAAATCCATCAGGTTATCTTACAACCTTTTCTTTCTTTCTTTCTTTCTTTCTTTCTTTCTTTCTTTCTTTCTTTCTTTCTTTCTTTCTTTCTTTTAAAGATTTTATTTTTTATTTATTTGACAGAGAGAGAACACAAGCAGGGGGAACAGGAGAGGGAGAAGCAGGCTCCCCACTGATCAGGGAGCCCAATGTGGGGCTTGATCCCAGGACCCTGGGATCATGACCTGAGCTGAAGGCAGCTGCTTAACTGACTGAGCCATCCAGACACCCCTGCAATCTTATATTTCTTGCTTTATTTTTAACTGCAGTGATTGAGAAGGTGAAGAAACATCAATATTGGAGCTATTAATTACTTCAAGTAACTTCAGAGTTACTTTAAGAAAAGTTTTCTAATTAAAATCTGCCTATAGTAAAAAAAAAATTTAGAAAATCTAGGAAAGAAGAAAACAGGGAAAAAAACCCTCATAATCAGAAATATGCCTTATTAGGTACATTTTCTTTCTTTCTTGAAGGTCTTAGGGTGAGCTGTAGTGCTTCTAGAAAGCCCTGTCCTAAGGCGCTTGACTTTACTCTCCCTGTAGCTCACTGATGCAATGGAAGGGCAAGGCGTGGTCCTTCTCAGATTTACCTTGCATCTGATTCAGGGCATCCCTGATAGTGAAACATACAAACCAGCTTTTATTTTCAAGATGTATATAGATCCTATTGCATTTTAACAGTGTCAGAAACTCAGTTTATTATTAATTTCCTAGATGTGATACTGGTACTATTATTTACAAAGTACTTAGGTAAGGTATCGTAATATGTGCGGTTTACTTTCAGATTGTTCAGAAAAAAATATATATATATACAGATAAATAAACCAAATATAGCAAAATGTTAATTTTTTTTTTTAAAGATTTTATTTATTTATTCGACAGAGATAGAGACAGCCCTAAGAGAGGGAACACAAGCAGGGGGAGTGGGAGAGGAAGAAGCAGGCTCATAGCAGAGGAGCCTGATGTGGGGCTCGATCCCATAACGCCGGGACCACGCCCTGAGCCGAAGGCAGAGGCTTAACCGCTGTGCCACCCAGGCGCCCCAGCAAAATGTTAATTATTAAGTGTAGATGGCAGGTATACAGATATTTCTTAAACTTTTTCCCCCCAACTTTCTGTGTGTTTGAAACTTTTCTTAATAAAATATGGGGAGAAAAAAAGAATTAAAATTTTTAGTAAAGCAAAAAAACATAAACTGTACTTCTTAGGGTTTTGACCTGTGTGGACACCATGCTCACAGGATGATCCTATAGTGACCCGCTGATCACAGGGCTGAGTCCCAGACACGAGTCCTGCACGTTGCCTCTGGCTAGGGGAAGTGGACTGACTGCCTAGGGCCACATTCAACACACATAGCGGGATGTTGACATCTGTTCAGGTACCTTCTGGGAAAGTGCAACCCCGCCACCACTCATCTTTGGATTTCCCTTCAGAGTCTGTGTCACCGATTGGGTCAGACCTTTCTCCCTCTGGTCTGATTTTTTCTTGCTCCCCCCTCTCTTTCGGCTTCCCTGCATCTGTTCCTTCCTTCAGCTTTCACTTGCACTAGCAGTAGAGTCGCTGGTTGGGCCAGACTAGACCAGGAAGAGTGCTTGTACAACAGTGATGACTGTAGTGATCATGCCCCAGCCATGGTGCTGCGGACTTTGAGTACGTTAACTAGTCCTCACATAGATCCCATAAGATTGTGGGTACCATCATATCTCTATTTTGTAGATGAGACTGGGGACAGAGAGGTAAAATAACGCAGCTGAAGTCACACACTTGATAAGTTACGGAACTAGGATGGAATCCAAGGTATCTGGGGCCATACCTCCCCCCGCCTTTAACCATGGCCTTGTACTCTGATCAGTGTCAGAAAACAGATCAGCTGACATAAACTCATTTGTTTATTGCTTGCCTTTCTTGAAGTGCTGGGAGTTGGCAGTATTGGTGTATTTAAGTCATTAATGTCAATTGCTGAAAGTTCATGACTGTCTTTATTTGAACATCTTCAATGGCAAGCATGGTTCTTAGGTATGTAAGTGAGAAGGATTTCCAGGGACATGGGAAACCTTTAGTGTTGAGCACTATTGGGCCATGAGTGGTGATGATATGTTTGTGTTTGGTGAGTTTGGAAGTCACTGTTACTTTAAGTAGTCTGTCCAGTTAGCATGTGTGTACATGGCCTTGATTTCTTCTGTTTGCATCTCTTAAGAGTCTCTTTCCTCCCACCCACCTCATAAGATGCTATCAGAGTAATTTTCCTAGAGTATATTACTGATTATGTACTCTCTTGTTTCTAGATTTCTGATGGCTCCCTGTATCTATAGAATATAATCCACTCATTTGTTTGGCATTCGAGGTCTGTGGATACCTTTTCCAGACTACCTTTCTTGCCCTCTCTTCTACATTTCTTTGTTCGAAGCCAAACTGAGCTCTTCGCTGATAACATTCTTTGCATTTTTGCTTCCCTGTCTTTGTTCAAGCTGTTTCTTTTGGTATCTGTTCATCTATAACCCCCATCACCTGTATACTCACATGCTTTTGCCTTCTAACTCCTCTTTCTTTCTCCTTGACTTTCCTGAATTCAGAATTCTAACCCTGATTTCAGGTACAGTTGAGGTGCCGCAGTTTCTGTGAACCCCAGTTTTGGGTATTGTCTATGATGGTTAGGATTAGAGAACTAAGACATGATGGGCCTCTTCTCATTTTTCACAGTCAGTCTTTGTAGCTTTCCATCTAAGGGAGCACAAGCATGAGTAGACATCTGTGGAGTGCTGTGGGGTCACAGAGGAGGCCGCTGGAGGGCTCAGGGAGCATGGCACAGAAGAGGTAACATGAATGGCTTTCAAAAGTGAACAGGAGTCCAAGGCAGGAGAAGAGTATTTCAGGCCAGAAGGGTTTCACCATGTAACTCTCCTTCCCTCCTGTAGTGGCAGATTCTTGCCAAAAACAGCACAGAGACCATTAAGATAAAAAAAACGATGGAGGGGCGCCTGGGTGGCACAGCGGTTAAGCGTCTGCCTTCGGCTCAGGGCGTGATCCTGGTGTTATGGGATCGAGCCCCACATCAGGCTCTTCTGCTATGAGCCTGCTTCTTCCTCTCCCACTCCCCCTGCTTGTGTTCCCTCTCTCGCTGGCTGTCTCTATCTCTGTCAAATAAATAAAATCTTAAAAAAAAAAAAAAAAAGATGGTGTTTTCTGTCTTCCTTGATGTTTCTCCTTTTCAGCCTTTCTTTTAGCCCCCTGCCCCCACCTGCTCCTAGTGAACTTTACTGAGCTAAGTACGCAGCTCAGTGTGTCCTTCCGTTCTCTCATCTTCCTTTTGGGTGTCAGGAGCAAGTCTGTGCCCATTTTAAAATTAACTGACTAAGGAAGCTCATCTTACAAGCCCCCGGAAGATTAGTTTGGTTCAAGCACCTTGGAGCTGAAAAAGTTACATCAGATAGAAACATACTTTCTAACCCTATGGCGCTTCAATAGTTGAATGCATAGTATTTGTCATTAAAATACCTGATAGTGTAATTTGAGCTTTCAGCCACCTGCCAGTTTATCATAATAAAAGATGGCAGTAACCTCAAGAAAGGAAAAGCACGGAATAATACACATTTCTGGTTCTTGCTGGAATTAAAAAGCACTCGTAGAATTTTAAATACATATTTTATGTATAAAGAGAGTACATGTACACTGTAGATAATTAAAAACTACAGAAGGGCAAAAGAAGAAAAAAGTTGACATGCTCCTGAATACCCAAGCAACTACCATTAACATTTTTCCTGCCAAATTTCACACACAGTTGATATTGCTATATAAAATTTCAGACCTTTTAGGGTAATGTGAATACACAAACATTTATCCTATTATTAGAAATCTATATAAACTTAGTTGTTGATTGCATAGTATTCTACATAAAATATACCTTAGTTTACCTGTAAATGGACATTGGTTATAATTTTTACTATTTTAAATACCATCTCCTTTTATGCATAAGGTTTTCTCTGCATCTCAGATGATGTCTTTAGGATGTATTCTCAGGGTTAGAGTTCACTAGGCCAGAAGGCCTGAACGTTTTAGAGTTTCTTGACCTTTTAATGCCAAACTGTTTTCTGAAAAGGTTGAATCAGTTTGCACTCCCATTAGCATCCATATATATGAGACAATGTTGAAATTATTTACGTCAGGTTTTCCTTCCATTTATATAATACCATTCCTTTGTGGGTCAGTGTGCTGCAACACATTCTCAAACCGTAACCTGGGAGTCAGGGGATAAGGGTGGGGAGACAGAATTTAGATGCACGTTCAGAGTTTCTTTTGCCAAATGTAGTCATATTTGAATATATAAAATTAAATGATTGGCGTGTTACCATAAACAGTTTTTAACTAAAAGAGAAAGACTAATTGCTACTTCTGCGTCAGTGAGTAGAAAATTATGGTTCTTTAAAAAAAAAAGTCTTATAAACGATCCTTTTTACAGCTAGGTGGGCATGACATTCATTAGCATACACTCAGTTGATACATGGTTCACCGTTCAGAGTAATACTCTTGAGATGATTTAGAATCTGTGAACACTCTTTATTGGGTATCAGCTGTGAGAGTATCAGAATCCACCGAAACTGAGTTTCCACGTTTCCTTAAGTTATTGTACCCAAGCACATGCCTTTCCACTTTGGACAATAACCTGAAATCCTCATTCATGACTATCTGTTTTTGAAATCTTAATCCACAAAAGCAAGCTTTAAAAAACTTGGCAGTACTTTAACATGTCTGAAATTACATTTTCTTTTTCATTAATTTAAATCTGAAATGAATACTTACTAATGTCATAACATTATATCAAAAGTGTATTTCTTCTTTCTCCTTTTGAACTTCAGCAGAGTGTTATTTGTGTTTTCTGTTTGGAATGTTCAGTTGTTATGGTCACCATAAAACTGTCTTTACCCCTTCTTGGCTACTGCTTTGGAAATAGGCATAGAAGTGACAAGATGAGTCAAAGCTGTTCTTCCTCTCTCTCTTCCCAGGCAGTTTGTTGGGTTTCAGTGAAAAGGACTACAGGATTTCGGTAGAGGATAGTGATCGTTACCCATTACTGGCTGACGGAAGTAGTGAATGCAGTTAGCTATCTGTAGGTACAGCCTCCTGGCAGGAGAAGACCATACAGGTGATCTTCTAGGTCTGCACTCCCAGTGCACTTACAAACAGTGTGAACTGAGAAGAGAGGCGATTACAAGAGTTGCAGCTATTGTGTTGGAAGTGAAAACAGTCTGTTCTAAAGCTTTTTTTCCTCTTATGTTCTAGATTGGGATTTTAACCAGGACATCTGACAATGAGGTAATGTGTGCTTGGCGTCATGTTTGTTTGTAAATATTTGGCTGTGTGTTTGTTCACAAAGTCCTGCAGAAGTCAGCTTTGTCAAATTGTTTTCTAACAGTTCTAGCAAATGTGGAGCCAGTGTTTTTCTCCTCCATCCATGGATCCATGTTGCTTTTCTTTCTGGTTCTATTTTAACTGTCACCAACAAATTATAGCCTGTTTTTGTAATTGCCTCATTGAATGACTTGGCTTGGCAGTTTGACAAGGTGTGGTGGGAGCTTGGCCATCAGCTTGGCTGGTATCCTGCGTGAGGCGGGAGGCATCAGCCTTCCCAGTGGTCAGGCTGGGGAGCAGGGCTTTTCAGGCCCTTGACCAACAGTGTGCTTGCAAGTTCTTTCCAGCCCTCAAGTGAGTGAATCCAGGTCAGATTTGGCTTTTGAGTTTGGAAATATTATAAAATGTAACTTTATAAATAACTGCTGAAGGAACTCTGAAGTTCTACAGCTTTCCACTCGGTGTGGCAAGCTGGTAAATATAGTTCCAGTAGGTTGGTAAATTCTTTCATTTCCTTATTGTCCTTTTACTTTAGGTAATCTTGAACTTCTGTATATATTTTTAAACTAAACTCCGTAGTGTACCATTGCTAGAGTAACTAGAAGAAACACTGGTCTGGGACATGGGCCATAAACTGTTCATTACAGAAATAGTTTAATTGGTTAGTGTGTTTAAGAGCGTTAGAGCTGTCTTAAGATAATTTGGGGAAAAAACGAATGTTTGGATTTTAGGGGTTCCAGTAAATGCTCCCTTTCCCCTGCCTTCTTCCACTGAGAGGAGGATGTAGGTGTCGGATGGAGATTTTGAAAGCCAGGTTTGTGGCTTATCAAAGTGGGATGGAGGGACATGGCCCCAGAGGTAGTGGGCCTCCCGGTACTTCACTTCTCCTCTGTTCTTTTGAAGCCCCAACCTTGTTCTGACATAGGCAGGATGCTGATTAAGAGAAATTTGGAATACCTGGTTTGTCTGAAGTTTCTTTGAGGGGTAGGGAAACTATGATTCCCCATCAGGTTTCACAGGAAAATGTCCAAAATGTCGTCTTTTTTTTTTTTTCTTCTTCTAGAGTGATGGCCATCTTTTCTAGAACTGCTTCATTTCACTGGCATTTATTTACTTACTTCTGTATGCTCTGTTTAGGTTCCAGATGTGGAATCTCGTGAAGACTTAATTAAAAATCACTACATGGCAAGGATAGTGGAACTGACTTCACAACTGCAGCTGGCTGACAGTAAGTCAGTTCACTTTTACGCTGAGGTGAGTGGAGAGTGAATGGGATTTGGTGGCTTTTCCCAATCCGGGCAGGAATTAGGTCACTGTCCAGGTCTCCTGCTGTTCACTGGAAGAGAGACGGCCTTGTCTGTGCATCCGTGTGAATTTGGTTGGAGTTCATATTGATTGGCCTATATCCAACCAAAAATCTTCATTTCAGTAAATACAGGACTGATTTGTCATTTCCAGGTTACTGAAAGATAGGTGAGAGGTCGCCTTTCCTATGGTCACAATATAGATGTTTGGAGAATTTTTATTAGTGATTACTTGTTAGAGAATTACAGGCAGGTAGATATTCATAAGTCAAGGAATTTTCATGCAAAGAAATTAAAAAGCAAAATATGCCTTGTTCTTCTTTTTTAAATACTCCTTAATTTCTAAGTGACAAGTAGTAGAAATGAGTTCCTATGAATGATGAAATGAAAAATGTAACCTTTTTAAACCTTTGCTACATAATTTATTTTATGTTACATTTTCTTCTTCCCTAACCAAATAATTTATTTTCTTAGGAGAATTAGAAAAAAAAAACTATGTAAGATACTCAATAAAATCATACACGGTTCATTAATTACAAGGGAGAAAATGAAGGAGAAAGTGCAGAAATCAGAGTACGAGACAAATGATAAGATAGAATGGCTGTCACTCAACATCTAAGAATACCTGCAAGGTATCTGATTTAAAACTTTAAAAGGTCAGTTACAGATGGAGACGGAGAATTATAATGCTTTACATTGTTAAAGAAATTGAGAAGGAAAAGACAACACCCTTTATTGGGACTGACTGTATGATTTTCTCCTGTACTGCATACATGGAGAGGCTGATAGGAGGCCAGTTGCTGGAAGTGGAGAGGGACCTTCTGCTTTTTTCCCTGCTGAAATAGTTGATGAGTCTAGCTCCGTGTTGCGCACAAGCTGCCATTACATACCTGTTTGGTAACAGCTGGTTGGGCTGTAGAAAATGGGGAGCACAGCAAACTGGCTGACCTACAGTGGAGCTGCTGTAGTGCTGAGCTTCTGAGCCTGGGTATCGTGTCCTTGTCTGGGTCCCTTGCTGCCTTCTGAGTTAATATCTCAGACTTGATTGCCATCGCCATGAAGACCCATAACTTGCAAAACTGTCTCCCTCCTTTTCAGGTGTGGTGCTGAGCACACAGTAGATGTTTGGTTAATAGATGGTGGTTGATTTGACTGGTTGAACTTTCCTCAAATTCTCTTGTGAGGAATGAAATGAGTAGCTGGGGAATATCTGAGGCTCTTTTATTTCCAAGAGATTTGCTTATCTTGGTAAATGTCTTCAGCACAATGTGCTACGAGAATTTTTACATCGTCCTAGTTTTTCCTTGTTTATAAACAGGAAGTGGTGACCCCTCCGTATGACTTTGCTGGAATGGTTAGTCTGAGCATCTGATGTCGACACAACATTCAGATATGTCTCAGCAGATCCTCCTTGTCAGTCACGTGGCCTTATTAAAAGTGTAGTGACCCTTTTAGTGGCACACCGTCTTTGAACAGTTGTGAGAAACAGAATTTTTTTTTTCCTCCTTGATCAGCTCTGTCTCTGTATAGCCTAGCTTTGGTAGAGAACCCCAAAGAAAGTAGCTGGGATCTTTGCATTCCTGCACTCATTACGTTCTCCCCATAGATTGAGCCTAATCTGTAGCCTGGGACTGTAAAGCTTTTATTGTTCTGTAATGTGGTCTCTAATAGAGGACTTTAAACACAAGAAAAGTACCTTAGGATTCATATTGGCATTGATAACTTTTGAAATAACCACTTCCATTTTCATCTGGTGTGAGTATAAAGGAATCCTGGGTAAATGTAAAAAAACTTCTTAAGGGGTGCCTGGCTGGCTCAGTCAGAATGTGCGACTCTTGATCTTGGGGTTGTGAGTTTGAGCCCCAGGTTGGTTATAGAGATTACTTAAATATTAAATCTTAAAACAACAACGACAACAAAAAACTTTTTAAGTTTTTTGTATCCACTGGTCATCAGGCTAGAACTAGGAGAAACCTTGATGAGCTTGGGTTAGTAGACTTTTTTGCTTATTAAAGTGGTGAGAGGAGGACCACATCTTCTGTGTACTTCAGTGTGTGGTACAGGCCTGAAGTGAATTTGGTTTGGGGAAATGCCCCCTGAGGTAATGGGATGTTTTTCTGATTTAACAGTGCCGAGCACTCTCAAAGAGACTGGCCTTGGCTGAAAAGTCTAAAGAGGCATTGACAGAAGAGATGAAAGTAGCCGGTCAGAACATCAGCAGACTCCAGGTGGGTTCAGAAGTGTCTCCTACTCGGGCTTAATACGGTTTTCACTGGAAGTGCTGGGGCGGCAGGGTCAGCATTTCCTTTCCAAAGTAGTGCCCTTCGCCCTCTAGACATACATTTTTCTAACCAGTTTATTTCTAACTCATTTTAAAGTAATATCTTACTTATGTCAGGTGAAAAGTTGTATATTGCTTGTTTCTCTGACTTGATTTTATTTTAAATAGCTGTGTAGTCAGCATTTCCTTAAATGATACTTCATACCCCCCCCCCCCCCATTAATCCCTGTTATGGCGGGCTGTGCTCTTGTTCTCTTCACATGACTCTCGTCCTTCTTTTTACTGTTCCATAAAACTGACCTAAACTGAAAGCTAGAGCTGCAAAATATTCTTCCTTACTTACTGCTTTGTTTTAAAGCCTTGTTTCCAGAAAGCCTATATTAAATATAAACATGATAGAGGTGGAGAAAAAACACATCAGTACAATAACCCCTGCTTCCTCCTAGTTTCAGTGAGTTTATCAGATTAGCTAGGAGCACAGGATTAGATTTTAAGGGGCTGGAGAAAGCAGAGAGATGGGAAGACAGACAAAGGGAGGGTCCTGCCCTGAGGGCTGAGGGCCATGAGCCAGCAGGTACTGGGCTGGTGGGAATGTGCCAGAGACAGACTTGCCCACCTCACCAAGGGCTCTGGAAAACTTGAAGGGGTTTGGAAAGATAATGTAGTCCTGTTGTTTCTTTGTGACAATTTTACACCTGATGTAGAAGGACAGTCTTTTTGCAAAGAGATTTGATTCAGAACATATTTGAAGGCTGAAAAGAAGAAAACCTTTCCTCCCATTTGTTTTAATTTTGTGCTCTTATTAGACCTGTGGCTTGTTCTTCATGTTAATTGATCAGATAGGGCATCTTGATAGGTTGCCTTTCTCAAATTCCTCTGTAAATTAAAAAACTTTGGAGTGGTGTGACTAGTGGGGTTTTGATTTTTCTCTTTTCCCTCTGTTCCTTTGCCATTTAGGATGAGCTGACAACTACCAAGAGGAGTTATGAGGATCAGTTAAGTATGATGAGTGACCACCTGTGCAGCATGAACGAGACATTATCTAAACAGAGAGAAGAGATTGACACACTGAAGATGTCCAGTAAGGTAGGGAAGGAAAGGGAGGGAGTCTCTCTGCAATATAATATGTAATGTATTTGATATAAGGTATTTCATTGCTGTGCATTTCAGGAGCAAAGGTTAAGAGATTTCAAGTTTTTAAATGATTTTTCTTCATATTATTTGTCCTCTTATCCAAAAGTAAAATTCAGTTTCTGTGACTGAGTTGTAGGTTGAGAGAAGTTCTGACCTCTAAGGCCTAATACTGTGTCCTTTGATTTTTGGCATTTTTGGCATTTCTGTTACTGTTTTATCATTTAAGGGGACTTTTAGGGAGGTTATGATGGGGATTTTTTTTTTTTTTAACAGGAGTCTAAAATGGTACTATTGAAGAATCACCTTCTTAAGCAGATTTATTTTCATACACATCCATATAACCTAGGAATGTCTTTTCCTTTTCCAGAAATTTCTTTTGATTTCATTTCCCATAAAGCCACTGCTTGTCCAGGCTGGGTCAGTAGATATTGGTAGTACCTGTATGTTGAAGTGTGTATCTGCATATCCTATGTCTATTGTTGGACATGATATGTATGCTCTTTTACCGGGAAAGGTAGGCTTCAGGAAGCCAGGGACTTGGTTTCATGCATCATCTCAGATGCTTCGCACATTTTGTAACTCAGACAGTATGTACCACTGCCAGCGGGGATATACGGTCTGTAACCTGTGCTCTTTGAAATCTACTGTTGCCTCTCACTGACCTAGCAGCCATGTACTGAGTTCCTTCTATGTGCTGGCGCTGGGGAGGAAATGGAGATGAACACACCATAGCGTGATTTTAGCATCGGCTAGTGGTGGTGAGGGCAGCGTTCTGCTCAGTTGGTGTCTGCTTGGAAGATCTGTCATGTGAGTGCATTGGAATCCGCAAATTGTGATATTGTTTTTCCGTGTAGTTTCATGATCTTGGTCGGCCTCTGGCTACTTTGGAGAGAGCAGGCGAGCATCTGTGATTCTTTCCTGGGGCATCTTGTGATGACTGTAGCCAGACAGTGTGGTTTTGATTATAGTTCTCTGGTTACTTGTGCTTCAGGAAATGAGCTTGGAGGCGATGATGAGTAGGGGAGCTGGTCCTTTTGAATCTTGCGTCCTGCAACTCCTTTGGCCTTTCTTGATGTTCCAGCAGGGCAACAGTAGTTCACAGGCTATATTCCTAGTCATGGTAGAAAGCACATACATGCATTAGTTTGAATATTAGGAGAAAGCCTGTTTTAACACCTAACATTTGGAAAGAAGTAATAGTGATTATAGGGAAGCTTTACAGACTCTAGAGCTGCAGGAGGCATTTGGTTCTGAACTGAGAAGGATTCATGTTGAGTCCAGCAAAGTTCATTGTCCGGAGGAGGCTGTATTGCAGCTACTTTAGAAGTTAGGGAATTTTCAAGTCCTCTCAGAACTTTGTAATCTAGTCCTTAAAATATGTGTCATTAATAAAACACAGAGCTCGTTTATTCTGTTAACCTTTTTATGATCAATCCATGATCCCCGTATTTTGCACCCTCCCTGCCCAGTTTGTTAGTAATTTAGATTGTTGGAGCATCATTTTATGGCAGAGTTGACATGGTCTCCATTGGATGCCAAGTAAACATCTTGGAACCATTCGTTGGCTATCATCTTGTTATTAATGCTTGTGTTCTGCAAGCATTAACCACATACACGACAAAAATGTATTTGTACCGAACAGTTAAGTATAGGAATTGAGTTACAATGTTTTCTTAAAAAGTAAACATTACTTTCTTAAAAAGAAAGAAGAGAAGTTACATAAAACTGGAAAGTCCAAATCTCCATATGTGGGGGGACTGGGAATGAGTTAAGACATCTGCCCTTACATCATTTTCAGCCAGTATCTGAGCTTCCTTTTTCAGATCATTACCACTGGGGGGTTAGTTGGCACATATTCAAAATTAGTATCTATTAAGACCTCTTTAGAAGGTATTTATTAAGCAACAAAGAAACCTGTTTAGGCTAAAAATTTTTATCCAGTGTCTGATATCAATAAACTTCCTGTCTTTGGAACAAAATGAATATTTGAGGTTTGATAAATCCTTTGTTTTCTTCCTTTGTCGCTGATCCCCAGTTCTCAGGGGCATAGCATCCATGGAAGTAGAGAGTGGGGGAGTTAAAAGTAACAGACTGCTTTTTGATTAAGTGTTTGGGACCCAAGGTTATCAGCTGTTCTCCCTCTTGGAAGCTAAAATTTTCTAAAGAGAAGTATGGCCTTCCAGACAGCTTGGCCTATAAAGTAGGAGTTATTTTTCTAGACATTTGTGTTCTTATTGTTGATATTTTTCTTTGCACAGGGAAATTCTAAAAAGAACAAGAGTCGATAGTTTACACATAGATGGTTGGCGACTTCTTTCCAAAGCTGCTACTGTTGCACGGAGCTCCAGGACCCAGACCCCTCGTCCAGTGTCCATTGCTGGCCGCCTTCAGGAAGCTGGGGTGTTGTTGGACCTAGTAAACTAGTCAGTGTTGTAAATGGCCTTGAAACATTTAAAATATATTTGTAACCAGTAAGGCAATTACAGAATTTAATGTTGACCGTTAAATGGAGAACAATACATGTACCATGGATATTGTAGGTTTCCTTATGCTGTTTTTACTGTGCACTTTTTAAAATTAGGTTTTAATTTCAGTATGTAAGAACAACAAATATTTTGTATATTTTCAAACTCAATTATATGGTAATCGATTTGGTATCTATGGGATAGATCTATGTTTCTGGATAAAATGCTTAAATTGTCCCAACTGTCATTACTTCTTGCTATTATTGAAAGCAGTCTCCAGATTCTTTTTGAAGACTTATTCCTACTCTCTCTGTCTCTCTCTCTCTCTCTCAGAGGGGGTGGGTCTTGCAGACTTAACTTTAGATCTCGTGGGTTTATTATCATTGTCTTCAGCTCTTCAGTACCTTCTCTGTGTTGGAATAATAGCTTAAGGAAATTGATGTCAATAAATTCGTACTTCTATCAAACTTCCAGGCTATGAAAATTTGATAAGGGAAACTGAAACCTATTAAAGTATGTTTTACAAAAGTTACAAAATCCCAATGGACTTAGATATAAACTTTCTAATTCCCCAGATTGTCACAATTGTCTGGTCAATCCTTAATTAAGGCTTTGAGTTTTGCCTTAACAGGTACCTGCCACCATACTTCAGGCTCCCCTTGGTTTAGTTCATCAGCATTGTATCATTTCCGTGTAAACCTCAGGGGTGTCTCTCCCAGCGTTCCCTAAATATATTGCTCCTTTCTTCTCAGCTGCTTGTTCCGGCCCATTCCACCCCATGTTCAAGTTCCCAGATTTGCTCAGGTGTTCCTACAACCCCTCCTCCGTGCCTCCCTACCGGCTGCATCTCCTTTGAGCCTTCCCACTAGCCAGTTGCTAGTCACGCTCCAAAATGCTTTATTCTGCCCTGCCTGATAGCTCATCACCAGCTTCCCTCTGTGCTCAGCACAAAGGCCAACCCTCTGGCTTCTGCCCCATGGTTTCTGCTGTCTGCTGTAGAGAGAGACCCAGTACTCATAGTAATGACAGTGTTGGGATCCCGCCTTGGGGACCTCTGAGTGAATCAACTTAGTCCCATTCTGCTCGGCCTGTCCGGGCTTGGCCCCTTAGCCCTTTCTGTTTTCATGACCTGCTCATTTCCAGTTCTCTAACAGTTGAACCACTGTTTCCACTGCAACTGAGCCTAGGCCCACAAGCACTGTGGGGAAAAGACCAAATAACCATTGTGATTATCTCCCTCATAAACTTAGGCTTTCTGCCTCCTGACAGGCCTTCAGTGTCCTGTGACAGTCCTTGTGGCATTTGAAGTCTGTTTCTCTTCCTCCTTTGGAGGATTTGGGACAGAGAAGTCCTCCCAGTGACTGCCTTATCCCTCTCCTTACCACTGCAGCCCACCTCCCAGAAGACGTGTCTCTTCTGTCTAGGCCTCTTGGGGCGTGGAAAGTGCAAAGTGAGAGGTGATTCTAGTCCAGGTGCAGAATCGGGACTTAGAGAGTTGCCTGAAGTCCGTGTAGGAGTGAAACTAAACTGGGGGGGGGGGGGGGTGTCTTTAATCATGCATTGCTTCCTGCAGAAGATGGAGTTTCCAGAAATTCCTGAAATGACATATTCTACTTTTTCCTGATGATGTACTACATGCTCATTGTTGAAAATCTGGAAAATGAGGAAAAGTATCAAGAGCGTACATCTCTCAGTAGAGATTCATCTATTAACATTTTTGTTTATTCCTGCTCTTTTTTCATGCATATGTAAAGATGTATGTTTTTAATTGAAATTGGGATTATACGAAATTCCAAATGAAGAAAAAAAGGCTCTTTAGTAGGAAGGGGGTAGTGGTAGCCGCTGCACAACTTAAGGGGGCACTGTTCACCTGGGCAGCCCTGGCTAGGATAGACAGACAGACCCTCCAGGCACAGCTTGAGAAACTGATGAACATCATGTGTCTTGTTCCATCGTCTTAAACACCACCCTTCATTACGTCGTTGTAAGCAATAGTGTTCACCTTTCAAGCTGATAAAACTGGATTCTCCATTGCTTTTGGTAAGAAACTAACTCTGTAAGTTAAACTAACATACTTTTAATAACAAGACCACTTTCCAAATTCATTATCCATTAAAACAAAAACGCAGCCACACTATTTCTGAACAAAAATGTGAGCAACAATAAGTAAAATGAGGAGCTAGTTAGCTAAGAAAGCCAGCAAAACAGCAAAAAAAACCTCTTTCCACAGGACTATGAATTAAAGTCTACTTTATAATAAAAATCCTCAGACAGAAAAATGTGCGGTTTATAGTTTTGTTTTATGCAGCATTAAACCTGGAAGTTGCTTCCAGCTCTTAAAAGCCTTCAAACTTCTCTGTAACTTTAACATATGAAGAGAGCCACTTGGTTGGTGATGGCTAAGAAACCATCTGGCAGAGCCACCCTGACAAGGAGGTGTCTGTTCTGTGATAGCGGAGGAAGCTTCTGTTCTCTGCTAAGGGCCATGTCCTCCGACACTGATAAATGGAAAGCTGGTCAGTAGATGGTTGCCTGTGCCTTAAATTTTTAAGCAGTTTAGTAATTAGCTCCACATTAGGAAATTAACTGGCAATCAAAGCATGCGAGCAGGAAAACCCATTATAGCTCCTCCAAATCTTTGAAAGGAAAGTCTATTGAGCATCAGAATAACTGTTTTCCTAAGAGGATTAGAATTGACTCCTGGTGGAAACAGGCTGGGGGCAGTTGTCTTGTTTGTGGGCATAGGGGTCTCGAAATGCCCCTCCCCCACTTCGAACCTTTGTGTTTGTTTTACCAGGAGCTTTAATCTGGACCCACTGCTCCCTAAACCGCAGTGGAATAGCTGAGTGGTGACATACCACAGGTCCAAGAATAGAAACCACGCAGTTTAGTTAACAAGGAACAAAATGTCACTCGTGGCTGGCTCAGAGGCTAGGGAATATTCACCCTCTCTCTTCAGCTTTATTTCTTCAGGACGCCTCTTCTGTTAAACTATCAACATACCTCGGACAGTCATCATGCCGTTTGCGGTCTCCCTGAGCAGCTTCAGATGCCGTGGGGCAGGAAGCATGCTCTTACCCGTGCTCTCCCACGGTGCCTCGCAGAATGTTTTGTAGCAGGTGGCCAAGAAGTGCTAATTGGATACATTTTAGGAAGCAGGCCGAGCGACTGGCCAACTGTATAGCTCAAGCCACAGCTGAGAGTGTCCCATCCCCAGGATAAAGGATAGCCAGCCTTGGGCCATTCTGAAGTAAGTGATTATCCCCGTAACTGTCATTGATTTTGATTGACGTTCTCAGTGAAGATGTGTTTATCTCTGGAAATTTCTATCCAAAGAGCATTCAGGTTTCCTCATGGAGAGAGTTGTTTAGAAATAGTGTGTTCTTCAAACATCAGGTCAGAATGCATCATGTATGTAAAATGGTGATTTCCCCCCCACCCCGTTTCATTTTTACTTTTGTCGAAGCCATCCACTGGGTAATATCTTTTTGAATATAATTTTCCAAAAGCCCTCCCTCTATCTTGAATGAATGTTGTAATATAAATAGAGATTTGTAAAGTTTTTAGAGAGGAATGTTTTTATCAAGCTTGTCCTAAATCTGAAGTCCTCACTTTTCCCAACCATGTCCCGCAGGCATTTCTGCAAACTGGTTTGAATTTATGTTAATGGATCCTGACTGTTTCAGCTGATTTGAGTTTTGTGGAATTCCAAGTTAATCTACTAGGTCATATCTGCAGACACTTTGGGGAGCCTTTGTTAAACAGCATGGAAGTTTTAAATGATTTCTGTGAAAAGTCTGCCAGGAAAAGAAAAACTGTTAATAAAAAGGAGAATGAGTTAGTCTGAGAGTCTACTTATTCTAGAGCAAGGAAAAGAACAGGAAGTGGAGTAAAATGGGCTAAAAACTGGTGATGGGGGACTGTGGTGGCTTAGCTATTGAGGCCAGGCTGAGCTGTATCGCCAGTTTTGGATACAAAGGGGCATTGCCAGAAAAGAGTCTTTGGAAACATGTGGTGGAGTGACAAGAAAGAATTCTGCATGCATGAAAGTGGCCACCTTTGGGGCAACGCTGAGTCACACAGAACGGGGAGGGACAGTCCCTTGTAAAAGAAAAGCGGTTTTCAACCAACTATATTTGGTCTTTAGAAGATGATAGGCCTGTACGTGTCAAAGTTTCCAAAGAGATTTCTTTCACCAGGTGGCCAACCTACTATTCAAAGCCATACCACTTATTCAAAGATGGTAGAATTAAAAAGGTGCACTCAGAACTCTATTTAAATGTAATGAGGATTGCCATTTGTCAAGTGTACTGTTGCTTCCTGTATGAGTCCTTTCTCAGGTTGTTACCTGGGCATTCTCTGAGATGGGTTGGCCTCCCCAGGAGGCCTCTTGGCTTGCTCACAGGACAGGAGGTTCAATGTGGAGCTTCTGCCAGAATGCCCAGGGTCAAGGCGCCTTTTTCTTCTCTTCCTCTGCTTCCCTCTTCCTTTGTCTTGCTCTGCACCTCTCTCAGCTCCTTACCAGGAGGCTGACTTGGGGCCATTACCAGTCTGGTTCCACAGAAGACTCTGAAAAGCTGCCCCTCAGTTGACTTTCCATTCTCTCTTTTGTGTGTCTCAAACCCTTGACCATCACTGAGACGGGAGCTGGAGGAAAGAGGGAAAAGAGGAGGACCTAGTCCCTTTTTCTGTTCATTGAGGATGTTTTAAGCCTAAACAAAACTAGACATTTTATCTGAGGATAAAAGTATCCTAAATAGATCCTGGCAGTATGACTTCAGGCACCCCTGTGCCCTGTCTGAATGTAGTTTCAGGCTGGTGGTTGAATAGGGTACTGAATATCTTTTCTGTTTCACCAAGGAACTCCATTGACGTCAAAAACAAGCCTACACCCCCAAGAGCATTTGAAAGAGAATCACATTGCTATGCAAAGGCAAGGAAGTGTCAGCAGAATTCCCTCATTCCCTTTCTACCACCCAGGCATAGCGCTGTAGGTTGACATGTTCACCAGGGCCTTCTAACTCTTCTCCTTGGGCTCAAGCTCTTTCTTTCCGGATAGCTGGTCTTTCAGACTGTTCAGTCAGTAGGCTTCAGTCGCCATTTTGAGTTCACAGGATTTACTGATACCTACTGTATGCCAGGCTCTGGGAATACAAAAGCGAATAGGACACCACCTGGATCAAAATA
This sequence comes from Ursus arctos, assembly GCF_023065955.2. Classification (NCBI taxonomy): domain Eukaryota; kingdom Metazoa; phylum Chordata; class Mammalia; order Carnivora; family Ursidae; genus Ursus; species Ursus arctos. The sequence goes on from NW_026623100.1 coordinate 17,025,306, forward strand.
TCCCTTTGCTTAAAAATGTTCATGGGTTTCCTATTTTCTGCATGTTCCACCTTCCCATCCAAACAGTCCCCACCTCCTGTAAGCTTTCCAGTCTTGCTGGACTCCAAGGCACTAAGCCCAGGGCCTGGAATGTCCTCTTTTCTCCCCAGTGAGTCTGTTCAAACCCAGTCCAAGCCTCCCATCCTGGGGTTGGATGTCCCACCAGGATAAAGGATCTCCTTTCATTCTGACTGGTTCCCAGGGAGGCAGCCCCACTTGCACAAGAGGCTGAGATGCCAAAGGACTTGCTTGGAGTCAGCTCCTAGCAGGTGATGGAGTAGGGACCAGAAGCCACCCTCTCACCTCTCCTGGGAGGACGGCTCCCCTTCTCTTCTGTACTCTGCCAGCCCACACAAGAGGCGTCTGTCAGTAGTTACCTGCTGCCCCCTCCACACAGCTCGGCCCTTCACGAGCCTTCCAGTGGCCTCCTCCTAGGTATTGACTCACCCAGGAAGCTGAGGCTCTGTCTGTACCTTTCATCTTACCCTGACTAGGGCTGGTGCCACCTGAAGAGAAAGGTGGAGGCACTCAGTAGAGGCTTCAAAAATGATTCTTCAGTTCTCCTAATCACAAGAGAAAATCAAAATCAACAACAACAATAACAACAACAACAAAAACCTCTCAATGAAGCAAGGTGGACACATGACCACAGGGACTCTCCCCCACCACCCCCATCATCCCACCATCCCATCAACCCAGAGATGATGACAAAGGCCCAGAAAGTGCAGGTTGGCTTCAGACCTGCCAAGGGCCCCAGCCATCTGCTTCAGGGGGGTGTCCTATACTCATATACTGTAGCTCACGAAAATCCCTCTCTACCAACTTCTGCTGGAGGAAGCATGCTCTCTCTCTGCTGGGGGCCGGAGACTCAAGGGAAGGAAGACGCGCCAGAGGGAAGAGAATGGAGAATCAGACACCAGAAAGACTTTGGGGGGGATCCAGGGCGGGAAAGAGGGCGTGAGGAGAGAAGGAGGGCCGGCAGGGAACGGGGCGGAGGTGAGGCAGCGACGGGAGTCTCTGCGGAGTGGCCGCCCCCTCCCCTCCCCGCCCCGCCTCGCCACTCCTGCTGGCTCCGGGCCCTCCCCCTTCTCCCCCTTCTCCGCCACCCCCTTCCTCCCCCTCCTCCTCCTCCCGCTCCTCCTCCGGTGTGGATGGCGGCGGCCAGAGTCGGAGCCCCGGCGGCGCTGCCCGTGAGTGACCCACCCCAGGGGACAGTTGGGGGAGGCATGGGGATCCCCCTCTCCAGGGTGGGGCCACCCCCACTTGGCTGGGAAAGTTTGCGGGCGGGGAGCTCGGGCGCACCCGGATCGCGGGCATCTCACGGGCTCGCTGGGCGCCCTCAGCGGGCGCCCCATCTCCCTCCCTCCGCCCCTGCCGCCCCCAGAGGTGTCCCAGGAGGGCCCCAGCCGGGCTTCCCCTCCGCAGCTCGGCCCTGGGGCCGCGGGGACCTGGGGCTGGCTCTAAAGAGGTGGGAAACTCAAACAGCAAAGAAAAGAACTCAGACACACTTCCGAGGGCGGGGCCGGGGGCTCGTACAAACCCGCGCGCGGTCCGGGCCTCCCCGACCTGAGTCACCCTCCCTCGGGGGCTCCGGATCCCCCCACCTCCGGGACTCTCACCTGCCTCCTTCCCGGCTTCGGTTCTTCGCGCTGCTGCCGCCCCTCCCCCGCCCCTTTCCCTGCGAGGCTCTGGTCCCCCAGCCTCCGGCCACGGCTGGTGTGTCCATCCCGGCTGTCCCCTCCAGCTCTAGTAGGCGATGGCCCAGGACGAGGGGCCGCAGCCGCAGGGGCCTCCACACTTGCCCCAACATTTCCTGCAGGAATGACCTTCACTGGGGTTTGGCGTTGGGTCCCCGGGACTCACAAACTCTACCTTGTGCGTCCAAGGGGAAGTTCAAATATATGCCTCCCTAGCATTTTCCTATTTCTGTTGGTTGGACAGTTTGGTTTTTTTTTAAAAGACTTTCCAACTCTCCTTTCTTCCAATAATAATGTTACCTCACCTAATTAGCCTTCCTAATTCTGAAAAAGATTAAAACCCAGGAAAAAAAATAATAAAAAGAAGAGTTAAAAAAAAAGAACGCTGGCTAAAAATAGTGAGCAGAACCTGATCTTTGGAAAATAAGTACTTCATTCCAGGCTTAAGTGTTGTGGGAGATGGGAGTTCAGTTTCGGCGTGTTTTCAGACTACCCCAAACAGACTGTGGGCCTCCCCCGGGCCAGAAGTTGTAATTTGCCTGACAGAAACCGCAGTGTTTGTTGGCATTCCCCAGCCTGGTGTGGGCGCTCTGCATGTTTCTCCCCTCTCCTGCGGGCTCTCCATCTCTCCCCCCCGCCCCCCAACTCCCACTTTCTCAAAAACAGTTGCAAAGACGAGGCAGTGGAAGAGGCTAAAATGAGCAGGACCACAAAGAAAAAAACAGCCTCGCTTATTTTATTCCTGAGGCTGTTGCTTTAGCTTGCCTCTGATTGGCTGGAAGAATGTTCAGTTCGTTTGTGTGGTTTTCTGTCGGTTCTCATTAGGGTTGAATCAGTGTTTCCATGACAGGCTTAGTTCTCTGGGTGCTTAGAAGGAGCTCGTTAATTCTCAGATGGGTCTGGACAGATCAAGTCTGGAGTCTGGAGGGTTTTTGTTTGGTTTTGTTTTAGGGATAGATCTGGGTTGGTATGGCAAGCCTCGGCCCACTCCTTCAGAACTGGAGGGAGGTGGGAGGGAGCCCAGCTGAGGTTTGTTTCCACATGACCAAGAAGAAAGAGCTTTCCTGAGAAGTGAGCAGGATCACAGAGGGTGTTGAACTTTTAGGGAGAAAGCTGTCCTCAAGAACTTGAGCCATTCCTGTTTTCTCTATGAACACTACATGCGGGTAGAACAAATGTATGAGATCAGGTGCTGAGCAACCTGTCAAAACAGGGCAAGGTATTGAACTATTTGGAAATAAAGATTTCTTTTTTTTTTTTTTAAGATTTTTATTTATTTGAAAGAATGCGAGCAAGCGTGGGGGGCGAGGAGCAGAGGGAGAGGGACAAGCAGACTCTCCACTGAGCAGGGAGCCCGGCTGCGGGGGGGGGGGGGGGGTTGAGGGTTGTGGGGGGTCCCTCCCAGGACCGAAGATCCTGACCTGAGCTGAAGTCAGCTGCTTACTGAGTCACCCAGGCACCCTGGAAATCAAGATTTCTTTAATTTTTTTTCATTGAAATAAAGGAGTTTAGTTTAAAAAGGATGTAATTCATTTTTCTCCACCGATTCAGTTTGACAGTTCCCCATTAGTATGAATTAGTAGGGTTTTACAGTGGTCTCAAAATGTCATTGATAAGGAAGTGCTGTTGACTTATTCAAGTAGAAAGCCTGTGAGTTTTGACCTTGTTTGGCCCAGTTACGTAGAAAAACAATGCACTCAGATAAAAATCTTTTCTTTCTTCCTCTTCCTGAGAATTTTTGATAGTGTCCTTAATGCTCTAGAAGTCAGCCTTATGCTGGTGGGAAAGAAATTGCCTTTCAGCCTCGTTTGGCTTTTGTGCCGCTTCACGGAATCTTGTTGAGCTGGGGGGTTTGCTGTGCAGCCCGGCAGGCTGTTCTGCATGATGGCGGCGTCATGCCGGCCAGGCGGGTGAAGGCTGAGGAGCAGGTAGTCTGGATGGTAAGAAGCAGCTGCATCCGCAGTTAGCCGATAGAAAGCAGCCAGTTGTCATCTGGAGGTGAGCTGGAGATGAGCTGGAAATACTTGAAGTATGGGGTCTGCGAGAGTGGAAGGAGGGCGGGGATGGTTAAGAAGTAAAATAACCCAAACGATGTAGCCTTTCAAAATCATATTGTACAAGAATATGGTTTTAAAAGCAAGTTATGAAATAGAAAGCACTGTAATCTCAGTCTTTGCAAATACATCCAGAAAATATTGGAATTAGACACATCAAAGTGGATGGTAGGACTAGAGGTGCTTTTGAGGTTTTTTTTTTTTGTCTTGCCAGTATTTGTCAGATTTTTTGCAGTAGTAATAGCTAACATTTGTTGAGTATAAAGCACTTGCATATGGTGTTTCATTTTAAAACTCTGTGAGGTAAGTACTGTTATTTTTCTCGTGAAACTATTATTCTCATGCAACTAAAATCAGAAGGGTGACTTGCCAGGGTTGCGTAGCCATTATGTGCTAGAATCAGATCTTGAAGTCAGGTCGGTGCCCAAAGTCTATACATCTCAGTCACTACTGTCTGCTATCTTCCAGCCATGTACTCTTCATATGATTTTAATTATAAGAAAAAAATATATATAGAAAAGGGAAGGCAAAGTATTCTGTACTTTTTGTACAGTAAGAACTGATACTTTGGTTAATTGTAAAATGTCTCTGTCTTCCATCTCTTCTGTCCCTCATTGTCACTTCTCTTTGGAAGTCTTGGGAATTGTTCCAGACTTAGTCAGAGGTAGCTCACCTTGGCTTGGGAGCCAGCTGTTCCTGCAAAAGGTATCCCGAATTCATTGGAAGCTTCCCTGGCAGCCTGGAGTTCCAGGAACCCCATGGGATTCCAGAGCAGTCCTGGTAGAAGGCAGGATTTTTAAAGTCGATCAGGCAAATTATGTCTTCAGAGCTCTGCCAGTATGGGCTTTCGTTGTTCTTGGCATTGTCAGGGGAGTGTGGTGGGTAGGAAGACCCAGGGGAAGCTCCCAGCTCCCATTTGCTTCTGTGTTATATAGAATATCAGGGTGGATAGGTCAAGGATTTACCATGGAACAGGAAAGAAAGAGAACAGCTTCTTACCTCTTGGTGCTTATTACTATGAAAGCACAATAATAAACTATTTTTTCGAAGCCTGGCTATGTGAGTGATCCCATGCATTGGCAAAATGAATTGGTTTAGTGGAGGTGGAAATATTTGGTGTGAGTGATTCTAGGGGTAGTCTGGGAAAAAATGCCCACATCCTGTCCCACCTTGTACCATCACAGGCAGCCAGGCTCCCAGAGGTCCCTTTATCCATCCTCCTCCTGGAAAATACCTAAGGATCCCCAGAAGCTTGGGCTTTTTTTTTTTTTTTTTTAAACACATGGTCATTCAAATAACACACCTCAAGTTGGAGGCTTTATCTCCTCTACAAGGAAGAGATTCTGGAAAGCTGATGCTTCTAAATCACACTGTAGAAAAACAAATTCTAAGAGTCAAGTACTTCTTTCCCAAATTATCATGCTTGGACCAACGTTCCAGATCTTGTGTCCACTCAACTATGTGGGAAAGGTCTTTCTGGTCTCGGGGTCAGGAATGGTTCTTGTCAGCAACTTGGCTGTTCTGTGGATGCTGTGAGTCCTTTAATGACTGTTTCCCGTTTCTTATTTGGCCCAAAGGAAGCACATAGCCAACTTAGTGGCCTGCTTCTCGCATGTGTATAGGATGCTACTAGACACCTTGTATTTTCTGCCTGTACTTTTCCTTTGGTCCTACTTTTCTTACCTATTTCACAGGCACCCCTCAGAGATTTGGTTCTGGACCACTTGAGCAAAGTGAATATTGCAGGGGCTCCTGGGGCTCAGTCGATTAAGTGTACGGCTCTTGGTTTCGGCTCAGATCATGATCGCAGGGTCCTGGGATTGAGCCCCGCATTGGGCTCTGCACTCAGCGTGGAGTCTGCTTACAATTCTCTTTTCCCTCTGCCCCTCCCCCCATGCCTGAGCACACGCGCACGCTCTTTCTCTCTCTCTCTCTCTCAAAATAAATATAATCTTTAAAAAGTGAGTATTGCAGTAAAGGGAGTCAGGTGAATTTTTTGGCTTCCCAGTGAGTAAAAATATTATGTTTACACCACACTATACTTTAAAATAAGGTGCAATATCATTACATCTAAAAAAAAAAACAATGTACAGACCTTAATTAAGAAAATACTTTATTGCTTAAAAATGCTAACCATCATCTGAGTTTTTAGTGAGTGGCAATCACTAATCACAGATCACCATAACAAATATAATAATAACGAAAAAGTTGGAGGGGCGCCTGGGTGGCTCAGTTGGTTGAGCCTCCAGCTCTTGGTTTGGGGTCAGGTCAGGATCTCATGGGTCGTGGACTGAGCCTCACAACTGGCTCTCTGCTCAGTGGGGAGTCTCTCTCTCTGTCAAATAAATGAATAAATCTTAAAAAATAATAATGAAAAAGTTTGAAATATTGTGAGAATTACCAAAATGTGTCACAAGGTCATGTGAGCAAATGCTGTTGCAAAAATGGTGCCCATAGACTTGTTCTATGCAAGGTTGTTGCAAACCTTCGATTTGTAAAAAATGCGGTATCTGCAAAGTGCGCTGAAACAAGGTATGCCTGTACATTGTTTTGTCTTATTTATTCAGTGCAGTTTGCTACTGCTACTTTGAACACCTCACTTCTTCCCTCTGAGTTCTTTTTTCTTCGTGTGAACTTAGGAGTTCTTTCATAAAAGGGCTTTGGTAAACTTGAAAGTATTGATATTCCTGAAAATATCTTTATTTTGCTCTTACAAAGGAGAGTTTGAGTGTAGAATTTTTTAGACTCACAATGATTTCCCCTGAGTACTTAGAAGACATTATACCGTTGTCTTCTTGCGTCTGTTGCTACTTCTATGGGTACCAAGTAACCTTGGGCAAGTTACCTAATTTCTCTTAGTCTCCTTGTCTATTAAATAGATAATAGTATCCACTTGGAGGATAATTGTAAAGAGATAATGTATACAAAAGGTTCTGCCATACAAGGAGGCACACACTAATTGCTAGCTCTGACAATTACTTTTAATTTTTTTTCATAATTTCTTGGCTTCCTTGAATTTTACTAGTTCCTATAAACCTTAGTTTGTCTAGTTGCCCACAAAGACAAAATTGTGTTGGGATTTTTTAATTGCAGTTACATTCACATTATATTGCAGGGAACTGATACCTTTACAATAGTAGGTCTTCCCATCTTCTCCTTTTATTCAGGTGGATGGAGACTGGTGATTTTTCCCTGTTAATGTCTAATACAATTTTTGCTGTGTTTATTTCCTGTGTTTTGTTGGTATTTTAGATGATATCTTTTTTCTTACTATGTTTTCAAATTGGCTATTTGCTGGCTCACAGAAGCGTTTCTGATTTGGGGATTTGATCTTGTATCTAGCTAGCATTCCAGCGGACTTCTCTTATTAGTTCTAAGAGTCTGTATGTAGGTATTTTTGAGTTCTCTAGGTAGACAATCACAAAACGATTCTGATTTTTTCCTTTTCATTCCTTATGATTCCTTATGATCTTTTTCTTGTGTTATTGCATTGGGTAGACCCTCCGGTACAAAGTTCAATAGTAGCATTGACAGCTGACCAACCAGTGTCCTAACTCACAACCCTGTTGAAAGAAGAGACTTTGTGGGGAGGTTCCTATTCCCTTTGGTCATGGAGATGACGTTCTCCCTCTGCTGAGCATTTGTGTTTACTTGTGTCTCTGACAGTGCAGACAGATTTATACTGAATGATTGATTCTATGTGACCGGCAGCATCTCCGGGAATGTTGTTTAAATCAGCAGAGCCTGTTTATGGGAAATATTTAAGGAAATCTATATAAGCATATCTTTCCCGTACAACCCCAACAAAACCTATTCATTTAAAGAAACTAGATCAGCAGATATCCTTGGCCTTCTCCCCTGGTCCTCACATCAGCTCTTTGTGATAATGGAAAAGAAATGAACTTTGGAGCCAGATCTGGGTTTGAGTTTAAGCTTTGCCACTAACTGGATGTGTGGCTATCTTAGTGTTTGGGCTGCCATGACAAAGTTCCACAGACAGAGTGGCTTGCGAACAGCAGAAGTCGATTTCTCATGGTTCTGGAGATAGCAGTCCAAGGGGAGGGGCCAGCATGGTTCTGGTGATGACCCTCTTCCGGGTTGCAGACAGCCTGCTTCTTACTACGTGCTTACACGGTAGGAGGGGTGAGGGAGCGGTCTGCAGCCTCTTGTGAGGGCACTGATCCCATTCAAGAGAATTCCACCCTCGTGACCCAATTACGTCGAAGGCCCCATCTCCTGATCCCATCACGTTGGGATCAGGATTTCAACATTTGAATTTTGGGAAGGCACACAAACTTTCAGACAATAGCAGTGGCCTTAGGCAAGTTACTTAACATCTCTGAGGCTAAGTTTCCTTTTCTATAAAACAGTGATAACAGGACCTGCCTTAAAAAGTTGTTGTGAAAATTGAGATAACAGGAAGTACTAGGGACCAAGTGGTTGACAAACGTTGAAGCTCACGGATGGTGGTCTCCTGTCATCTCCCCTCCTCTGCTCAATTTCTTTCAAATCAGGATTGTGCTTCAGACTAATCAGAAAGACTTCTGGGGCGAGGCCATAGGTATACCTTCTAATAACTTATGTTTTCTTGGTAATCAATGTAGATTTCTCTTGGATAAATTTCCTTAATACTTTGAATCACCATTTTGATTTTGCTTGTGTACCAACAGCTCTTAGTTGCCCTCCCAGCCTGTTGATGGACCTTACTGTTGAATAACCATGTTATTCTTTATGAACCATGCCTCTCTTTTTTTTTTTTTTTTAAAGATTTTATTTATTTATTTGACAGAGATAGAGACAGCCATCGAGAGAGGGAACACAAGCAGGGGGAGTGGGAGAGGAAGAAGCAGGCTCATAGCTGAGGAGCCTGATGTGGGGCTCGATCCCATAATGCCGGGATCACGCCCTGAGCTGAAGGCAGACGCTTAACCGCTGTGCCACCCAGGCGCCCCCGAACCATGCCTCTCTTAACCACAAGGATCTCTCTTTGCTTTATCACTTGGTGTTCCTGTCCTTCTGAAGATAAAAACGATTTCCTTATTGAAGATAACATTTTAAATGCAAAGACCCGAGGGAGAGTATATGAGAAGTGAATAACAAAATGACTTCTGGGACTGGGTTTTCCCAGGAGGGATCATGAAGTTCCTGAGCAATTGCAGGGTGGTTGGGGCGGGGCATTGACAAAGAAGAGGCAGCCATAGTGGGCAGAAGAACGGAAGGTATCCCTTGAGAGTTTCATAAGACCTAAAATCTGCCTATTTTACAACGTCGTTTATCTGGGCCCTGTGGAATCTTGTACTTGGCCCAGAGCTTTTTTTGCAAGTGTCTTATCAGGAATAATAATGATAGCAATGACTGTTCTTAAGTACAGGAAAAGAGCATCATGAAAACAAAACATAATTGGAATTAGGGGGATGTGCCTCCGTGTAAATATCTGGAGCACAAAAATAACTTTTCCATTGCAGAGCTCAGCCCAGAGCTTCATGGAAGCAACACTGAGCATCTAATCTCAAACAGCCATGGCCCAGACACTCAGACAGGACTGTCGCACTGGCCCGTGTTCCTCCCTTGCAGAGCATTTTTCCCTAGCTCAGGGTAACTCGTGTTCAGGGCCAGTTTGGAGGCACTAGAAGACAGTCATTGATGCTACACACCTTGCTTTTGTTGGCCTTAGTTTCACGTTCATACCAACGCAGAGAAATGTTTCAGTCTCACATCTTAACAACTGAGAACCGCCCCTCCTGCAGCTCCAGGCTTGTTGCTTCTTTGTGGCCTGAAGCAGAACCTCGTAAATCTCGTGACCCCCCACCCCCACCCCCCGTGGCTGCCAGTAGGGGCTTCAGTGGAAGAGACCCGGTGGGAATCATTGTAATAGCACAGTGGCTACTTCCCAGGTGCTTCTGATTTTCAGAAAATTACCTTGAGGGGAAAAAAAAGGAATCAGGTGTTCCCGGGAACTGGGTGATAATGTCAGAATTTCCAGTTCCAAGAAGGCTCAGACTTGCCTAGATGAGCATTTTTCCCCCATAAAGAAAGAACTTGTTATTTTAGGCTTCCAGTCTCATCTTCTTTATCATTCTTCTTTGACTCTGAACTCCCAGTGGCAATGGCTCTGTACCACACGTGATGGGGGTTTCCCCAGGTTTAAACAGCGCCCTGCTTGTCAGGATCTGCCTGCTTCCCACCCACACATTCCCCCCTCCTGCCAGATGTTCTCCTCGACTGCTCACACGTGCCCATCCGCAGGCACACGTGGGCTTCAGCCAGCCACGTGGGGCAGCCCGCTGTAAACAGCACTGACGGTAGCCTGCTTGTTGCCCGTCTGGCCAGAGGGGGTGTCTCCCCGGAGCCTCAGGAGAGAGCGCCGCAGGGGCTACGCCAACTGCTCTCTGCCTCAAACAGGAGACCTGCAGAATTTCACCACCTGAGACAGGCGCTGGCTCCTTTACGGCTTCTTACTTGGTCTGAGCTCTTTGCCTTCCATTCTTGTGAAGAGCTGTTTTTTGCTTTGTGTGTGTGTGTGTGTTTTAAAGATTTTATTTATTTGACAGAGAGAGCAAGCACAGGCAGGGAGAGCTGCAGAGGGAGAGGGAGAAGCAGGCTCCCCACCAAGCAGGGAGCCCGATTGGCATCATGACCTGAGCCGAAGGCAGATGCTTAACGGACTGAGCCACCCAGGCGCCCCTGTGTTTGTTTGTTTCTTTATTTCATCCTTCCCTTCCTTTCTTTTCTTTTCTTTTGTTTTAAATACCTTCCCTCTTAGAGTTTTTCTGCTTGTCTTGTTTCTGACTCGTTGCCTTGCTCGGACTTGACGTACCTGCGCTTCTGAGCCCCGATCTACTTCATGTAGCCCTCCCCCCACCCCCTGCTGATGGGTGTTGGTCCCGCACACAGTCACCACTCACTGAGCGGCGCTCTGTTGGAGGTGCCTGCACATCACGACTGGTCGCGATGCTACGGCTCACTTCGTTTTTCTGTGGCCACCAGGTCACGGTGGAGAATGGTGATGATGATGTCATTCTGCAAAGCTTTGGGCAGCTTGGCCCCGTGCCATGAGGGATGGACGGGAAAGGCAGTCTCTTCTCTCCTCTCCTGTTTCAGACTTGCAAACCAAGTGTATGCAGGCAGGAGCCCTCGGGTTCAACCCTAGTTTCTTTCCTGCATTCCGACTATTGCCTCCTGTCTGGTTACCTGCCTCCGACCCTCCTGCCTTCTAGTCCATCCTCCACGATCAGAGCTTTCTTTCTAAAATTCTGATCTAATCCTGTTTCCTTTCTCTAAAGTCTTTCACTGAATCCTGTTGCCTTTAGGATAAAATCAAGCCCCTTGGCATGATACAGAAGGGCTTCTGTAGCTTCCTCACCTCTCTGCCTCTTTCACGGCAGCACCCATGGTAAGTCCTGGCTCCAGCCGGGCTCGTCCACCTGCAGAATCAGGTGCTCTTCTGCCGCCCTGTCTCTGCGCACACGCTCACTCACCTCTCTCCCCTGATCAAATCCTATCAGCTTTCAGGATTCAGCTTAGAAGCCTGCTCTTCCTGAGGCCTTTTCAAACGTCCACGGCTTCATTCCCCCACCACAGGGACATACACATCCCAGTACATGCGCTTACTGCCATCACTCTCCCCGATCTTAACTAAGCATCAGGCTGTGGGTCCCCACAGAACCCTGCATTAACAGAACCTGTGGGGATTGTGCCGGACAGGGAATGCGCCGGGCTAAGGGACTGTGGCTGTGTTCCCTCGTACCAGTGTGGAGCCCGTGTTAAGGATGCTCAGCCATCCCTGGTGAGTGAATGTGTGCGTGCATGAAAGAAATAATCCGTACGCACGCTGCACGTTCACGCACATCGAGGTGTCAGTCCCTATGGGAAGCTTACTCCATTTCACTGAGAACATTTACAAAGCACGTAGTAGGCGCTTAGTGAATGTCTGTTGAGTCAAAGAAAGAATGAGTGCACACACACAAACTATGGAAAATTTACCCTGGCTGTGTTACCTGAGTGAATCCTTTTACCCCTTTGGCCCTCTATTTCCTCATCTGTCAATGAGGTCTTAGAAAATATATTTAATGCCTATGGAACATTCTAGATTCAGTCTTCTTTAGAAGGCCTAAAGTCAAACGACCAGCTGCTTTCTATGAAGTGGCATGAATTTGGGACTCTCATGTTTTGGTCTTCTTGTGGAGTATGTTCGTGACAAGCCCTTAGCAGTGAGAGCAGCAGAGCCGAGACCCTTTTGGACCAGAGTTTGCCCAAAGGGGTAGGAGGAGGCCAAGACCTAGTTGGAAAGCAAACAGCTAGGGGGTCATGGCCAGGATGAGATGCTCTGAGCATGGCAGGGGCAGCAGTCAGCGTCCCACGGCAGTCTGAGGTCACAGCTGGCCAGAGATCACCAGGAACGAAGCCTTGAAGCGGGCTTGAGAATATGCTTTCATGGGTGTGTTGAAAATGCATCCCCCTCCTGGGCAAGTCTGTGGGAAGACTCAGTGCAGATCAACAAGACCAGCTGTCTTCACTTGTCTGAGGATGAGTAGGTGAAAAAGTGATTAGACTTAGCATGTGTCCCCGCAGAGCATAGATGGAAGCAAGGAGGAGGTTAATTTGGGGTTAATAGGAAGGAGAAGAGTTTAATCCTGTCCAAATGATAATGAGATGAACCCACTTATAAAGTGATGTGGTCTCCATTACTGAAAGAGTTCACGCAGCAGCTGCATAATTCCTCAGCAGAGATGTCGTATTAGAGATTCCTCGCTTGGGAAGGTTGGACCAGACGATGTTCAGAGGGTTTTTCTGATTCTGAGAGAGCCTTTGCTTCCCATGTCCTCCCCAAATCTTGTTTGGGGACACACTTCTCAGATTTTGTAGCCCATCCTTCTGGGACGTGGTCTCAGCGCACCCCACTGTCCTGGTGACCAGCCTTTGGGAACTCTTTAGTCTTTGAATGTGCCCCTTAACATGGAGCGCTCCGGATTGGACATCATGTGCCAGGATGTGGCCTGCAGACATTACACAATTTTTGTAGGTAGTGGGCCTATTAATTCCTCTTCTCTCTCCTTACTCTGAGCTGAGCTGTGAAAGCAAACGCGCTGAGCCTCGGCTTCTGGTGGGTCTCATGCCACCGCAGGTGGTACATGGACTTCATTTCCTTCCGTCCACTTTTCTCTGCTGGAGTTGAACTTGATGTGTCTCTGAGGCGGATCTTCTCCTCCAGACATGGACCCTCAGGCGTGGGGAATACTTTCTGTACTGGGAACTTCCATGGCATTCCATCTGGACCTTCTCAGGTGCCTCCCATTTCACCCCAAATGTCTTCTTGCTCTATTATTTGTTCCTGGCCCCCCTTCTTGTTCCTTTCCCATCTCTTCTCTGCACTCCCCATGCCCGCTGAATACTACAATATTTCAACTTGTGCAGTGTTTTTCTTTTCGAATTCTTTGCCTTCTTGGCATCCTGGTGAATAGGAATGCGGATGGCTTGTCAGTTCCATTGTGCATATGAAGAAAAATGCCCGGCGAGGTTAAGTGATGCGCTTAATTTCCTGGCAGGACTGAGAGGCCAGAACCTGGTTTTCTGACTTCCGGCCCGGCCTCCCCGCTCCCCGCCCCCGGTCCTGGAACTCATGCCGCGTTTGCTCATGGCACTAGAGTCCCAAAGAACATCAAGTTTTGCTCTGTGTGTGGTCATCGTACCAAAAGAGTTTACCCGGGGAACAGTCCCAGGCCTCTAGAGACTCTTAATCAGAGACCACACTGAAATAAATGAACAAGCGTAAAAAGAGAAGAAGAATTTACAGAGGGCTTCATATTTTTCAAAGACACTTCTGTGTCCTTCATCTTATATGATGCTCCCCAAAGCCCTTAGATGTCATGTGAGCTGTCCGTTGTGTGGAGTCCAGACTTGAGGTGGGGGGAGGAGGCCCTGGGCAGACACTGGCTCCTGGTCCACAAATTTTCCCTGTGGCCATGCTCCACGAAAACCAGGAAAAGGGAATGAGTTGTTTCCCTCTGGTATCAAAGGCAGTGGAGACTTAGGGTGCAGGCCTAGGGTTCTGGGTTTGGCAGTTGGTCCAAGAAGCAGCCTCAGGCCATGATGGGAGGTGGGAGCTGGGCCACGGGGCTGGGGTAGGCGCAGCGGGGCAGACTCTGACCCTGGAAATCAGGCCGGCTCCCGCAGACTGGAATATACGGCCAGATGGGGAGGAAGCGTGCAAGCTGGGAGAGGTGGTTGTTAAGATAGGGGCGAGGTGGGCTCGGCCTCCTGTGGAGAGAGATGGCCTTCTAAGATCTAGTAGATACAGCGGTGGGGATTCTGGCGTGTGGAGAGGTACTGTTCTCACGAAATGTGAGTCTTGTTATAATTGCGGGGGTATTTGGCCATTTATTCTTACCGAACATAAGAAAATCTCTAGCATATTTAGAGTTTAGTTTTTCTTATGGGGACTTTCTTTATGTAAGTGCGTATGTATCTGTCTATATATCAATATATCATCTCACATATAGTTAGTCTCATTAAGCACTTAACCAGACCATGGGAGTACAAAGTATTTTCCTTCATTTATCATTATGAAACTGAGACCCAAAGAGGGTAATTAGTTTGCTTCAAGCCCCACAATTACTTAGAAGCTGAGCCAAGTTCAAAATCCATGTTTCTTGAACTCTTTTATTGGTGCTTATAACTGCTTTCCCCGTGGTAAGCAGTTTCTAACCTTCAAGGCGGAGGCTTTGAAGAGAAATAGAGAAAAACACCTTTGTAATTAATACTCAGGGTTTTGCTTTATCTTTAAAGGCTGGTCAACCTAAATGCAGAGTTGAACCATAATGCAAGCCCTTTTTGTTTCAATCCCGGGGGGGGGGGGGCATTGGTATGGTTGTTATTCACTCTTTAAGTGAACCAGAAACAAGTCCTCTTCTTAGATTTGGAATTAACGTCTGTGTGTGGTGCCTCCTGTCCTGTGGCCCAGCAGGGCAGTCCAGCAGGAAGAGAGCGCTGGGTTTTCTTGGCACAGTGGCTATTGAGAGGGCAAGGGTCATGGTTTAGCCAGCCTGGCTTCTCCTGTGGTGAAGGAAGGTCGCTGTCCTAAAGCTCCCAGGGTTCATATCTGTGATTCAGCTGCCCCCTTAGACCCTTACAGCCTGGGCTAGGGCGCAGGTGTGAGCGCCTTCAACCCCTCCTGCTCCTGTAATGGGCACACAAGGCTCTGATTGAGCCTTGGGAACTGAGTCCCACAAACTGCGCAGGGCCGACCCCAGAGATACCTGGTCCTATTGGCTCAGCCTGATACCCAGCATGCCCTTCCCAAAGGCCCTCCCTCCCCCAGGCGGAACCCACTGGGCTGCCTGGGTCAGGGTGGGGCTTCAATGGAGATCCTGTACTTCCTGGGAAGCCTGGGCCTGGGGTGCGTTTTTCCCTGTCGGATTGTCCTGATGCTGCTTCTTCCTTCTTCCCTTTCCAGCCAGAAGCAGCCTTTCTGCACTTTCTCTGGCCTGGTTCTTGCCCTACAGGGAGCCCGTAAGAAACTCTGACATGGCCCAGAACCTGACTTCAGTGTCGGGGACATTTTTCACTTATCCATCAAATGTTTATTGGGCCTATCACCCTATGCCAGGGCAGGGCACCCCGGCATGAAGAAGATCCTGCCAGTCCCTGTCCAGGGGTCAGGCCCCACCTCGAATGGAGACCCCAGGAGACACCCAGCCTGCGGTGATGAGTGCTACTCGGAACTCCAGACTGGATTCCTGGCCAGTCACCTCCTCGGGGGTGAGTGCCCTGGGGCTGTGTGTTTGTGCCACACTTTGTAGCTCTCGACGTCTGCTTTCGCAGCCTTGCTCTGCTGAGCCCGGGCTGCATTGCCCACTGCCCCACGTATGTATTGCTGTAGAACCAGCACTCCAGATCCATCCACTGACGGATGAATGGACACACACACTGGGGTATACGTATGCAGTGGAGCGTTTTTCAGCGTTAAAGAGGAGGGGAATCCTGGCATGTATTTCAACATGGATGAACCTTGAAGACAGTATGTGAAGTGAAATAAACGAGTCACAAACAAGACAAATATTGTACGATTCCCCTTCTATGAGGTCTTTAGAGTAGTCACGTTCGTAGAGACAGAAAGTAGAATGGTGGTGGCTGCCGGGGGCTGGGATGGGACGTGCACAGTTCGTGTTTAAGGGGGACACAGTCTCAATCCGGGAAGATGGAAAGTTCTGGAGATGGATGGTCGTGAGGGTTGCACAACCATGTGGTTGAGTGTACTAAATACCACAGAACTGCTCTCTGTAAAGCGGTTCAAAGGGTAGCTTTTATGTGAATGTACTTTTACCACACAAGAACGTGTAGAGGCTTAGAATCAGAATTTCGCATTCTCTCTCCTGGTTCTGTGGGTTGACTGGGCTCAGCTGGGTGGTTCTTGCTTAGAGCTTCTCATATAGTTGTAGTCAGATGGCGACCGAGGCTGGAATCACTGAAAGCTCAAGTGGCCGGATGTGCAGGATGGCATCTCAGTGTGGCTCCCCCACCCAGCTTGGGCTTTATGTGCGGTGGCCCAGGGCTCCCACAAAGCAGGAAACGCAGCGTCTGGGTCATTTCAGGCCTGTGGCTAGAATTGTCACAGCGTTCCTTCTGTCACATTAGATTGGTCTGAGCAGTGATGGGCCCACCCAGATCCAAGGAAAGGGGAAATAGAGCCTCCTTGCTCCATGGCATTCCAGAAAAGCATTAGATGGGAGATACTATTGTGGCTATCCTTGGAAAACTTCTATCCTGAAGCATGGTTGCAGGAGTCCTAACGAGTTTGGATAAGAAGGGGTCTTCAGGGTATTCGGAATTAAAAAAAAAAAAAAAAAAAAGAAGGGGTCTTCAGGGAGGCACATACTGTCTGCAGACCTCTTTTGTAGGAGAATTCATAGATTGCTAAGAGTTTGAATCTTCATAAATTGTTCAGACTTGTAGAAGCCACTTGCTAGCAATGACTTGTTCTAACTTACAGAGCCAGAATGAAGCAGAGTGGGCCCCAAACCTCCCAAGCACTGGCCCCCCGGCTTCCAGGCTGGCCAAACAGCTGTAGGGACCTCACCCAGAGGGACGTTTCTTGCTGTGAGCAGTAAGTAGTAGGAGGGGCTGGTGGAGAGAAGGGTATGGCGAGAGAGGCCCTGGCAGGGTCCAGTGGAGGCCTGCCCGTGTCTTAGAGCTGGATGAGGCCCTGGTGCTGGGCTGGACCTGTCAGGAGCTCGTGGGCCTCACTGGGCCTCACATACGCAGAGGCAATTGGGAGCTCTGTGAGGACACTGGGAGTTACTCATTTTAATGGAGACTCAGAGTGGAGAGGAAGGAGGCCTTTCTGCTACAGTGCTCAAGCTCCCAGGCTGATAGTAGAGATAGTAAGGCTTTTTTTTTTTTTTTAAGTTTATTTATTTATTAAGTAATCTCTACACCCAACATAGGGCTTGAACTCATGACCCTGAGATCAAGAGTCTTATGCTCTTCTCAATGAGCCAGCCAGGCATAGTTGAGATGTCAGTGGACAAATCTATTCGTTCACACCTACTTACATGTTTCTAATTCGACTTTGCTGTAAGTGCAGAATTCTTTGTCAAAAGCATGTAGTGGCCTTTGAAGTGCAATGAAGTTCACAAGTATTTTGCACGCACTCCCTGCAGACCGAGAGACACAAATATTATTTTTGTGTGTGATGTCTGCATTTGAGACTAAGAGCCCAAGTAAATGTTGATCTTCTGTACTTGTTTTATAAATAGGACTTTCATAAGTGATTTTTAAAACCTTAGGATTGCTCCAGGGAGCCTGGGTGGCTCAGCTGGTTAAGCATCTGCCTTCGGCTCAGGTCACAGACACAGGGTCCTGGGATTGAGTCCCGCGTTGGGCTCTGCTCAGCGGGGAGTCTCCTTCTCCTTCTCCCTCTGCCTCTGCCCCTCCCCCTTGGTCATGCTCTCTCTTTCTCAGATAAATAAATAAAATCTTAAAAAAAAAAAAAGATTTGCTTGGGTTGTTACATATGTACATTTGTGGAATTCCTGGGAGTGAGGGTTGAGCAAATGTGCTTTGGTTCTCTGTAAGTCAGTGGCTCCTGCCTATGTATTTGCAGTGATGTGGACATTTCCACGTGAGCTTGGTGGTCAGCAACAGCCCAGGACAGACCAAGGATAAACCAAAATGCATTTGACCTGAGGCTCGCACAGCCCGGCTCACTCTGACGTCATCTCTGGCTTATGGTCCAGTTTGGGCAGCCAGAGGGGATAACTGTGCATAACTGGGTTTGTGTCTGCCCAGTGTGGGGTGGATGAAGCCGGGCGGGGGGCTCTCCCTTAGCTGGTGTTCACTGGCACGTGACTCAGTGCACAGGAACATGGGCAGCGGGTACGTCCCCAGTGCCTCATCTGCCGCCCTGTGCCTCTGTTCTAGTAGATGTCCCCTCCCTGGGAGCCTCCCTGCCCCCGAACCCTGCCGTCCTCTCCCAAAGTCCCAGTGCGCTTTGTTTTAGCTCAGGAGGGTGAGCACATTTTGTCTTTGTTGTTTCCTCTGTTCTTCCCAACCAGATTATAAGCACCTTAGGAGCAGGGATCTAGGGATAACGGCCTCTCTTTATGCACCCGCCATCCTACAGGTGTGACTTTATTTAGTGTCACAAGAGGCCTGTCCGTTTGCTCTGGCTGCCATGACAGAAAAGCACAGCCTCTGGGGCTTAAGCAACAGAAATACGTTTCTCGCAGTTCTAGAGGCTGGAAATCCAAGAGCAAGGTGTTGGCAGGTTTGGTTGCTTCTGAGGCCTCTCTCCTTGGCTCTGTCCTTACGTGGCCTTTTCTCTGTGTGTCGGCCTCTCTGGTGTCTCTCTGTGTCCTGACTTCTTGCGAGGACAGCGGGCAGACTGGCTCAGGGCCGACCCGAAGAGCCTCATTTCCACAGAATCAACTCTTAGAGGCCCTCCCTCTAACTACAGTCACATTCTGAAGTATGGGGTATTAGGGCTGAATTTGGGGGAGGGCACCACGAACACTAAAGGTTAACTGTTATCATCCTTTTTTTCACACCCGAGGAAGGGGAAGCTCGGGGAAGTAACGTCACCTTCCCCCTGTCGCACAGCTGGTCAGTGGCGGTGCTGGGATTCACACACCGTCTCTCTAACTTCCAAACCCTTCTTTCCCCACCACGCCAGTCAGGTCTTACTGGTTTCTGCTGTCTGCCTGGTGTTTCAGCCAGGACCCAGCCCTTAGAAGATACTGTGACTGTTTGCTGAGCGAATGCACAGGGAGCTGGGGGACACAAATTTGTACCAGAACGTGCGGCAGAAGGGCCCCAGAGCCCAGCAGCCAAGGATCAAGGTCCTGGGTCTCTCCGAGCAGGTGGTGATGGTCCTTGTCAGACCATTCTAATCTGAACGCAGCATGATGGGCGTGTGGGAGGGACTCACATTCTAAAGCATTAAATATCCTTCCTGGGCCATTTAGCTACAGCTTCTTTTGAAAACACTAAAAGTAATTACATGGTAATTAAGATAAATTACTGGACCGATTTTCATAGCAGAGTGGTTGCTATTGGTTCCCTACCCCCCACCCCTAAATATTTAAGGCAGAGAGAGATCCTCTTTAGAGTTCTTTAAACTTCCAGGGCTTTCTGCTTGTTTTCAGGAGGGCCCCTGGGCCTGCAGAGAAGAGGGGAAAGAGGAGATTTGCATGTTTCAGATGTGTGATCAGAGCCAGGCCCCCTTCAGCTGACTTTATCCCACATCTTTTTCATGGTTGCCTTTGAGAATGCAGAATCGAAATCCGAAGAAATCCGGGAGCCACCCTCCAGTTACCACAGTGCCCTGCACCCCCGCCTAGCCCTGGGGGCCCCTGACGAGATAATGCCTTTTCTCATTTCCGACTCTTGAGCGCGCCTTGCTCTTTCCACTGGAGAGCCCACGGGAATATAAATACCAGAAGGCAGCCCTGAAAGCCGGCCTTGTTTGCCGGCCCTCTCCTGCCCGAAGGCTTGCTTGTCTGCCTCCTTCCCTTGGCCGGGGGCAGGCTGGATTTTTTGGAGAGTGGGAAGTCCTGGGGCCCTTTAGTGCTTCTGAGACCAGAATGCAGATAGGGTTCAAAGAGGGGGGTTGTTACTAGGGCTGCCAGGAACCAGTCCACCTGGGAGACAGTGCCACCCCAGAGCTGCAGAAACCCAGAAACTGGGGGCTGGGGGTTGAGGTGGCCAAGACACGGACCACTGAGCCCAGCCTCTGCCTGTGGGCCCGGGCATCTCTGTTACCTTTACTTCCACACGGCAGCCTGGCCTCCCCCCAGCCTCCACTGCTGAAATTGCTCCTACCCCCTTACCGCCGACCTGGTCAGTAAACCCAGAGGTCTCATCTCGGCTGTCCCTGCCCTCTGCTGCTCTTCGGGGCCCCAAGAGGACATTCTTTCCTGCCTTGGGGGTCCTTGTACCTCCTGGTTTTACCTTGGCCTCTTGGATGTGTCTCACTTTCTCCCTTTCTTTTCCGCCTCCTAGAAGGTGGCCAGTCCTCAGCTTTGGATGCCATATGGCCTTTCCTGTTCTCTCCTGCCTTTGGCTCTCACCCAACTCCTCATGGGTAGCCCCTGGTTTTTTTCTCCAAGTACTGTCTGTGTTTCTAGCTCCTTGCTAGATATTTCCAGTTGGAGCACCTCAGACCTGACTGATGCGTGTGGCCCTGCCCTTCTTCCTGCTGCTTCTGTGGCTTCACGTTTCTCAGTGGCAGACTCCCCCTTTTCCTGTGTTTTCTAGATCACGTTGGTGTCCGAGTCCTGTCAAGGTGACTTCTCTCCTGTTGCGATTTCTGCCCCGGTAGTCAGTGTGGTGGAGTGGAAAGAGCATGAGATCTGGGGCCCACACAGGCTTCGATTCTGATAGCACCCTTTTCTGGCTATGCCCCTCAGGCACGTTGCCCAGCCTAAGTGTCCAGTGCTTGTCTACACACTAGACGCAGGCAGAAGGGTGGGACACCTTGCGCGGCGTTCTCAGCTCACTGACCTTCTCAGCAAAGAGCAGGGTTTCTTGGGGGCCGGGTACTTTTCACCGTGGGGGCTCTGCTGTGCTCAGTAGGGTGTTTAGTAGCAACCCTGCCCCCTCCCCCCGCCCCCAGGCATGACAACTGAGCTTGGCCACAAACACGGCCAAGTGTCCCCTGGGAAGTTAAGTCATGCCCGTGGGGACCCACCGGGACAGAGCCGTGTGGAGCCTTGGGTGTCAGTGACGAGCGTGGTCCCAGGTTTTCAGCCCCGTGTGGAGAAGGACTGCGTCATTTCTGAGCCGTCTCTTCTGATGCCTTTCGACGTCCGCAGGTACTGCGCCGACTCGCTTAAGCAGTGCTTTTTATCTCACAGCCCAGCTCAGCGCCTTGGTTTTCTCTTGCCGGAGACTGGGAGACCATTCGGGGCTAGACCGGAGCCCCGGGGCCCTCGTCGCTGTCCCCTGCAGGCCTGGCACAGCCTGCTGCTCGGCCGGGGGCCGCTACGACGCTCAGCGCTGACTCGGGACCCTCACTCGTAAGCACTGCGCTAACCATTGTTTGAGTGCCCATGAAGTAACGTTTGACTTACTAACTTAGCATGAACGTATTTGGACCTTAGAAAGTAGGTGTTACTCGTTTCACTTTGTAGATGAGGACACTGATGATGTCAAGTCGCATGCCTCGGGGGTCATAAGCAGAGGAAGTGAGGTGAGAGGCCGGGGACTTGGACACGAGAGCCTATATGCTAGACCTCTGTGTTCTTCTGCCCTTGTGGGTTGAACCTTTGCTGTGACTAAAGGACAGGAGCCCATGAAGGAGGAACTCCTCTTAACTGTGGCTCAGGAGGTCCCCATCTTGCCACCTGTAGGTCCTCAGGACAGAGAGCAGACGTTTAGGCCGGGCAGACGGCTGGTTGAGACCATGAGTCCCAGCGTGGTGTCCAGCACCAGGAAGACTCTGACTGAGGTATCCTTCCTTCACACCTTGGATGACACTTGGCTATGGAATGTGCTGGGTGCTCACTCTTCCCTAGGAGAATAGCCCAAGAGTTAAGTGTCACTTGCTAAAGTGGCAGATGAGAGGCTGAGCCCAGCCCCATAGCCCCACACAGTGCCTTCCCTGACCCTCTGTAGTGGGAGGCTGAGGAGGGTCCCAGAACCCTGTGAAGGGAAGATGAACAGGTGCTGGGGCTTCGTGGGGTTGGGGAGAGATGGGCTGTGGCTCCATGGCCCCGGCCGAGTGTGCTGTGGACATCCTGCAGCATTGCAGAGCCTGATTTCCATGCGAGAGACTGAGGGTCTCCGGTGTGCTCCCTGCCTTGGCCAGGAGGGGCCAAGAGCATGTTCTGGAATGTTCTGAGGCAAACCATCCATGTGGATCTTTGAGGAGAGCTGCCCGTTACCCCCTCCTGGAGCCCATGAGAATGTTAGCATTCTGTAGGCTCTGGAAAGGAATGCTGTGAAGAGACCTGTAAACCCTTGTTTAACCAGAATTTGTCAAACACATTTGACCACGGGTCTTTCTCCCCATGCCTGTTAACTTCTCTCTACTTTGGGTGATGCCGTCTTCAAGGAGAACCCCTGAGCAGGCACAAGGGACTAAGATAGGAACAGATCACATCTGGAGAGCAGGGCAGATAGAAGCATGGTCATGTGCCAGACAGAATGGACACCCAGTTCTAGAAAAGGGTCTGTAGCAAGTTGACCTGATGCTAAAGCAACCTGCAGGGTCTGAGCATTTTCCTTTCTTCCTGACTAGAGAAAGGCAGGTTAGAATGGGGGGACAAGGGAAAGCAAACGAGGGAGAGAAAGAGAGTAGATATACCAAGTACCCATTATGTGGCAATTTATATATGAGGCAAATATCACCATTTTACCGGTGAAGAAACTGAGGCTGAGAGACCTCTGCTTAGCAGATTCCCATAGCGTTTATGACACTGACATGAACATGGTGTGCCGACTCTGCCTTGGTGAGAAGAATAACATTCTGAAATCAGAATGGCCCATCCAGCCCCCAATTTTTTCTTTGTTCGTATAAAGACCATCTCCTGAGACTGGTCGGTTTGGCTTGATGTCTGTTTATACTACTCTCTAAATTTCAGAAATGAGCAGATTATTAAAAGAAGGTTAAAAAAGTAGCCAGGATCCAAATTCATCCTGGAAAGGGGAAGGTTAAATCCATAGGGGAGGTGTGGGGTGGGGGAGCTGAGCTGGAACCGGCACAGATAATATTTGAAGGCACGGATAGGTTGGGCTGTGGTTTAGTATTTTACAAATGGTATTTCCTGTCACATAGCTGAACTAAATAGCACACATGTTCGTGATTAAAGAGGACGGGCTGCGGAACATCTGTGGTAATAGCGCAGGCACTCCACGCAGCGGGCACTTCTGTGACCTAAGGTGAGGCTGTGGGCTGCAAGGGTTTTCACTGCACGTAGGGTTTTGTGTTGTCTTAGAAGTCCTTTCGGTTTCAAAAGTTTGGTTGCCCCTTTAAAGGGAAAAATTCCCTAGGAAGGATATCTTAAACCCTCACATAGCAAACCTTTGTGAATGCGTTCTGTACACGGGCCGTCCCTGACTTTGGCTTCGTTTCTGGGACGTACTTCCCAGAATGGCAAGGAGGGTGACTAGATCGCGGACCTCCAACCCAGCAAGAGCCACAGGGAGGCTCTGCAAACGCAGCCCCCCTCTGGTTCCAGTGCTGCAGTTGAGGAGTCCAGCCCTGGATTCCTTCTTTGGGGGACGGCCAATGAAACCACACAGATACTGGCATAAAGACATTCTTTCTCTAGATTATGCAGCATTGTTGTGTGGAGTAAAAAAGCACAGGCATAAAAGGACTAAATCCAGCCCTTGCAGAGGCAGGACATCGCTGAGGGTCCAGATGTGTTCCTGAGGCTTGAGTAGGAGTCAGCCTGACAGTGACAGCCGGGTGGAGCTGATAGCAGGAGGTGACTGCTAGGTGCCTGTGATGCGTCCCTGAGTTGAACACCCCTTCCACGGCCGCCCTCCCCCCACATCTGGCGGCTACAGAGAGGCCAGATCCCAGGGACCGTCTGAGAGGGTGGTGTTCTTCACAAGTGGGGACGGTCTTCAGCTGCAGACGACCAGGAAGGCTCATGCGACCACCAAATGCATCTAATTTGATTTTGATCATCTCCAGGAAAAGGTAGAGCTTCATGTTTACACTGTGGTTTCTGAATGAAGGGAAGGAAATCTGCAAAGAACAGCAGGAATAGACCCTCGAGAGCAGTGCGGGGTGGGTGGTGTGGGCGATGCGGGGAGGTACATGAGGTTTGGGGAATGCAGCAGTACAGGATGGCCTCGTACTAGTAGGGGGGGCACCTGAGGGTATCCGCTGGGCAGCAAGGCTGAAAAACTGTTCATCGCTCGGGGTGGGGTGGCTGGTTGATGCAGTCTAGAAGGGACAGGAATTAGGACAGGCCGCGTTACGAAAGCCAGTCTCGGAATTGACCCAAATTGCTACTGAGCTGTTGTTCCTGAGCAATCATGGGGAAGACTGTCTCAGAGTTTGTCCTTCCCACAGCCTGATATCCAGGCGGCGGATATCTGTGGTGCCTTTGTCTAGAAATAGGCTCTTCTCAGGTGAGAACCGCATCTTGCCAGCTTAGAGAGTTCCTGCCTCCACTTAGGAATGGCCTTAGTGAAACGTAGAGTGGTGGGACGTGTTTGGAAATGAGAATTAGGACACCAACACCAGCAAGTCATTGGATCTCTTGGGACCTCTTGGGTGGTGGGTGTTGGAATCAGACAGATCTGCCTCTTTTGGGCTGGGTGACTTTAGACAAGTAGTTTAACCTCTCTGTGACTTATTTTCCTCTTCTACAACATGATATTATTACCTAATGGGGTTGCGAGGGTGAAATGCACACACAGCCCTTAGCATACCAAGAGCACATAGCAAGTATTTGATAAATGTTTGCTGGTGTGGTTAATTGAGTAAAATACTTCCAATTTCTGCCTAACTCTGAAATGTATGGTTCTTTGAACTGAGGAGGGCAGCATAGAGATTTCCTTTATGGGAAACTGAAAAGATTATTTAAAATGATTCACTCAAAAATGCATTGAACTGCCTAGTGATGTCAGACATTTGTAGACAATGTGGAAAATGCCCTAACGAATGAGACATAATCCCTCTCTGAAAAAGCTTCACTCTGACTCTCAAAAAACATATGAATTTTTCCTACAACAACTTGATGATTTTCATCCCCAGTTCTTTTGGTGAGATAATTATGCCATACTGTGCTACTTTTTCATAAGGCTTATTGCAATATTTCTAATAATATTTAAGGTGTTGCTATTTTTGAAAGATTTCCTTTTTAAAACAGTTTTGAATAAATTCATAATCTCCGTGATACCCTTATAAGAATTCCAGGATGGTTTCTTCAGTGAAAGAAAGGGGTGCAGTCCCGGGATTGTGTGTGAGTGCAGACTCTCGTGTTTGCTGTGGCCCGCCGCCTACCTTTGCTGATCCAACGTTTAGAAAGGTGGGGATAATTATTTCAGGGCTTCCCTCAGTATTTTGGGGGCAGTTCAACTCTGGTACACCCAAGAGAATGTGCCAGGCCCTGAATGCCATCTGTCACGTGTGTTGAGGTAAAAGGTTGAAAACCACTGTCTACCTGTATCCTCCTTATTCCCAGTCCGTAGGCATGTGCACGTACTTTTAATTTGTTCTTGAGTTCAGTGCACTCTGATGCTACTTCGAAAATGGGCAGCTCAGAAGGATGTCTAATAGTTTAAGGAGAAGCAAACACTCCTCTAGAAACCTTCAAAACCCAGAGATTGATTTCCAGCAGCTTCTACCATACTACATTTTTCTTCTCTGTCTGCACCTCATTTGGTCTTGGTGTCTTGCCCCATCTCTGAATTTTGTCTGGCATTGTTTTCCAGGAGTTAGCAGGATAATCCAGATTGACTGAAAACAGACCCCTGGAAGGATTAGGGCATGTGGGGGGGATGAAATCCACAGCTGAGCAAAGAGCCACGGAATCCAACCAGAGGCACCTTTACTTTGGGGGAAGGCAGCTGGGGACATTGTGCCTGGATTCCCAGCTCTGTGCTAAATGGATCCTAGACTCTGGAGAAGGTGCCCAGGTGCTGTGGTCTACTCTGGATTGTGGTAAATTTAAATGAGATGTTGCCTGTGACAGGGCTCTGTAAATGTAGGACTTGGGGCCCTCGGGGAGGCAGAGACCCATTGAGATTCTGCCCCATTTGCAGTGCTGAAAAAATCCTGAGGCTCATTGGGTGCTGCTGCTTGAATACTTTTGGTTCCCATGTCTTGAAGGAGGTGGGGTGAAGTTGCAGATGACTGAGGCAGGACACATTCCTGACCTCACTCTGGGCTTTTGCATCCCTCCCTGAGGCTCAGGGGGCCTTGGACAGACGGGGAGGCTCTGGAAAGGCTGTGGCCTTCTTTCCCTGCTGAAGGAGGGGGTGAGTTAGGAGGGAAGGAGGGGAGGGAAAGACTTGGATGGAATTGATTCTAGTTGTTGGCTTTAGGGAAACTGATGGTGGGGGCTTTGAGACTAAAATAGAAAGATGAGGTCATATGGGAGGAAGAGGCAGAAGAGGTCAGAGAGAAATGAAATGAGTGTGGAAAGGATTGATAAAGAAGGGCAGCAAGAGGGATATAGAAGAGGAGCAAGAAGAGAAGAGTGGGAAGCGCACCTGCCCTTGACCGTGGGTCGCCAGAGTCTTAGCCCGTCGTTCCAAGTCCTGCCTTTTCAACACGGACAAAGGTTTGGGCTCCTCTTGGGCACGATGCAAAATTCTGTTTGGTTGTATTAAACTCACATTACAGGTGCTGAGTCCTGCATAGGGGGGAGAGCACATTCTGCATAGATTTTGTGTTTAAGGTAGGTGATTTTTTGCAAGGTGTGCTTTTTAGAGTTCAAGGGTCGCTTAAAAAGTCATGAAATTGATTTCTTTATCTGGTTTATGGAAATTACTTTTTTTTTTCCCCATAAGAAGCAAAACCTCTGAAGAAACCAGTATCCCTGTCCGAAATTTTGAAGCTACCCTTAGAAAACAGATGAGGCAAAATGTTTGGTATAGGTCAGAATAGGAGTCCATCTAGAGCAGGCTGATTTCTTCTCTTAGTCTTCCTTTTTTCTCTCTTTTTAATAAAGCCAGCTGACATAAATATTTACATGATCGATCTCTCACCCCATATGGAGAGTGATTTTTGGCTGGCTTCCTTCTGAAGAGCATAGGGTAGGATGGGTCAAGAAATCCTGCTGCCGTTTTCCTGCCTCTCAGCCTCCCGGCGGTGTCTCATTGAAACATGGCTCTGCCTGCTTCGAAGGGAAAGTGCTTTGTGGCAGCTCCAGCCCAAGGGCAGTGACAGGAAAATGCCCTCCAGAGAGAGCCAGCTGGCCTGGACTGCTGCTCCACTGTGTCTGGTGCCCTCAGGAATGTGCGGATTTAGCAAATGACAACACTGAGCGTGCCCTGTCCCCAGTGGAGCCCCAGGCTTGCTCTCTCTACAGGCTGGCTCTTTCCCAGGCTTGAAGGATCGCACTGGTTGAGCCCTCATTGTCCACAAGGGGAAACGAGCAGGCCGGTTGGAGGGAGACAAATGCGCCGTTCTCACGGGCTTTATTCCAGCAGGTTTTGAGTTTTCATATCATAGAGTTTCACTCCTGGAGTTTTACTGTCTGTTAGTTTGAGAGTTTGGTCAAAGATCCCAGTGGTAACATAATTTCTGCTTTTGAAAAAAATGTCAATTGGATGTCAGCCAGCACAGAAGTATTTTCGTTGGGAAATGGCCTCAGAGATGATTCCGCTGTCATCACTGAGTGTCCACAGGGGCTTTGCGCACAGCTGGTAGGTGACAGACCGGCACCCAGCCAGCATCCTGGGTGCCCAGCTCTCAGGTCTCTGCTGTGGCCGTAGAGCTCAGTGCCTCTCCTGTCATTAGAATTATCTCAAGAATTCATGTTGTGTTAGATCAGGATGGAGTGACCTGTGCTCAAAATCTGGTTCTTTCCAAACTCAGGTATATACCTGACAAAAATGATCACCCAAAAACTTATATAAAAACTTATTATTCATAATAGCCAAAAATCAGAAAGAAACCAGATGTCCATCGACCAATGACCGACGGATAAACAAACCGTGGGCTATCTTCACTATGAAATATTATTCAGCCACCCAAGGGAGTGAAACACTGATACATGCTGTAATATGGATGAACTTTGAATGTCCAGACCAGGCAAATTAAAAAAAAAAAGTAGATCAGTAATTGTCAGGGGCTTGAGGGTGGTAGTGGGGAGAATGAGGAGTGACTGCTAATAGGTACAGGTTTTATTTTGGGATTGATAAGAACATTCTGGAAATGTGATGGCTGCGCAACTCTGAATATACTAAACGCTGCCGAATTGTCATTCTTTTTTAAAAGGATGAATTTTACGTGTGTGAATTGTATCTTAAAGCTGTTAGAAAAAAAAAATTCTAGTTCTGTCTCTTAACCAGTTGGGCAGCTTCAGGCAATGACTCTAAACCCACGCAATCTTAGTTATGAAATAGAAATGATGATATACACCTCCCAGGGTTGTTTTGATAAATTAGGTCATGACTTTGAAAATGCTTCGAAACAATAAGCCTTACGTTATTTTGGGAGCAATCAATGGGTTATAAGTTCATTATAAACTGGGTTTTTATCTTCTATATTTTCTACAACCCTAACAAGTTCTCACTACGTAGTCTTTCAAATAAAGACTTTCTGAATTGATTAAAAAGTGTTGCGGTTTTTAAATTAAAAAAAAATATTTTTGCAGTTTTTAACAATTTTTTTTTACCCTCAACAAACTTTTAAGTTTACAGTACAGTATTGTCAACTGTATGCACACTGTCTTACAACAGATTTCTAGAACTCTTTCATCTTGTACGACCAGAACTCTATACGCACTGAACAGCTAACACCCCGTTCCCCTCTCTTCTCCCCACCAGCCTCACCATTCTCCTCTCTGCTTCTATGCATTTGACTACTGTAGATATCTCATGTAAGTGGAATCATAGAGTATTTGTGTTTTTGTGACTGGCTTATTTCACTTAGCATAATGCTCTTAAGGTTCATTTATGTGTAGCCTGTGCCAGAAATTTCCTTCATTTTTAAAGGCTGAATAAGATTCACCATATGTCCCTATACCACATTTTCTTTACCGTTCGTCAGACGATGGACATTTGGGTTGTTTCCACCTTTTGGCTATTGTAAATAATGCTGAAAGGAAGATGAGAGTGCAGATATCTCTTTGAGGTCCTGTTTTCAGTTTTTTTTGGATACAGTTCCTGAAGTGGGATTGCTGGATCATATACGTGGTAGTTCTATTTAAAACATTTTTTGAGGAAACTCTATACTGTTTCTCATTTTACATTCCCGCCAGCAGTGCACAGGGGTTCTAATTTCTCCACATCCTTGTCAACACTTGCTTATTTTGTGTTTTTTATTTGTTTTTTGCTTTTCTTTTGTTTTGGGTTTGTTTGTTTGTTTTTTGGTAATGACCGTCCTAACAGGTCTAAGGTGATATTGTGGTTTGACTCGCACTCCTTGCTGATTAGTGATGTTGAGCCTCATTTCATGTACATGTTGTGTCCATTTGTGGGTCTTCTTTGGAGAAATGTTTGTTGAAGTCTGTTGCCCATTTTTAAATTGGTTTGTTTTTTTGCTGTTGAGCAGGAGTTCCTTATGTGTTTTGATATTAAACCCTTATCAGATACGTGGTTTGCAAATCTTTTCTCCCATTCTGTAGGGTGCCTATCACTGTATTGTTTCCTTTGCTGTGTAGATTTTGAGTCTGATGTAGTCCGATTTGTCTATTTTTGCTTTTGTTGCTTGTGCTTTTGGTATCCTATCCAAGAAATCATTGCCAAGACCAATGTCATCAAGCTTTTCCCCTATTTTCTTATAGGAGTTTTATAGTTTCAGGTCTTATGTTTAAGGCTTTAATCCATTTATAGTTGATTTTTGTATGGTATAAGATAAGGGTCCGCTGTCATTTTTTTTTTTTTCATAGGAATATCCAGTTTTCCCAACACAGCTTGTTGAAGACACTATCCTTTCTTTCCCTGTTGTATAATCTTGGCATCCTTGTGGAGAGTCATTTGACCATGTGTGTGAGTTTATTTCTGGGCTTAAGATTCTGTTCCTTTGGTTTGTATGTCTGCCTTTATGCCAGTACCATACTGTTTTGAGTACCATAGCTTTGTAATATATCTTAAAGTCAGAAAGTATGAGGCCTTCACCTTCATTTATCTTTCTCAAGATTATTTTGGCCATTCAAAGACCTTTGAGATTCCATATGAATTTTTGGATTGTTTTTTCTATTTCTGCAAAAAATGTCATTGGGACTTTGGTAGGGATTGCACTGAATCTGTAGGTTGCTTTGGGTAGTATGGACATTTAAACACTATATGTCTTCCAATCTACGGATGTGGGTTATCTTTTTATTTGTGTCTTCTTTAATTTGTTCCAGCAATATTACTTTGTAGTATTCAGTGTAAAAGTCTGCCCCTTTTGTTATTTCTAAATATTTTATTCTTTTTGATGCTTTTGTTTTCTTAATTTCTTTTGGATTGTTAATTGTTTATGTATAGAAATGCAACTGATTTTTGTTCGTTGGTTTTGTATCCTGCAACTTTGCTGAATTTGTGTATTACTTCTAACTGTGTGTGTGTAATTTTTAGGGTTTTCTATAGATAAGATCATATCGTCTGTAAATAGACAAAATGTAACTTCTTCCTTTCTGATTTGGATGCCTTTTATTTCTTTTTCTTTTTTTTTTTTAAAGATTTTATTTATTTATTCGACAGAGATAGAGACAGCCAGTGAGAGAGGGAACACAAGCAGGGGGAGTGGGAGAGGAAGAAGCAGGCTCATAGCGGAAGAGCCTGATGTGGGGCTCGATCCCAGAACGCCGGGATCACGCCCTGAACCGAAGGCAGATGCTTAACCGCTGTGCCACCCAGGCGCCCCTTTATTTCTTTTTCTTGCCTAATTGCTCATGTTAGGACTTCCAGGACTATGTTGAATAGAAGCAGAAGAGTGAACATCCTTCCTTGTTCCTGATCTTAGAGGATAAGCTTTTAGTTTTTCACCATGGAGTATGATGTTAATTATGGGCTTTTCATAGATGGCCTTTATTATTATTTTGAGATAACTTCCTTCTTCTTAGTTTGTTGACTTGTTTCTTATCATGAAAAGGTGTTGAGTTTTGTCAAGTGCTTTTTCTGGGTCTGTTGAGATGCTCAGGTGATAGTTACCCTTCGTTCTGTTGATGCGGTGCCTCAGTTTGACTGATTTTCATATGTTGAACCGTCCTTGCATCCCAGGGATAAATGCCACTTGACGATGCTGTATAATCCTTTTAATCTGTTGTGGAAGTTGATGTGCTAGTATTTTATTGAGGATTTTTGCGTTTGTATTCATCAGGGATATAGTATTTTTATTTGCTTGTAGTATCTTTGGTTTTGGTATCAGAGTAATGCTGGGCTCATAAAATGAGTTTGGAAGTGTTCCCTCCTCTTTGGTTTTTTGGAAGACCTTGAGAAGGGTTAGTGTTAATTTTTTTAAATGTTTGGTAGAATTCTCCATTGAAACCATCTGGGCCTGAGCTTTTATTTTTTGGGAGGTTTTGACTACCAATTCAATCTCCTTACTAATTATAGGTCTGTTCAGATTTCCTATTTCCTTATGATTCGGTCGTGGTAGATTGTATGTTTCTAGGAATTTGTCCATTTCTTCTAGGTTATCCAATTTGCTGGTATGTAATTGTTCATAGTGGTCCCTTATAATCATTATTTTATTTCTATGACATAAGTTTAATGTCACATCTTTCATTTTTGGTTTTGAGTGTTTTCTCTTTTTTTCTCAGTCTAATTAAAAGCTTGTCAGTTTTGTTGATCTTTTAAAACAAACCAACTCTTAGTTTCCCTTTTTTTTTTTCTGTTTTACATTCTCCATTTCATTTATTTCTACCCTAATGTTTATTCTTTCTTTCCTTCTCCTAACTTTGGGCTTAGTTTGTTTTTCTTTCTCTAGTTCCTTGGGCTGTAAAGTTAGTTTGTTTATTTGAGATCTTTCTTTCTTTTTTTTTTTTTTTAAGATTTTATTTATTTATTCGACAGAGATAGAGACAGTGAGAGAGGGAACACAAGCAGGGGGAGTGGGGAGGAAGAAGCAGGCTCATAGCGGAGGAGCCTGATGTGGGGCTCGATCCCATAACGCCAGGATCACGCCCTGAGCTGAAGGC
Organism: Ursus arctos; assembly: GCF_023065955.2. Taxonomy (NCBI): domain Eukaryota; kingdom Metazoa; phylum Chordata; class Mammalia; order Carnivora; family Ursidae; genus Ursus; species Ursus arctos. The sequence continues at coordinate 17,057,349 of NW_026623100.1, forward strand.
AGACGCTTAACCACTGTGCCACCCAGGCGCCCCCTTCCTTCCTTTCTTTCTTTCTTAATGTAAGTGTTTACCACTATAAACTCTACTCTGTCTGCTGCTTTTGCTACATCCATAAGGTTTGGTATGCTGTTGTCACTTTGCCTACCTCAATATATTTTCTCATTTCCCTTTTGATTTCTTCTTTGGCCTATTGGTCATTCAAGAGTGTGGCGTTCAATTTCTACATTTGTGAATTTTCCAGTTTTCCTTCTCCTGTTGATTTTCAGTTTCATTCTGTTGTGGTCAGAAAAGATACTTGGTTATGATTTCAATCTTTAATTTGTTAAGACTTGTTTTGCGACCTAACATGTGATCTATCCTGGAGGATATTCTCCGTGTGCTTGTGAAGAACGTGTATTCTGTTGCTGTTGCGTGGAGTATCTGGTCTACCGTGTTATTCAAGTACTCTGTTTCGTTACTGATCTCCTATCTGGATGTTCTATCCATTATTGAAGGTGGGGTACTGAAGCTCTGATATTATTGTGTTGCTGTCTGTTATATTTGCTTCATATATTTAGGTGCTCTGATGTTGGCTTTATATATACTTGTAATTGTTATATCTTCCTGGTGAGCTGACCCTTTTATCATTATATATAATGTCCTGCTTTGTCTCTTGTGACAGCTTTTGAGGTAAAATCTATTTTGCCTGATATAGTATGGCCACCCCTGCCTGCTCTTGCTTCTGTTTGCACAGAACATCTTTCTACATCCTTTCACTTTCAGCCTAAGTGTGTCCTTAAATCCCAAATGAGTCTCTAGGACACAGCATATGGTTAGATCTTGGTTTTTGTTGTTGTTGTTGTTAATCCATTTAATCATCAGAAGTGTTAAAATTCTTTTTTTTTTTTTTAAAGATTTTTTATTTATTTATGTGACAGAGAGACAGCCAGCGAGAGAGGGAACACAAGCAGGGGGAGTGGGAGAGGAAGAAGCAGGCTCCTAGCCGAGGAGCCCGATGTGGGACTCGATCCTGGAACGCCGGGATCACGCCCTGAGCCGAAGGCAGACGCTTAACGACTGCGCTACCCAGGCGCCCCAGAAGTGTTAAAATTCTTAAGCATTTCTTTGAATTCCGTTCTTCTGCAAATCTGGTTGCTTTTATTTTTATTTTTTTAATTTTGAACTTCTATTTGTGACAACACTTTATTTTTGTTTTTTTTTAAAGTAAGCTCTATGCCCAACATGGGGCTTGAACTCACAACTCCAAGAGCAAGAGTCACATGCTCTACCAGCTGAGCCAACCAGGCGCCCCCTCGTTTCTTTTAAATCTAAACTAAAGTACTTTTAAATCTAAAGAACTAAAGTAACTTGAATTTCCTCCCCCTCCTCATTTAATATTCTTCTTGTCTCTTTCTCCTTTAACAGATGCAACACATCTGATTCGTAGACAAGACCACAATCTGATTCCAAAGATGTGTTCTACAAACCCAGGCAACTGGGTCACATTTGATGATGACCCTGCTTTTCAGTCTTCTCAGAAGTCAAAGAATTTACCTCTGGAGAATCAAGGCATCTGTAGGCCCAATGGACTTAAGCTGAACCTTTCTGGTGCTAAGGAATTTCCCAGTGGATCTTCCTCTGCCAACAGTACCCCCCTCTCCTCTCCCATCATAGACTTTTACTTTAGTCCAGGACCTCCAAGTAACTCTCCTCTCTCTACACCTACCAAGGACTTCCCAGGTTTTCCTGGCATCCCCAAAGCAGGGACTCATATGCTTTATCCTATCCCAGAATCCTCCTCAAACAGTCCACTTACAACACAAGGAGCAGGCTCTTCCTTATTGTCTGCTAAACCGACCTGTTTATCCCATGCTTCCTTACCCGGCGACCACTCATGTACACATCCAGCTCCCAAAGGGGGTCTTCCAGATGAAGTTGGCCCTCCCCAGGCTGAAAGCCTAGGGTTGCAAAGTGACGCCCCCCAGTTTCAGTATTTTCGGGAGGACTGTGCTTTTTCAAGTCCGTTTTGGAAAGAGGAAGGCGGTGCTTCCCAGTTTGCCTTTGATCCTTCAGGAAGCAGAAAGGTGTACCCATCAAGAGACAAAGAGATGCCTCTCGATCAAAAAAGCTTAAATCAGGGTTCACTTAACTACATCTGTGAGAAGCTTGAACACCTCCAGTCAGCTGAGGACCAAGACTCGTATGGAAATTTGTCTGTGCAGAGTCTGCGTGCTGAAGACACTGCCTCTTCCTTTGTCCCCCACACGCTCTTCCGGAGTCAGCCAAACCCTGGATGGTCTTTCATGTTGCGAATTCCTGAGAAGAAGAACATGATGTCTTCCCGTCAGTGGGGACCAATTTTTCTGAAAGTCTTACCTGGTGGAATTTTGCAAATGTATTATGAGAAGGGGTTAGAAAAGCCTTTTAAGGAGTTACAGCTCGATCCACATTGCAGGCTTTCGGAACCCAAAGTTGAGAGCTTCAGTGTGGCAGGAAAAATCCATACTGTGAAGATTGAACATGTGTCTTACACAGAAAAAAGGAAATACCACTCTAAGACAGAAGTAGTTCATGAACCAGACGTCGAGCAGATGCTGAAGTTAGGGTCCACAGAGTACCATGATTTCCTCGACTTCCTGACCACCGTGGAGGAGGAGCTGACCAAGCTGCCAGCTGCTTCAAAGCCGAAAAAGAACTACGAGGAACAAGAAATTTCCCTAGAAATCGTGGACAACTTTTGGGGGAAGATCACTAAAGAAGAAGGAAAATTGGTTGAAAGCGCTGTCATAACTCAAATCTGTTGCCTCTGTTTTGTGAATGGGAACACAGAATGCTTTTTAACCTTGAATGACCTTGAGCTGCAGAAGCGAAATGAACACTATTTTGAAAAAGAGCCGGAAAAGAAGGGGATTGATATTCTTGACCATCATTTTCATAAGTGTGTGAAAACACAAGAATTCGAGCAGTCGAGAACCATTAAGTTTGTGCCGCTGGATGCCTGCCGGTTTGAGCTGATGCGTTTTAAGACTCTGTATTATGGGGAGGATCTTCCCTTTTCCCTCAAGTCCGTGGTGGTTGTCCAGGGCGCGTATGTGGAGCTGCAGGCCTTCGTCAACATGGCCCCACTGGCTCAGAGACCATCGTGTGCCAGTTCCTTGAGGTCCTGTGACAACGTCATGATACACTTTCCTGTCCCGTCACAGTGGATCAAGGCCCTCTGGACCATGAACCTCCAGAGGCAGAAGTCCCTGAAAGCCAAAATGAACCGCCGGGCATGTCTGGGGAATTTACACGAACCCGAATCGGAACCTATTATACAGGTCACGGTGGGGTCAGCAAAATACGAGAGTGCCTACCGGGCCGTCGTATGGAAGATAGACCGGCTTCCTGATAAAAATTCAAGTAAATATTCAATACCCCAAGTTGCCTCGTCAAGTAGCTTCAGTGTTTTCACCCTCCTCCTCGGGTTGAAACCAGGCTGAGACACAGGATAACGTCAGTCCCCTGGGGCCGTGCGCGCATTGCCCGGTGGGAGGTGCAGCATTTAGTCGAATAGCGGATTTAATTTGTCCTCTGTGCCTATTTCTACCAGATAAGTTTAACTTAAAAAAAATCTTTTTAACTATCATAAAAAAATATCCTAAGCTAAGATTTTCTTGTGGATGGTGGCACTGAGGGAAGTTTCCTCGTTGGACTTTTTGACATCAGCCACCAACCTCAAATGTTAAAACTATTGCTCACAGAGCTTAGACTCCCTAATTAACCTTTAAAGATCGCCCATCCGTGAATACACCTGCACTTGTCTGTATTCTCAGCCAGTACCCCCGTCTCCTTAGGTTTTGCGCCCTGCTCTTTGAAATAAGACTGCCTTGCATTTTTACCCAAATTGATTTCTTTTAACTGCTTTAATTTGGCCATCTTGACTAGTTGTTTCAGAATTAAGTAGACACAACCCAAGCATTAAAAATTCAGTTAATTTTCAGAATGTTTGCAAAGAAAACAATTAACCTGGAAGTTCAGAACTTTAAAAAGACAGTCCTAGCACCACATTTATTTCAGGACACTAACTTAGTCTTGGGTGTCTATAATAGAGCAAAAAAGCAAATTTTGAAATTAAGGCTGCTCCCTGTTTTAGTTCAGTTACTTCTAGCAGAACACTGGGTTGTGGGGGCAGATTTGGGGATCCGAGTTGATGCGTCACTCATTCAATCAAACCTTTTTTGAGCACTACTGTAAACCGAGTACCACATCAGGTGCTGGGGCTAAAGATGAATAAGATCCCGTCCCTGTTCTAAATAGTTCACAGCTGGTCTAGTCTGTCAGGGAAATTTAATTTTGTCTTAGGACACTTCAGGCTGTGGACTTCCGGGGAAGCATTTTTATTGGGGTGGACCTATTGCAGTAATTCTCAAACTTGGCAGTATGTTAGGACAGCCTGAGAGCTCTTGGATAATTTTGATGTTCAGGCTCTGTTTACGCCAATTAAATCAGAATGTCTGGGGGAGGGGCCAAGCACCCGTATGTTTTGAGCGCTCCCCAGGTGAACCTAATGTGTGCCAGGGTTGAGGGACATTGCTCTGTAGGCTTTGGAATGTTCTGGAGAAGGAAGAGCAAACCCTAGACTATACTGGACTTGAGGGGTAGCATGGATCATGACCTTGGGTCCAGGACCACCCTGTCTGACTTGCGGTTTGCTAACTTAACATCTGTCTGCTGACTGTAGCCTGGGCAAAGGACAGGGTCCAGCGGGTGAGAGACGAGCTGGGTGGCTGAGTCCCAGGCCCTCATGCAGAAGGGAAGCCCCTGCCCGGTAGTCCTCCTTGACACTGTCCCCACTGCTCAGTTGATGCCACATTCCGATCTGGAGCGTTCTTACGACTTACATTAGTTAGGGTTCCAGTTCCAAGGACTAGCAAGGACAGCTCAGGCTCCAGGCAGGGCAGGTGGTGGTTGGGGGACGTGGTCACACAGATGGCCTCTGATGGTGCCTCCTGGTCAACAGCGTGATGGGAGTATCTAACGTGATTCAGTCCACAGAGGTAATGTTTCCTGCCTTCTCTTATAACTTTGTTGGAGAAGCAAGTTAAAACCATTCTCGGGTTATCTTCATCCCAGGGAAACATTTTTTGAGGTTTTGAGTGCAGGGTTCCAAATGATCTGTTCTCGAAGTTATCTGTGGTACTTTTAGGTGAGCAGGCTTATAGAAATCATACTATTGCCTTTAATTTTGCTAAACACGAAGGGAAAGAGAGGAAGGCAGGCTGGAATGCCTGCTGTAGTCTCCTCAATCCATAGATGTCGCCTGATGTCTGGGTGATCACCCGACTCCTGCTTATGCCTCGGAGCGGAGCACAAGGGGCTCATCGTGCTGGTTGGTCCAGGTGGGGTCGGTGGGGCAGGCGGACGGGCTGGCAAGGAGCCCAGCAGCCCCTCCTGTTAGAGCCAATCAGTGCCACCGTGCTTATTTTTCAAACTGAGAGTCCATACAAACCATTCTTTTCTAATTTTGGAAGGGGAACAACGTGTAAATGTTCTTGTGAAAACGATCCTGTTTATAACACTGTATTTTCCCAGAGCTAATGGTATAGTTAATTGATTCGGTCACCAAGAATTTATTGAGAAGAGGGCTCACTCTTCATTCCACAAACACCACTAATTCCCTTAGGTACAGGCTTCTGTGCTTGGTGCTTGGGAGACAGCCATGCAGACCTGCTCCCCCCTCTCCAGAAACGTAGCAGCCGAGCAGGGGAGGCAGATCTGGAAGCCAGCACGCAGATGCGCTGGGGAATTGTGCTGTGTTCCAGGCATGAACAGAGCTGGCATTCCAGAGAAAGGAGTGTCAACTGCAGGGGGCGCTGCGGAAGTCTTTGCTGAAGAGGTGGTGGCTCAGCTTGGTGTGGAAAAATCGGGAGGATTCTACCAGGGATAGAAACGGCAGAAACAGGCCTGTCGGTGGGGGATCTTAGTTAAGTTCTGGGACTGAGGGAATGATAGGAGAATAAAGGGGCACATGAAGGACGTTGTGGGCCACGCTGTGGGGTACGGAGTTTGTCTGTCAGCTGGGCTTCCGGAGGGTTTTCAGGCACAACTGTGACAGAATCATCCTTTGTTTTAGGAAGTTGGGCATACATTGCAGACGAGAGATTCAGGAGTATAGACCCGGGGGGGCTTGCAGGAGGGGAGGTCTGATAAGCAAGGCCGGTGGCAATGGGAGCACTAAGAAGGGAGTGAAGGATGGTGAGGAAACTCGGAGGAGGTGCCCTCAAGACAAGGACAGATTACCTGTGGGCACGGGACGAGAGGGGTGCAAGCAGGTCAGGGGCTGTGGCTTTGGTGCATAGGTGGGCCACAGTGCCATGAGCTGAGATAGCCTGGGATCCTCTCACTGCTGCTTTTGAAATCTCCCCGCCCCGGCGGCACGCTGGAGTCCTTAGAATCATTAGAGCTTTAAAAACATCCCCATGTTTGGGCCCCATCCTGACCAGACTCTGTGGGGTGGGGCCCATGTATTGGTGCTTGTAAGAGGCCCTTCCACGCAGCCAGGGCCGAAAACTCCTGCCCTGGGAGCTCTGCTGTGAAACCTGTTATGGTCCCCTAGGCACAGGTCATCCCCCCGCTCTGTGTACCCTGCGTCGCCTAGAGCTCTTACTGCCTCCCGCCTGGATTTACTAGCAGCTGAGCTCGCTAAGAACTATTACAAGAGTAGATATTTCCAGAGAGGCTGGCCTTCAGGAATTCTTCTGGAAGACAGTCATAGCACCAGGCCTGCACAGAACAATGTTTTACGAGTATTCCAGTCAATTATATGGTGATAATTCATGGAATAAATCCTCTGGGATCAAAGATGCTTTGTTCAGATCAGATCTGTGGGCCAAAAGGGGGCTGAGACAGAAGGCAGTGGGCTGTGTCAGGTGGAGTCTGGGGGGCAGGGAGAGGCTGGGCTAGGACACTTGGGCTCCTGTGGCCTGTCCTGTGGTTTCTTTCACCACTGTGGGTGGGGAGGGTAATGCAAAGAGTGAGAGGGTGCCTGGCAGTTGGCCTCTGGAGCAGAAGCATAGAGTAAGGTCAGGGCAGAGTGGAAATTTTTTTTTTTAAAGATTTTATTTATTTATTTGATAGAGACACAGCGAGAGAGGGAACACAAGCACGGGGAGTGGAAGAGGGAGAAGCAGGCTCCCAGCGGAGCAGGGAGCCTGGCGTGGGGCTTGATCCCAGGACTCTGGGATCGTGACCTGAGCTGAAGGCAGACGCTTAACAACTGAGCCACCCAGTTGCCCCAAAGTGGAAATCTTTATCCTAAGGTAGTGCTTCTTAAACTTGTGAGTGCACTTGAATCACCTGAAAAAATGCAGATGGATTCAGCAGGTGAGGCCCCCCCAAAGGGCTTTCCACGCTGCTCAGGTGACGCCAGTGCTGCTGGCCCACGGACCACGTGTGGAAGAGCAGTTTCTTTGACTGCATCTCTGTTTTTTCTATATAATTCTTAAATCGATTGGGTGTTTAGAGAACAGGATTAAAAAAAAAAGTCTTTAAAACATTACCCTTTTTTGAGGCACCAGGGTGGCTCAGTCAGGGGAGCGTCCAGCTCTTGGTTTTGGCTCAGGTCATGATCTCAGTGTCGTGAGATCGAGCCCTGAGTGGGGCTCCACACTCAGTGTGGAGTCTGCTGGAGAGTCTCTTTTTCCCTCTCCCTCTGCACCCCCCCAAATAAATACATAAATAAATAAGATAAAATCTTACTTCAAGCAAGTTTCTGAAAAATTGGTACTGTTAGAAAAAAATATTTAAAAAGTGGAAACTGAAAGAGACTATATGAACTAGTCTACTGTGCACATCATTGAAAAAAAATTGTATGCTTTCCCTTCTGTGGCTTCCCCCCCCCCCCCCCAGGACCCAGAGATCAACACCTGAGCAGAGATCAAGAGTTGGTTGCTTAGTTGACTGAGCCACCCAGGCACCCGCCTCCTGTGGATTTTTGAGATCAGAATTGACCTTTCTTTTTCACTTCCATGTGATTTCGAAGGAAGTGGGAAGGGCTCCTGGCCCCTTAAATGTCTCTTTAACCAGCATGCCGATGCTTCATATTCCTTTAACAACGTGGGCAGGTCTTTGATTTTACAGCAAAGGTTGACCTTGGGCAGGTAGCTCAGATAGCTTATTTGCACTAAAGTGTAAATGACAACCGGAAACAGGAAACTTTCTTGAGCACAGGTTTTGGGAGGGGTGGGGGTGGGGGTGGGGGGAAGAAGGACAGATGAGAACACTGGTTATCCACAGGAGGTACAGACACAGCCTAGAATTAGAAAGGGGAGTGGGGGGGGGGCGCCTGGGTGGCGCAGCGGTTAAGCGTCTGCCTTCGGCTCAGGGCGTGATCTCAGTGTTCTGGGATCCAGCCCCACATCAGGCTTTTCCGCTATGAGCCTGCTTCTTCCTCTCCCACTCCCCCTGCTTGTGTTCCCTCTCTCGCTGGCTGTCTCTGTCTCTGTCGAATAAATAAATAAAATCTTAAAAAAAAAAAAAAAAGAAAGGGGAGTGGGAATGGTGGAGAGCCAATTAATAAATATATTTATCTCTACCTTCCCATGTTACCGATTTTTAGATAAAGCTTGCTTTTTTCATTGCTGTCATCAGCACATTGGTGGCTCTCTCCCCACTTGTGTCATCCTCCTATCATTCATTCCCTCCAACTCTCAATTCACTTTGAGATATGAAATATTTTGGTTCAAGAAGGACCAGATGTCAGCTCCACCCACGAAGAATTTGTGACTTGCCTTCCCGGTCCGAAGGAAGTTGAGAGTAGCAATTACCAAAGCCCAAGAGTGCCCCCTGCTGGAAGCCACTGAGATTAAACAACGTGATGGACAAATATCCGTTGAGCCTTAAATGTGCCAGACTTTGTGCTAAGAACAGACGCCATACATCTTCGCACGGAGGTCAAAGTCTGGGGGTGGGGGGCGGTGAGTATGTGATTAGACATTGCAGAGTATTTACAGTTTTTAAAAGCCAGGAAAAACAGGACAGAAAACTTGAAGGGAAAAACGCTCTCCTTTTTACCAATATTTTTAGAAGAGCAGATAGAAAAAATTTTGTTTTTAACGTTTTTGGAATATCACTACATCCTCAACTTGAGTAATTTTGGTTGCAAAAGTTCTAAAAGAATTCTTTCCTTTAAAATGGGGATATCAACTTAGACCGTCTCCGATATCATTTTCAGCTCTGAAAGTGTAGATTTCACAGTTTTATCAAAATTACAGTAATTAAGTAATAATAGTGGATTTGTAATTGGATAGCACTTTGCAGAGTCGTCTGTCCTCCACAGCCAGCACTTCTGTCCCAGTCTAGTTTACCACGGCTCTCCTGCTTTCTGTGGGCCAGCTTGTTGGTTCAGTCCTCCTGATGATCTTGTAAGGTTCATGTTAGCATCGCGGACATCATCACTCCCATTTTCAGATGAGGAAACGGAGGCTCAGAGACCTCAAGGAACGTGCCTAGGATCACACAGCCATTAAGTAGCAGAGTTGGGATTAGACTCTGGGCCATCTGGGTCCTGTGTCTGTGTTCTTACCTGCTGTGCCATAAAGGACTTGAGTGCCGGAATTAAGTTTAAATAAATGTACTGCCTCCTTGCTGCAGACAGAAGACTAAGAAAGGGTCATGGATTGTGGAATCCCCCCTGGGTGTGTGTGTGAATAAACTTATCACTTGCCTGCAGTGATCTGGGGAGCTTAGAGCACCTCAGAGGCCACGCTATCCTGCCCTCTGTGTAAGTGGTAGAGACAGCTAATGAGCATCTCTTGGTTAATTGATTGATGACTTCTCAAGGCCTTTTACAGTCTTACAATTCTATTAGTCCCTCTACAAGGAACAGGTTGTAAGGAGTGAAAGGCAATTTATCTTCTAAGAATTAAGTGAAATCCTTTAAACTCTTGTTTTTTGTGCCTAAAGCTATATTCTGATGGAAATGTTCTTTCTCGAGGTATGTCAGTGGTAAAGTAATTTAATCTGGCTTTTCAAATAACTGTCATCTCACACATTTATTTAAATAAAGATTAGCTACATTAGATATGTAGATGCTTGGACAACACAACAGAATCATGGAACCTTGTGGATTTACTACAGTGATTGCACTGGAAACATTTTTTACTCCATTGTAACATGTGCACACACACACACACGCTACAAGACCCCACTTAAAATCTTTGTGTATATCCAGTATCCCAGGGTCTGGCACCGAGCCTGGCCTAGCATGGAGTAGATGCTCAATATATGGCAAATCAAATTAAGTAGAAACAAATACTAGATTAAAACACTGAAAGCAATATGCCCATCTCAACACTGTACGTCTGTTCCAGGCAAAGCTTTGGGGGGAAGGGGCGGTGAGCAAGAATTACAGCAGTAAACAATAATCTGTTCTACTGAAGAAAGAATTCTTGGCCTAGAGTAGTTCTGAAATATAATACAATTTTAATAAGTTTAACTTAAAAAATTAGAATTTTTAATAACGTGACCCAATTTGGGCAGAAGTTTACATTTGCATTATCTATCGAGAAACAGTGGAAAGGAAATTAATAAGGTAAGAATTATTGTAAGAGCTTATTCAATCTACTTAAGGGAAAGGGTTTGTTTGTTTTTTTTAATGCATCCTGTGTACATTATAGCTAAATAATGATGCTTGATACAAATTAGTCATTTAATTAAAGAAACTTAACGTACTCTTAATTAAAAACACTTTAGGAGTTAATATATCATATATATAGTGATGAACTTGTACTTATTTTAAAGCGAGTACTTAAAAAATGCAGGTAGATTTCCCCTAGTTGGTGCAAAATTGTGAATTTTGATGGTATATTGTTTAAATAGAACTTACCTCCACAGTGCTAATGGAATTGTTTATTAAAGAGAGGGTCGAGTGCTTCTTATGTTCAAGAAAAATGTTCAATGGCCATTGAAATACTTTGACCATGTGATTTTTTTCTTCAAGGTCCTGATCATCCCCATTGCTTGTCATACAAACTAGAACTCGGATCAGACCAAGAAATTCCCTCTGATTGGTATCCATTTGCTACTGTTCAGTTTGGAATGCTGGACACCTGTGCCTCGAGGACAGAGGTCAGGTCTCTGGGGGTGGAGAGTGACGTCCAGCCACAGAAACATGTGCATCAGAGAGCTTGCTACAACATTCAGGTACGTCCCAAAGCCCTTTGGTTCCAGTTGAGGCTTTTGGAGCTGTGACCTGGTTTGGCTTTCGATATCTGTTTTGCCCTCTTCAGTGATCGTGTATGTGTATTTGTACGTGTGTTTATTTGACCTAGAAAAGAGCCCAGTCATGGGCAAGTTTCTCTCAGTTCTAGAAATCAGGAGCCTGAGCACACATGCCACTTAATTCTGCTCTCAATGAAAAACAGGGCCTTAAACACCAATTCACATTTCAGAAGTATCTTTATAATAAGAATTATGTTAGAACAGCATTTCTCAAGGTGTGTTCTATGGAACACGTATAATGATCCCAGAAAAAAGTAAGTTGGGGAATGCTGTGTGCTAAGTGCTAAATAACGGTTCTGAGAAGTTCTGCAACACAGAAACTTGTTAAACTTAACTCAGTTTCTCCCAACTCATTGATTATAGAATCTTGTCTCTATGGGCGTGTGTGTGTAGAACACCTATCAATAGCTCCCGGAATAGTATTCTGTGGAGCACCCTTTGGGAAATGCTGAGTTACTCTATTACAATGATTTTAAATGTTCACCATGAGCTCCTCCGTAGTTTTATGCCAGATGAGTTAATGAGTGACATACACTTGCACCTATTTCTAAACGTGCTTTTCCTTCTCATCTTCAAAGTTAGTAAATTTAGAATAATCTCTGCCACAGATTTCCTACAGTATCTTGAAATGGTGTGATTATGTAAGACATCATTAACACCAACCGGTGGTTTTATAATATAGTAATACAAGTCAGGGTTTTTTTTCTTAATTTTGGACCATCTGTTTATAAGCCTATGTGTTTGGGTCCAGTGATTTTTTTTCCCTATTGGTAAAATTATTGATGGGTGAGTGCCCTTGTGTGCACCCCTTTGGGACCTAAGGACTTATCTCTCCCAGGAGCTGGGAGTTGCCCTGTTGAAGAAAGCTGCCTTGCCCCAGGTCACACCGCCTTCTGTGGATGCAGGTGTATCAAGACCCTCTTGCCTGGCTTGGGGTAATTCTGCAGCCCTCCTAGCTCTAGCACTCCTTGGGGATCCGCTGAAGCCTTGATAGCGACTGCATTGCAGCCCAACATCTTCCATCTGCTTCCTTCCCTCCCCCACAGGTGCCAACCCCAACAGCGCTCCCCAGTACACTTCCTGCACACCAGTCTCCATCTCAGAGACTGCATCTTGGAGACCCTGACTGGTCACACTAGGTATATAAGTATTATGTGTGACTGGAGTGCAGGTCAAGTACAATGGAGAATTCATTCATACCTATTTTCCTGTGCATGGGCTGTTGCAGTTTCCTATCGTTTTAAGAGGACAGCTCAAAATTCCATAACAAAGTCTCTGCTGCTTTAATAGCATTTACTGATTGCACATCACTTGGTGACAGTCGGTTTCAAAATGTTACTTTCCATTTCATAAATATTTATTGAGCAATTTCAAAGTGCCAGGTACCACCCTGGATGCTGGAGACACAAACGTGAACAAGAGACAGGTCCCTGTCCTCCCGAAGCATACCTTCTAGCGGGGGAACAAAAAATAATTTGTAAGCAGATAAAGAGTTTCCAAGAGGGACGGGTTCTAAGAAGAGAATAAAATAGGGGAACAAGATAGAGAATGATGGAGGGCTTCCTTATTCCACGTGGTCCAGGAGGAGGGCCTCTGTGAGGAGGTAACATTTGAGATGAGATGAAAAAGATGAGGGACGGGTAGATGGTCCAGCTGGTTAACTAGCTTGTAAACTAGTTCTTTTTTTTTTTTTTTTAAGATTTCATTTATTTATTTGACAGAGAGTGAGCACAAGTAGGGGGGGCAGCAGGCAGAGGCAGAGGGAGAGGGAGAAGCCGGCTCCTTGCTGAGCGGGGAGCCCGATGCGGGAGCTTGATCCCAGGACCCTGGGATCATGACCTGAGCCGAAGGGGGATGCTTAACGACTGAGCCACCCAGGCGCCCCGTAAGCTAGTTCATTTTAATGAGATGATTTGGGGTGGGTTATAAACCTCAAGTGGGCCAGAGTCTACAGATATGATACTTGGGGGTATAATTGATCACATGTCTAGCCAGGACTCTAAAGGTCTTATCAATATATGTATTCTGTGTATTTTTTATAAACCCTCTGACTTAGAAGGGAGGAGAGTTTCAGTCCTCTTGAAGACTTTGCCCTAGAGGGAAGGATTTGGGGGGCTCTGTTGCCCAAAAGGAGAGCAGGCTGCTTCACTAGGAGCTAGCATGAGACGGTGGGGGCGCTGTGTCTGTGTCCAAAGGATGAGGTGGCTGCCGGCAGTCCTTGCGTCATGCGTGAAGTAGGACTGAGCAGTGTGAGTGCTGTATGTTAATGCTGCCGTGTTTTGCTTTTGCATACAGGTCGAAATAGAAAAGAAGAGGATTAAAATCGATGGAGAAGACCCAGATAAAGCTGGTGACTGCGTAACTCAGTAGGATTAGTAAGAGTCAATGACGACCCACTTTTCAAATGTGTAATTCACAGAAACCGCGCAAAGGTCTGCTTCTGTGTACTGGAAATGACTTCTGAATAGAGGGCTTAGGACAGGGCCAGTGGCCGTGTTCCGAGAAGTGAGGACCTGAAACCGAACTGCATATTTTATGCGCTCCAGGGGTTTCATCTAAAATGTGTCTACCATTTGTATGACGTTTTTACTTCCCATCAAAACTCAGAGTTTTAATGTGTTACGAGACAGCCAGCTTGGAGAAAGGGTTTTGGAGTTTTAATTACTCGGTGGCTGAGTGTTTTGCACTCTGGATCACGTGGGGGCCACATTTATCATCTTCCGGTCCCCAGCTCTTCTTGCTCTGTTAGCACCTGTCCTGGGGGGCGAGGCAGTCAAAGGGGAGACATAAGCCGAAATACTCAATCTTTCCTCTTGCCCATCTCTGGAATGTGGCTAGATGTGGGGTGATGCCAAAACCACGGGCTAAAATGGAGATGTGGATATATCTGATTTTGAGTCATTTATCTTCCTGTGTGCTCTTACTACATTGGTGAGTAATCATCGACTGTGTTTGGTACCTGTCTTTCCTCCATGGTGTTACCATTTTCAAAATGTGTTTGTATTCGGGTGTGTGTTGCAGAGAAGCTATTTCTGTGGGTATGCATATTTTAGTACAAGTCACTAAGACATATTGCCTTTTGCTTGGAGAGATTCCTTTCAGAATGGAATGGTATTGGACACTAGTTAAAATATTTATGTATATTAGAGATGAATTTTTAAAATTCATGAATATTGTCTCCCAAAAGTACAGACTCTAAGAATGTATTTTTGATATAAGTATTATTTGTAATTAACACAAGCCTCTCGAGTAGAAGTCTAAATCATATTATGATTATTTTATGCTGGTTCTGCTATCATGCTATTTATGCTAATTCTGCTTACTTTAGAATATCTCTCTTTCAAAGATAAAGAAAATGAAAGACACTAGATTATTTTACCTGGATTTTTAAGAGGTGACGTTTCTATTCTTCAAAGTCAGGTAAATGCTTGGTTTCTAATAAAAAGCCAATGGCATTAGCAGTTATAATTCTGTTTATAATGTTCTTTCAATATTTACAGTGAAAGGTAAGACTTAAAATTTATGAATTCTATCTTCTACATATTTTTTAGTCTGGAAAAACAAAGTCCTCCTTGGGGGATTAATACACCTTCAATTTGTATTGAATCTTAAATGTGATTAGGAGGCATATTTCTCCATTTACCAGATTTGTTTTGAGTCAAAGCTGATGATATAATAATGTTCTTCCAAACAGCATTTATTTTTGGGCCCACAGACTTGATGTCATATGTTTTATTTAATGTTGTATTTACAGTCATTTTAATCTGTTCAGAAACAGATTAAAACACGCATCTGTGATGGTCCGTATCAACCAGTGGATTTCATTGCTCTTCATTATTTTACGTTAAAGACAAAGGGTGCAGAAGTCGGCTGTTAAGACGAATTGATCTTGTTCTTAACTTCACTTGATGCATCGCTTGTAATGTTTGAGACTCACTGTGGATGCCTAGGAGGCTGAATCTGTGTGTGTGTCATTAAAAAAAAAAAATCCACTATCTTTCCCCATCATCTGGTGTGGCACGTTCTGGAGTGACCTCAGTCATGCTCAGAGCAACTATGGAGGCAGGCTAGACCTGTCGGCTGGGTTAACTACTGCCATTCCCTTTACATCTGTTTTATGGCATCCTGCCCATACAGACCTCAGTCTGATTCAGATGAACTTAATGAATATTTACACCTCCAAATAATTTCAGCAGAGGGTTCAGTGAATCACCCCTCACGTTCCACAGGTTGCCCCGTGTTGGTGGGTACCTCACTGCTGGGGTCATTTACCCCGAAGCCATCCAGCCTTCAGGAGCCTCTCAAGATTCCGTGTTGAAAATAGAGTAACAAAAGGCTGACTGAAGCCCAAATTGAGTTTCTGCAGCAATGCAAAGGTTGATAGCATGAACAGCGGGGTGCTACAGCATAATTGTTAATTTGCACATCTATTAGGGTCCTTAAATATTCATTACTTAGCATTAGATTAACATTCTGTGAAGGGAGGAGAGGCTTTTTAATACAATTCTTCTGACCTCAGAAATGGCAGAAGGTCAAATGTGACCATGGTCTAAGTGAAAAATCTGGTAGGGTTCATTTAGACTTACAGACTAAGAAGTAAAATTGCCTTTGCCAGAAAGTAAATGATCATCTTAAAACAACCACAAAAACCCCTGCTTTTGAGGTTGGGGAGGGAGGAAGGATGTGAGTGAAGGAGCAACTACTCCTTTCTAACATTGTAATTGAAGGACTTTAGATCAACCCTTTATGAGTCTGACCGTTTGGGGTCGGTCGTTCGATGGACGCAGTGGTGGAGAGCCAAGGAGTTGACCAGTCTGAGACTAGTTGTTCTGCTTTCGTTCTTCTGAGCTGGTTGCCTTACTAGTCAAAGGATCATATTAACCGTGTAAATGAATTTATGGCTTGATGGTTACCTGATCAATTGTACCGGTCTGAATTTAAGTACATTTCCTTTTTCTATGAGAATAAAAATAGTTGATCCATTAAAAATGTATAAAAATAATGGTTTTCCAGCACGTAAATAAAGGCTGGAATTTTTGACTTGATTTGTACATTAGACAGTTTTAGGGCTTTCCTTCATTCTGGAGCTGTCTTTATGATATAGCCCTTTTTCTTATAAATTCAGTTAGAAGGCCTTCCTTAATAATAACTAAGTATTATTATGTCTTACTCTCAAATATGATTTTTATGTCATATCAATACAAATAGAAAACAGATTGAGCCTTAATAATCATGTAACAAAGTATTTTGTAGATTGCATATTGATTTTTTAAAATTAAAGATGTATTTCAAATGGTTCTTGCTGTGTGATGGACTTACATCTTTTGCTGCAAGGTCTGGGGCTATTTTTTTTTTTCTTTTTAAGGTATGAAATCAATTTCAAGGATCTTCAACAATTGACTCTCTGTCAGGCAAATGTATACTGCTTCATTATTAAGAGTTCAGTGAACATGGCATCTTGGCACGTCCTGGAAAAATAATAACATCAGACTACCATCTGTGATGTTAAAGGATGAATTTTTAAAAAGAGGGTCTAGTCTTTACTCTCATAAAGAAATAATATGAGTATGTGCCCAAGGTTTTCGTTAACTCATTAGCTAATGAGGAAACTGGTAAGATGTTACCGCTGGCTTCAAGGACGATTCAAAGAGCAGAGACAGTTATAGGCAATAAGGATTCTGAAATTAATTTACAAATAGACGCAAAATGCATCTATCCAAGGGGCAATAATCAACCCTACCCCCACACAATTTATTTGCATTTGTATGGACACAGATCACATGCATTACTTTTTGTTTTCTAAAATTTACAGAGTTGGAAAATAAAGAAAACAAAAGGTATTGGTAACCCGAAAAAATAAGCTAATAGGGCACCTGCTGCCGAAAGTCTTCCCCAGTTTTTCCTGACAACCATACACACTTTGTCTGCCGGAGAATCCTGAGGAATTTTCAAACGTTGGCAACTACTATTATAGAAATGATGTTCGTTTAATGCATTTTTTTTCAGTTTAGAAAACAATTTTTATGCAATTGTACAGGATATATTTGAGATAAGGTGTGTGTTGGGTGGGGGGGAGGCCATAAAAGATGGGAAGATGTATCAGCTAAAACCAACTTAACAACCTCTCTACCTGCCCTTTTTGTAAGAAAGCTGCCACGTGTTGAGATTCAATTTTTATCTAGCTAGAGAAGTTAAATCTCAAAACTGCATCAGGAAATACACTTCATGGTGGCCGGTCCTTGGGCACTGTGTTAGCTACTGCTGGATGAACAGGGCTAGTCTCTAGTTCTGCAGGGACAACAGAAGAATCAAATGGCATAAACCGATTATATTTGTAACCAGATTCCTCAAATTCCCATCAATCAGTTCTTTCCTGTTTTGTCTGAACTCCACCCAGACTACCCTGCCCGCTGTGTGTGTAGACACACCCTGCGGTGGCTAGATTGTGCTGTGTCTCTCAGACCCTCTTGGTGCCCTTACCCAGGCTTCCAAACCACAGGGCTGGGGGTATTTGATGGAACCATATGAAGTGGCCAATATTTAATCATTCTCAATGGCAATTTCATGGGGCTCAACCTCATTCCCTGCGTATTTTCCCGGTTTACATGAAACAAAAGATTTTTCTGATTATAATTGTGTTAATATGTTTCTGCTTAGTTAGAACTGGCAGCTAAATATGAATTTGACTATATCAATTTTTAAAGCAAGACAGGATTGCTAATCAGAAAGCAAATGGTTGAGTTCCAAAGAATACCTTATGTAAAAGCTGCAGGTACTATTCTGCCTTTAAAATCATGTCTGTCTATAAGGAAAAGGAAAATGGATTAGACTAGTTAGTTGCTCCATCTTTCAGAAGATTAAAGTTCATTTCTCAGAGATTTTCCAGGGATGAAATGCAAATCACCATTAACCTCTGGGCTTGCAACTTTACCCTCATTTTCCCCTCCTCCCTGTTCCAGAACAGCCTGACAAACCTCAGGTGGGAGGACAGCATATTTAAATAATACGACTGTGTGTGTTGACATTTTCTTGAAAAGCCCATGTTGTACTACCCAGAATTGCTGTGAATTCCACGTAATGAAACTTGTGGTATACTTTTGAGACAGAAGAGGGCGCTCTCAGGCAGGCTGCTGCTCCCCGGAGTTAGAAGAAACCGCGTTTGAGTTTGGTGGTGCTTGTATTATGATTAATAAAAGATCTTGGGGGCATTTTGTAAAGCATTTCAAAGCATTGTGAGTCCAGTGGAGTATAATTAAAATTAATGCAGTAGACAAACAATTTAAGTATTCTTAATGCCCTGTCTAAAAATGCTGTTGAATACAATTTTACACATCCCAGAGATTTAAATACCATGCTTATCTCTAAACATTTCTAAGTACTAAAGAGACAAAAAAATGGTGCCTTCCTTCTCAACAGATTTCAAACAGTTTTTGTTTAATGAGAGTTAATAAACTCTAAATCTGCCTCCTGTAAAATATTTATAAAATATTACAAGGAATCCATCCTGTTTGACTTCTGTGCTTCCGGTTGTCATGTCTCAACTTGCATGTGGTCTGTAGAAAGTTCTAGCCCAGGATTGTTACCTTTAGGTTCTGAGGTAAGCAAATACTTGCTTTCAGGAGAATATTCCATACCGCCTTGACTCCTGGACCAGCCTTCACCCTGTGTAGTCCTCAGAACCCAGTAATGAGCACGGTCTTTTCAAGACGGGCTCTGTCTTTCAGAAATCTTCCTGGATGGATGTTGTCATTCTCTTACAAAGTCTGTTAGAATAATATATTTCCAAATATTCTACGGCCTGAGTAAATGCATGAATGTGGCTAAACACGTCAGGCGTCCCCAGAGGCTCCTTCCACGCTCTGAAGTACAGAAGGCTTGCTTAACATTGGCTGCCTCAAGTGGTCACTTCGAATCACCTCAAAATGGTATGTGACCATTGTTCCAACTCATTGTCTTGCTGAGTCTAATGTTTATTGTGTGCTTACTGTGTGCTTGCATTTTTCTAGGCACTGGGGATAAGCAATCACCAAATAGCAAATTCCTGTTCTTGTAGCGGATATTTAATAGTGGAGGAAGCTGGACAATAAACAGATATTGTGCTGCAATCATTGCTGGGGGCGGGGGGGGGGGGGGAAGGGGAAGCAACAGAGTGGCAGAAAATTGAAACCTATTTTAGATAGGCTGGCCGGGAAGTCCTCTCTGATGAGATGACATTCTAGCGGAGACCTGGAAGAAGTGAGGAAGCGAGTCACCAAGATCTCCCAGAGGAGGTTGTGTCCAGCAGAGGGAAATGCTGGGGCAGAGGCACTGAAACCGGAGTGTGCTTAGCCTCTCGGAGAAACAGAGGGCAGATGGCTGCTGGGTGGTGGGAGCAGATGAACAGGAAGATGGTTGGGAGAGAGATCAGAGAGGTTGTGGGTGGGTGAGGGAAGCAGATCACACAGGGCTCTGTGGTCTTTGGGAAGGACTTGGATTTTATTCTGAGTGAGACAGGGGCCCCAAGAAGGTTTGTGCAGATGAGTGACAGGAACTGAATTGCATGTTAAAATGATTCCATGGACGTAGAAGGGGGTAGTGGCAGAAGCAGCGTGTGGTTGGGAGGCTACCGCAGTAACCCAGGTGAGAGGTGATGGTGCCTGCGAGTGGTGATGGGGGAGGAAACATGGCTGGACACGTCTGAAATACAGAGCCAGTAGTGTGGGCTGACGGATTGGATCGGGCTCCCAGTGCGGTGTGGGGGTGGGGTGGGGACAAAACTGAGTCCCAGACTTTTGGCCTGAGCAACTGAAAAAAGGGCCCTGTCTTTTATGGAGAGAGGAAGAATGTCAACAGAGGAAATCTGGGGAGAAAGATCAGAAATAAATGCAAGTTTGGGTGTGTTGACTTGGAGATGCCTATCAGACAGACATCCAGGTGGGTACACCAGGCAGGAAAGAGGGTCGGACCAGAGATGGGACGTTTAGAGATGCTAGTACTCAAAGCTGTGAGACTGGGTGAGACCATCTAGGAGTGAGCATAGGGAGTAGAAGTAGTCTGAGCAGTGGGCTTTTAGACTCTAACGTTTAGAGATCAGCAAAAACGAGGATGATCCCGTAAAGGAGATGGAGGAAGAGGAGCTAGCTAGACTAAGTGTAACCAGCTGCCTCGAATGCCGCTGATCCTATAAGCTGAGGAGTAAGAATTGGCCATTGCATTTAGTAGCATGGAACACATCTGTGATGTTGACAGACAACTCAAGTAGGAGTGGAGAGGTGAGTAGACAGCTCTTTTGAAGAACTTTGCTGTAAATAGAAACAATGGGACAGTGACTGGTGAGGATGAGATCTTTTTAACGCCCCTCCCCCCTTAAGACCAAAGTCTTGGTCTTAGTAGTGTCTGTAGTCTCCATCTTTTTTGTCATTGTTTTCTTAAATCTGATTGATGTTGACTATTGCTAAAATTTCCCCTCTGTTCCTCATTACCAGTACTTCTCAAAAATAATTCCTTGTCAACTCTCGGTCCCTTGTCATCTGAATCTCGCGTTGTTTCAAGCAGGTGCTTGGATGTGCCCACTTGCATTCTTCAGAGTTTCCATTAACTGTGTGTGTGGTGTTTCAAAATAAATTCAGCCGTTGCTTTAATCATCTCTTGCTTTGCTTTAAAATTTTTCTTGGTTGGGTTCCACCAGCCAATGTTATTTCATGTTGGTATGGAGATCTCACTTCAGATTTTGTTATGAAATTTAGAACAATTATGAACGAGTTGCTGGTTTCACAATCTTGTGAACACCCACCAAATTCCTCTCAAGTCCCCGCAGGATGAAAACAACACAACTATTTATTCAGTAGTTTTTATATTTACCCAACAGTTTGTACTTTGGTTGTGTGTTACAGTCTGGTATAATAACACTCTATGTAAATAGTTGTCCAGTAACTAATACATGAATTTTAATAATACAGAAATATCTGCAGTAGGTACAATCTAGGCAACTGCTAATTTAATGCTTTATTTGCTTAATTCTTCGATTTTTAAAATAATTAATGATTAAGATAGAAGAATAAACTTCAATTTTAAAGGTCCTGTTACTCAAAT
Organism: Ursus arctos; assembly: GCF_023065955.2. Lineage (NCBI taxonomy): Eukaryota > Metazoa > Chordata > Mammalia > Carnivora > Ursidae > Ursus > Ursus arctos. The sequence continues at coordinate 17,078,661 of NW_026623100.1, forward strand.
ACAATAAATATTTCATGTGTGAAGTAACCAAACAAAAACTTCCTAAGCAAAAATATTACATCCTGCCATATACACTCTGTTTCACTCTTTTATTTTTACTTATTTATTTTCTAAGTTTATCTCTTTATTTTTAAGTAATCTCCACACCCCATGTGGGGCTCAAACTCACAACCCTGAGATTAAGAGTCTTATGCTCTACTGACTGAGCCAGTGGCGGGGAGGAGGGGTGTCCCACTGTTTTACTCTTCTAAATTTAAAGACACAAATAGCAACTCCAAATGGTAACACAGAATGACAAAAACGAAGTAACTCAAGTTTTATTTCTTCATTTCACGATCACCGTTGATTGTGGATGGATGGCTTACACCGTGGGATCTGTAATGCCAAAGGGAGTGAAGACAGGAATGCATCCGAAGCAAGTATGAACGACTCTGGACCATTATGAATTCCCCAAATGAGTATGGATATCTGAGTCCACATGTGTCCTGGGTCCAACTGTATACCTGGAGGGTTTTCAGATGAACTATGTAGACTACAAAGTTCCTTAAACCCTGAGACGTTAGTAGGCACCGATTTGACGTTTACGTAGGTATTATTAAAACCCCACAGTAATTGCAGGAATTGTTTAGAACACTATACCCACAAAGAGTTGGGGTGGGGGTGTTTTATCTCAGACATTGCTTTGGATTGCCAGCACGTGGTGATAAGAGCAAGCAGACCGACTTCCTCGTTTTCCTTCTTGTTTGTAAGTTTTCTACAGGCAATGCCCATGCCATTGCCCGCACCCAGGACCGACCGCCCCCCTCTCACCCTTGCTATACCCTGGGTGGGGGATATCTGTGTGTTGGCAGTGATCCAGCAGCAAAAGGAAAATGGATGATGCCAAAGACAGAGAGAAAGAGAGAATCGCTAGGATCACATCCCCGAGTAGACCGAGGGGATGGGCTTTCAGGTGCTAGCGAGGGAGGCCTGATTTGGGTTAGGGGGCATGCACGGTTCACCCGTTGCAATAGGAGGGAAGGCAGAGCGACTGGGTACAGAGACAAGCGGGCCTATTATTTTTTAGTTTCTTTTCCAGAAATGCAATTGCATTCAGAAGCTTTTCACCCTCCTGCAGAGGGTGGGTGTCTTGGACTCCCTTTCAGGGCACTTTAGGACTGACTTTAATTTTTTTTCTTGAAGACTTGGGTTGTATATTTCAATTTATGTGTTCTTTACTGGTAGTAATGCTTGGATATCAACTATACTGTCCCAAATGGGAAATCCTTGTGATTTTGGAATTGAAGATTATTACCCCCCCCCCCCCCCCCCCGCCCCAGCAGAATAGTTGTTCTGATTGGGGAAACCCAGTTGCAAACATTGTAGAATTACTCCTTTTCTGCGCCCTGTCTCCGAGAGAGATGCTGGAGGTCTGTGAGTGGCTGCGTGGGGGCGGGAGATGGCGCCAGCAGCCACGCTTGGCCTTTCCTGTGGGGCTTTATTTTGATATTTTCACACTGTTCAGAGAGAATTCCACCCAAAGGTCCTCAAGTGCCATGAAAAGGACAAGGAAAGAGCATCTTTGAACAGTGGCATTGTTAAATGCCAAGAGCCTGCCTCTCCAGTGGATAATTTTGAGACCTCCTGAAACACTTTTCAAAGGCTTTGCTAAGTACTCATTGTGGAAAAGGACAAATTCTATATTAAACTCACGCTGGGACCAGAAGTGGCCTTGGGTAAAATTGTGAACGAGATGATGTTTGTTGCCCTCTTTTTATTGCCCTTTCCCTGTCAGTAGATCTCCACCCCCTTCCGGGAAACTTGCTGAAGTCTCTTGGGGTCTTCCTCCTCGCTTCCTCTTTGCCTCCTGTGATTGAGCACCAGGAAAGGACACACATCAGTAACTTTGATCTGTTCCTCCTGTGGACACGGCCTCTGCTGCAGGCTTTTCTTTCTTTCTTTCTTTCTTTCTTTCTTTCTTTCTTTCTTTCTTTCTTTCTTTCTTTCTTTCTTTCTTTCTTTCTTTCTTTCTTCTTTCTCTCTTTCAGGATTTTATTTATTTATTTGACAGAGACTGGGGGAGAGAGTAAAAGTGAGCACAAGCAGGGGGAGCAGCAGAGGGAGAGGGAGAAGCAGACTCCCCACTGGGCAGGGAGCCAGATGCGGGGCTCCATCCCAGGACTCTGGGATCGTGACCTGAGCCGAAGGCAGACACTTAACCGACTGAGCCACGCAGGCGCCCCAATTCTTCCTTCTCCACAGACTTGTAACTGTTCCTCTGATTCTAGTGGCTGTCCTCCAGTCCAGGCCCCACGCTGCCATCAGTGGGGAGCACCCAATCTGACACTGACCAGCCAGCCTTAGCTTTGCCTAAACTTGTCTTATTCTCCGTCCTGTGGCCAAACCGACCTGCTCTCATTTCCTCAAACCCACCACATCCTCCCTCATGGCCCCAGCGTCGGCTTGTACAGCGCCCTCTCCCTGGGACACTCTTCCTTTATCCCTGGCTCATTCCACAGTCTAAGTTGAGGGGTCCTACTCCAGGAAGCCTTCCTGATTCTCCCCTTTCAAATTAGGTGCTCCTCATGAGTAATTTTTAGTACTAATTTCGTTACTTTGTAATTGCTTGCATATTTTTCTTTCCTCTCTCCCCATCTAGGATTTTGTTTGGGACGACTCCGCCTACAGTAATTTCCCATTTTCTGGGAGGAAGCCTGAAGACAGGGGTGGTGGTAGGTGATGGTTGTATCAGTGTCAATGCTATGGTACTGATCCCTTAGCCAGAGTTTATGACCTATATGTAAAATAAAAAATATTGAGTGAATGAATTGAGATCGTCACTACTTCTCCTATGGATAGTTTCATTTTTGGTCCCTATTCCCTACCCCACCCCCCCAATAGAAGAGAACTTCTGTTTTATAGCAGTTTAATGATAAAATCAAATTGATAATGTTTAATGAATGTTTTCTGCAGTGAAAGTACTATGCTAGGAACTCAGGGGGCATATAGGGATAATAATATACAGCCTCAGTCCTCAAGAAATTTAAAGTCTATCACACTTACAAATATACTTTTTTATAATAAACACACATATATCTTCAAGGGGCTGAAAAAAATAAAGTGTTTGTTTTAAAATTTGATTTAATCTTATTTTTGAAAGCTGCTGAAAATGAAGAGGAAGCACCTTTAGGCTTTTAGCGTCTACTCTGTGCCAGGGGTCACGTTTTCTCATCTAATACCCAACATCCAGTAAAGTGGTACTTTCGTGTGAAATGAGTGTATCTGTCTTTTGTTAAACATATTTTGGAACCATTTGGTAGCTTCAGAAGGTTTTCCCCCCTGTATTTGAAACAACACGAGGCACTTAATTTCCTGGACCTGCCCCATAAGGATAAAATGCAATTCTAATTTAAAATGAAGAGTTACTGTTTAGTGAGTACAGAGTTTCAGTTCTGCAGTATGAAAAGACTTACAGAGATGGATGGTTGCACAACAACGTGGATGGACTTAATGCCACTGAACTGTGCACTTAAAAATGGTTAAGATGAGAGGCACCTGGGTGGCTCAGTTGGTTAAGTGTCTGGCTTTTGGTTTTGGCTCAGGGCATGATCTCAGGGTCATGTGATCCAGCCCCATGCCCAGCTCTGCGCTCAGTGGGATGATGTCTGCTTGAGATTCTCTTCCCTCTGCCTCTCCCCGCATCTCTTTCAGCCTCGCACTCTCTCCTTCTCTAAAATAAATAAATAAATTCTTTGAAAAAATGGTTAAGATGGCAAATTTTTGGTATGTGTATTTTACCATAATTTAAAAAAATTAGGTCCACCCTAGAGAAGAGAGCCTCCCTTGATTCCTTGATTCCTTCTAACAGCTTTCTTGATGACTAGATCTCATAAAATTCACCTGTTTTAAGTGTACAGTCAAGATTTTTAGTGCATTCACAGCATCGTATAACCATCACCCACAGTCAATTTTAGACCACTTCCATCTCCCCCCAAAACTTCCTTGAGCCTGTTTTCAGTCTCTTCTTCTTCTTCTTCTTCTTCTTCTTCTTCTCCTTCTCCTTCTCCTTCTTCTTCTTCTTCTTCTAAAGATTTTATTTATTTATTTGAAAGAGAGAGAGCACGAATGGAGGAGGGTGGGGAGGGGGAGAAGCACACTCCCTGCTGAGCTGGGAGCCTGAGGAGAGGCTCCATCCCAGGACCACGAGATCATGACCTGAGCGGAAGTCAGAGGCTTAACTGACTGAACCACCCAGGCACCCCTTCAGTCACTTCCTATTTTCATCCCAGCCCCAGGCAACCACTAATCTAATTTCTGTCTCTGGACATTTCACATAAATAGATTTAAACAATGTAAGTGTTTTGTCTCTGGCTTCTTTAACTTAGTATCATGTTTTTGAGGCTCATCGATATTGTGTATCTGTGTTCATCCGGGTTCATGCATGTATCAGTGCTTCATTCCTTTTTATTGTCAAATAGTATTCTGTTGTGTGGCTATACCATATTTTATTTACCTATTTCTCATTTGATAGGCATTTGGGCTTTCCCCACTTTTTTGCTGTTATCAATAGTGCTGCTATGAACATTCATGTATCAGTGTTTGTGTGGACATGTTTTCATTTCTCTAGGGTATGAGTGGAATGGCTGGGTCATGTGGTAAATTTATATTTAACTTTTCAAGAAACTGCCAAAACTATTTTCCAAAGTAGCTATGCCATTTACACTCCGTGTTCTTGCCAACACTGGTCTGTGCTTGTCTTTTTCTGTTTCTTCCCTCTGCTCTTTATTTCTCTTTTCTTTTCCTGCCTTCCTGTTGGTTTCTTGTGCAATTTTTTAGAATTCCATTTTGATTTATCTATAGTATTTTTGAATGTATTTCTTTGTGTAGCTTTTGTTAGTGGTTGCTGTGGGTATTACACTCTACATACATAATTTATCCATCAACATTTTTCCAGGTCCAGTGAACTGAAGAAACCTTATCTTCCTCTGTCCACCTCCACTGGTAATAGAATTTGAGAACTATACGAGGCAATGTTACAATTTTTGCCTCAACTGTCAAACACACTCAAAAGGTCAAGAGAAGGAAAAGTCTATTACATTTAGCCGTTTTTTACTTTTCTTTCTCTCTTCTTTCTCTTTCTTTCTTTTCTTTCTTTCTTTCTTTCTTTCTTTCTTTCTTTCTCTTATATTCTGCCTCTTAGCATTTCCTTTCTATTTCAAGAACTCCCTTTAGCCATTCTTTTAGGGTAGTTTTGCTGGTGGTAAATAATCTTAGTTTTTTTTCATTTGAGAATATTTTGATTTTCCTTTTTTCCCTGAATGATATTATCACTGCATTTGGGATTGTGAGTTGACAGTTCTTTCAGCCCACTTCCTTCTGGCCTTTATGATTCTTGACAAGAACAACACATATTTGAATTGTCTATTTTTCTCTTTGTTGTTCAAATTGGGCTGTTGTTCTATTTTCAAGTTCACTGATTCTTTCCTTTGTCCCCTCCCTTCTGCTCCTGAGCCTTGTATCAGTTTCCTAGGGCTGCAGATGAACTGAACAGACTACAATGAACTGAAAGTTGAAATAACAGGAATTAATTGTCTCCATTTGAAGCTTGGCTAGAAGTTTGAAATCAGGGTGTTGACACAGCCATACTACCTCTGAAACCTGTAGGGGAGAATTTCTTCCTAGCTTTTTCTAGCTTCTGGTGTTTGCTGACAGTCGTTGGTGTTCCTGGTTTGTAAATGCATCCCTCCAATATCTGCCTCTGTTGTCACGTGGCTGTTTTCTTTCTGTGTGTCTTTGTCCTGCTCTTGAAAGGAGATCTCTTAAAAGGATCTTAACTAATTCCACCTGCAACGACTTTATTTCCAAATAAGGTCACATTCTGAGGTACAGTGGGTTTGGACTTCCACGTATTTTTTGGGGAGCTATAATTCAACTCATAACAAGCCTATCCATAGAGTTTTTTATTTTGGTTATTCTATTTTTTGGTGATAAAATTTCCATTTGGTTCTCCTTTAGGTCTTCTATTTCTTTGTGGAGACTTTCAATGTTTTCATTTTGTGAAATTCATTTCATTTCATTTCATTTCATTTCATGTCATAAGTGGTCATTAAATTGCTCACTTAATTGCTCATCAAAGCAGTTTTAGGAAGACTGCTTTAAAATCCTTGTCAGAAAATTCCAACACCTTAGTCATCTCTGTGTTGGTGTCTACTAATTGTCTTTTCTCAGTCAAGTTGAGATTTTCCTGGTTCTTGGTTTGACAGATGATTTTCAGTTGCTTGCTGAACATTTTGGTTATTATGAGACTGGATCTTCTTGAAATCTGTTTTGGCAGGTCTCCTGTGACACCAGGTCAGTGGGGGAAGGTGAGAGTGCCATCCTGCTATTGAAAGGTGGAGGGGAAGGGCCTGTTCTCCGCTCAGCCTCTGTTGACACCACAAGGGAGGGAGGAGCTCTCATTACTGTTGGGTTGAGTAGTAGTTCAGGCTCCCCACCAGGCTTCCACTGACATCACCCTGGCTGAGATAGGGAGCGGTGCTTTGTTGCTCCTTCTCACATGGCCTCCATTGGTGCTGCAAGGGGCAGGTCCCACTATTGCCAGCAGGGCCTTCTCTGACACAACCCCAGTGGGTGGTAGGGTGTCTCATTATAGCTGGGTGGAGTGCAAGTCCAAGCATCTCATGTGGTCTCCAGTGACATTGTGGGAATGGCTGCACCTCATTACATGTGGGCAAGAGTAGAAGTCTAAACTCCCTACTTTGCCTTTGCTGACAGGTGTGGGGTGGAGCCAATCTTTTCTATGTGTTTGACTGCAGTGGAGGAGTGGTGTTTAAGAATTTCCTGTCTTGCTGCCCCTTTCCTGATACTTCGGCTAGATAGAGAAGGCTTTCGTGCTTTTTTTTGTCTGTGACAATTGGTGTTTCTGAGTTGTCCACTTCACCAGCACCCAGTTTGGGATACATGAGGCAAAAAGAAACCAGGGAATTCACTGCTGTGCCATTCTCTGGGTTGTAAAGTCCCTAACTGGTCTGGGCTCTTCTCTTTGCCATTCAGGGTCTTCTTATGTTTGTTTTATATATACTATCCAGAGGTGTTTTTTTTTTTTTAATTAAAGATTTTATTTATTTATTTGGCAGAGAGAGAGACAGCCAGCGAGAGAGGGAACACAAGCAGGGGGAGTGGGAGAGGAAGAAGCAGGCTCCTAGCAGAGGAGCCTAATGTGGGACTCGATCCCAGAGCACTGGGATCACGCCCTGAGCTAAAGGCAGACGCTTAACAACTGCGCCACCCAGGCGCCCCTATCCAGAGGTCTTTAAAGCTATATTTAGCAGGAGGAATAGGAGGAATTGTGTCAACTCCATGTTTTCCCTGCCCCTCCTGATATTTGAAGCACCTAAGGAAACAATACAGAATATTCAAGATGCTGCCATTTACCTCTTATAAAATGAGACAAATTATGAAGAAAAGTACAGTTATTGTGGGAACAAAGCTAGTTTTTTTTCTCTCCAAATCATAGCCTTAAGTTCAGTTTTATTCGTCTTTACTTCTATCTTCTCTAAGTAGAAATTTAGGTTGGAAAATTAACTGGAGACAATGGACATTATCCTTGCTAATATTTCATGTTCATGTATGATTATACACATTGTGATTTAAAGAATGAAAATGGAATCATTTGTTAGCTAGGAAATTACTGAATCCTTATCAGACCCTGATGAGAACGTTGAAAAAGTAGCCATGGGGAAAATTGTGTTTGAAGTCATCCTCCACACTTTCAGTGAGTTAATTATAATCACTAATTTTCATATGTACACAATGTATACATCTCTTTAATATTAAAACATTTTGAAAGAGGCAGTAATGTGATCATTAAGAATGTTCCACTCTGTGATAAGAGCACCAGTTGGCCATAGCGTTGTGGCACAGTTATTTTAACTGAAACCCTGTTGAGGTGGGGAGGGGGAATTCATCACGGTGAAGCAATATCTGATGTTCAAATACTGTAAGTTGATTTTGGATTACAAAATGGAAAATGTTACAAAAGTACAGAATGTAAATGAATCAGAACTAGCAACATTGTACCATTTCAAAGTTACAAGGTGAGGCAAGATTATCTGCATTTTCATTTCCTGGAAGATGTGAAGGATGAAACAGGCAGAGAAAAACAATACTGCTGGCTTTAGTGCACTGGTTGCAAAATGTTCAGAAATTAATTATGAGTATTTGCTGCCTTAAGCCCTATGCCCCTAGACTAACTTGTATTTTTCATTACTGATTAAATATATTATTTAGAGTCTATACAGTTACTGAAGTACCCTGTATTTGACTGTAAAATTAATATGTAAAAGATAGTGGTCTGTCTCCGAAATACCTTTTTTTTTTAAAAAAGTTCTCATTCAGAGAAAGGACTTCACAGATCCGGCCTTTTCTCACAATAAGCAAAGTGAAATTGTTTCTTTACTATTGTGGTAGTATCACTGAGATTTCCAGGCAAAAATAATGAGAATATACAGAATACAAAGAAATTAGTCCGATTATTAGATTTGTTTAAATGTTACAAAACTTGTGTGTGTTATAAATGAAATATGATATTGTATAGTCCATAAACAAAGCAGGGGAAAATGAAAATCTGATGCTCTGAATTGTGACGGGCAGCTGGAGGAGAGTTTTGTGGTCTGCTGCAGGTGTAATTTCAAAGAACTGAGTGTTCAAAGAGGGACCAAAGCTCAGCATTCCTTTTTTATTTTCTATTTACTAACACAAAAACAGTCACTGAAGACTGCCTCACGGAAGCTTTGGGATCTTGAAATTTCACTTTTAGCATCAAAAGTGTTTTGTGTATGCAACACACTTCCCTGATGGGTTTGAAAAATTGACAAAAGAAATACAACCATCACATAACTATAAGAGTTTGCTTATTTGATGATAACCTGCGATCAGTGCCACCAAATATCAGTCTATAAAGATTCCTTTACATACTTTTCAAATGCTCTTATGATTGATGAGGGTATTCAAAAAACTTTAAATGCTGAGATTACAATGAGAGAAAACTAAACTTTCGCTAGTCACAATCCAGACAATGGGTCCTGTATTAGTTATCTCATGCTGTGTAACAAATTATCCCCAAATTTTACTGCTTAAAATGGCATGTATTTACTATCTCACACAGTCTCTCAGGATTGAGAATCATGAAATGCCTAGAGAGTGGTTCTAGTTCAAAGGAATGCGGCCAAGTTGTCAGTTGGGGCTGCAATAAATAATCTGACGACCCAAATGGGGAAGGATCGATTTCCAAGCTTACTCGTGATCGTCTACGGGCTTCTGATCTTTGCTGGCTATGGGCTGGAGTCTCCGTTCGTTGTCATACAGTCCTCTCCACAGACTACCTCAGTGCTTGAGTGTCCTCACAACATGACCGCTATTGCCTCCCAAAGTGAGTGATCTGAAGGAATCTCAAGGAAGGAAGCCAGTCAGTTTTAACCTCATTTCAGAAGTGATACAACATCACTTCTGCTTTATTCTATTGACCATCCAGACAAACCATGGTATACTGTGGGAAGGGACAACACAAGGTTGTGAATGAAGGAGGTGAAGATCATTGTAGGCCATCTTGGATGGTGGCTACCACAGGTCCAGAGCATATTTACAACTTAGATTCACCTAGAATTCACCTAGAGTTTAAAGTATACCTCCTCTAAAAGCTATTGTTTATTATTGGAGAAAAATTACATTTGAGTCTACTCATAACCATCCAGACAGACTGCAAGGGGCAAATGGAAAGCTGCTGACATTTCTCCACCGAAGTTACATAACCTCTCTGCGACGTGAGTCTACTAAGTATACTAAGCATTAACAGTTCAACTCTTAGCCACACTTTTTATGGGGATTAAGGGCCAAATTTAATTTCAGAAATATGTATGAACTATAATATAGCTTCAAGAAGGGTAAGATATATAAGGAAGTAATATAAAACAATATGCTGTTAGGTGATTACCAATCATATGCATGTAAGAATAAGGTTTTAAAACTTGACTATGAAAAGTTGGAAAACAAGGGCCCTTTCAGGTTTCTTATTTCTCAGCTTGAATAATTTAATTGGATTTTATAATATCAGTAGGAATCAATGACTGCTTTTAGCTTTTCTATTTTGGGTGACAGATAAGTCACTTTGAATACTTCTGGTAATAAATTGCCAGGTAGAGATACAATCATTAAAAATTACTATATAAAATTCTTGGCTTTTTGTAGAAGAAATTTCAGATAGTTTTTAATTTCAGAAAGTCTTCTAAAGGACTTCATATAAATCAGCTGCTTGAAACTCACAAGTCATAAGGAAGCTGACCCAGGCAAAGCAGATACAGAGCGGTAGGGCATAAATAGCTCTACTGAATTTATACATACAAATAAATAAGCAGCCAATTTTAAACCTAATATGATTTTTAAATCATTAAATAACCTACCCATCTGGTTAAGTCAGGACCTATCTGCAGACTAGAAAGGCTACTTACAAGGCAAAATAGTGGCAGTAGATGACTTTTTCTTTTTTCCTTTTTTTTTTTTTAAAGATTTTATTTATTTATTTGACAGAGAGACAGCCAGCGAGAGAGGGAACACAAGCAGCGGGAGTGGGAGAGGGAGAAGCAGGCTCCCAGCAGAGGAGCCTGACGTGGGGCTTGATCCCAGGTCTCTGGGATCACGCCCTTGGCGGAAGGCAGACGCTTAACGACTTCGCCACCCAGGCGCCCCTAGAGGACTTTTTCTTAAGACTCCACGTTATCTATACTTAGATTTACTCTCAGCCCTCGTCAAGTTATGCTCCTAGACGCTCTACCTTTCAGGGGAGGAAGGGAATTACTGCAGGTCAAAAGACGGTGATTTCTACCTGAGGAGGAGGAGCCGGGCAGTGCCGGGTGTTGATAATTTTAGCAGTCGTTCTCCACCTAAGCTGCATAATAGAATCAGAGCCTCTGCAGTGAGACTCAGGTGCCAAATGTTTATTAAACTCTCCAGGTGATTTCACTGGGCAGCCACAGCTGAGAGTCTTTGTCTTGGGAGAGCAGATCTCATTTCAGCGACCATCAGAATCACCTGGAGAGCATGTTGAAATTATAGAATGCTGGGCCCCATCCCTAGAGTTTCTGATTAGGTAGGTCTGGGGTGGGGCCCAATAATTTGCATTTTTAACAGGTTCCCAGATGATGCGGATGTTGCCGTCCTACACTTTGAGAATCGATCTTAGAAGAGTTTGGCTTTTGTTGTATTTTTACTGGAGTTCAGCTGTGCGTGGGGCGTAGGGGGAGGGGTGGAAATTGGTAGAAGGAGAGGACAGAAGCCGCTAGTCTCCCCACTTTCCTGGACCAACCCCCTTCCAAGCTGAAGGTGAACTGGAATCTACCACTGCAATGGGTCTCCCCTATTTTCTCAGTCTTTATTTTACAGACTGAGGAAATAAAGGTTCTTCAGAGGTCGGTTGCACAGTCCAAAGCTGTTTAGACCGCACTTAATCAGCCCATTTTAGTGGGCTGCTTTGCTCATGCAGGCCAACCTCTTCCTTCTCTCCAGGGAACCCTCCTGCTCAGCCCACTAGCCTTTTTCTCCTCCCCCGCCCCGCCCCCAGCGTCCTTGCGTAGTTGCGCAGGCAACGTGCACGCCGCGTTCAAAGCGAGCGGTGAGGGGGCCTTGGTGGGGCACCGCGTGCCGCGCAGGCGCGAGAGGAGAGGCGCCGGAGCCGCTGTCATGGCTTGCGTCAACCCCGTGGTAAGGAGGATCAGGCCGTCCTCTAGGCCTGTGCTCTGTGCGGAGGGAGGGCCGGTCCAGGTATCACGGCAGCCCAGCCCTGCACACACGTTCTCCCCTCCCGGCCCTTCACAGCCTTTCAGAAACCCTCACCCTTAGTGGCCCCGGCTGTTCTCCGCGTTGGAGGAAGCCCATGAGGACCAGTAGTAGCTCAGCCGGAAGTTGGGACCGGCCCGCTGGAGGAACCACAGCCGCCGCCTCCTCTCCACCCTCACCCGCACTGAGGGTGTCTGCAAGAGGTGGTTAGAGCTGGAGCTCACGCTAACCCTCCCAGTTTCCTGTGTGTTTAGAAAATTCCCGAGTTCAGTGGTACTCTTATTGTAATTCTTACTTTCGGTGTGGCCATTGTTGATTCTGAGCGATGTTATTTACCTGAAGTAACAAGTGATGTGATACTTCGTGTTACCCCACGCATATTTTTTGAGTTCTCTCCTTCCCCCATTTCCCCATCCTGAATGCTTAAGCATACATTTGGAATTAAACACAAACCTTTATCTCCTACCCTTAAGGGGTACCCAAACCTCACAATGAGAATTGACAGGCTAAATGGCACTTGTGAAACGCTCTTTCAATTTTTAAAAAGCTGAATTAAAGAGAAAAACAAGGATTCACCTTTATTTTCAGCTCAGCTGAACAAACTTCTTATTTGGTGAAAGGCAATGTGCTTGTTGAGGTCTGTTATTTTATGGGTTCCATGTACACATATGCAACATAAACGGTCTATTTTTATAGACACATAATTTCAATGTGTACTCATTTTTTGATGTTAATGTATTTTAAAGTATGGAAATACTCAGGCTCGATTATAAGCTTACGATGTGTACCATTTTATCTGATGTTGAACTCTAAGGCGGGTATGTGTGTTTTAAATAGAGAAGAGGATAAGGTAGATTTCCTAGACTGTACATAGTTCTGATAAAGGTAACAGGGAAAGAATATAAAGTCTAACCTTAGTTCCAGAAGAGAAAGTATGTTCAATACCTATTTTGCTTTTGAAAAATTGTGTTCTAATGGTTTATTTTTGACAGCTACTCTTCTACTCAGGGTGGATCTTAAGGAAGTTTTTAGCCCTAGGAGTTTTTTCCTCTTGCTGTAAATGCCATCAAACTAGCTGGGATGAATGCTGAAGTATCACTTTAGTATGCCTTTATCAGGGTAAACTGAGAAGAAGCATCTCATCTAGGGCACTTAATCTTAATGGATATGCCTGTGAATAACGTTACTGATTGGCCTATTCATAAGCTTACCCGGGATCTTTAGAGGGATTAGTTTTAAACCTAACTACTCTTGATGTGAGCAGGAGTATTAAGAGTATTTACTGGGTAGTATGAAAAAGCAGTCCTGGAATTACACAATTTTTATTGCCACATCTCATGGAAGGGTATGGTTCATTCATGTCCTGGCTAGTGTCTGTTAGGAATCCATTTTGGGGCAGTTGTACTTTCGCTTGACAGTGGTTCAGAATATTTTTTTGGACTACATGTATTTTGGAAGTGGGATAGTCTTTGGTTATTGTAAGTGCTTGTCTCAATCTTATGGCTTGCAATTTATTCACATATGTGGAAGAAATATAGTGAACTCTAAAAATTCCTTTGGCCTCTTTGAGAAAAAAGTAAGTTGAAGACAGATTCGTTTCTACCTGCCTTAAATGAATTTATGCTAAGCGAAATAAGTCAATCAGAGAAAGAATTATCATATGATCTCACTCATGTGGAATTTAAGAAACGAAACAGAGGATCATAGGGGAAGAGAGGAAAAATAAGACGAAACCAGAGAGGGAGACAAACCATAAGAAACTCTAAGTCACAGGAAACAAAATGAGGGTTGCTGAAGGGGAGGGATGGGGAATGGGGTAACTGGATGATGGACATTAAGGAGAGCACGTGATGTAATGAGCACTGGGTATTATATAAGATTGATGAATCACTGATCTCTACCTCCGAAACTAATACATTATATGTTAATTGATTTTAATAAAAAAATAAAAGGAGGGGGAAGGTTAAATTCTGATAGAAAAACTAAATGTAACTGTAACCTACCATCTTGATGAATATTTTCTCATATTTGATTGCAGTTCTGTAAGTCAGCCTTGTAGATAGCCTGAGACTATGGGTCAGAAGCTAACACAATTTATGGAGAGCTAAGATTATACTGGGAGTAGATTGTACTTAGTAAAAATCCTTATGGTGGTTTTTCTTTAAACCATAAGAAAGTATACCCTGCATGTACACTGAATACATTCAAACTTGAGAGTTTAAAATGTTAACAATTCCTTTTTTGTAGCCTAAACTCTACAGATCTGTAATTGAAGATGTAATTGAAGGAGTGAGGGATCTATTTGCTGAAGAAGGTATAGAGGAACAAGTTTTAAAAGACTTGAAGCAGGTTTGTAGACAATACAAGTTGCCCTTTTTGTTTTTTCTTCTTAAAAAACTGATAAATTACACTTTTAACCCCTTAATTATACTTCAGTGCTTACCCATTCATTGTGCCATCAGCTGACATTTTTTAAAAAAGTTAAAGACAAAAATATCCTAATTTTTTTTTTAAACATTTTTTTCTCCGCAGCTTTGGGAAACAAAGGTTTTGCAGTCTAAAGCAACGGAAGACTTCTTCAGAAATAGTGTCCATTCACCTGTGTTCACCCTTCAGTTGCCGAACAGCTTGCACCAAACATTGCAGTCATCAACAGGTTGGATGCAGCTAGTAAATTAGTACTATTTTGGTCTTCAGAACAAATTCTCATTTGGTGGTGGTTTTATATTAGAGTAATGTTCTTAAGGTGAGAGGGCTTGGATCTCAAAACCATTACTATTAAATGAACACAGAATAAACCATTATCTTGTAATCATTGGCAACAAAATCAGGTTATTCAAGCTAGCTTTTCAAAATATTAAAGTCCACAAAAGTGACTAAGCGTTACTTCAGATGAACAAGTTACATCATTTGTGGGCTATTGGGAGTACCCACTAGTTACTTCAGAGAATTTGATTGGGTCGAGTCAAGGAGTAACCCAGCCACCATTGCTGAAAAAGCAGAGGGAAAGATGGGTAGTTGCATGCTTGTGCATTCTTTCTCTTTCTCTTGCTTGTTGTGTATATTATAAATCTGCTATTGTATTGGAATCTAACTGGAAAGTTAACAAGAATATAGAAATCATTCAGGCTACTTCCCTGTTTTGGATATTATATAATGATGGCTAGAAATTAATCCTGTGTACTTCATTTCTTGGACTTGAAACCTTGCTTTTGGGGGAAATAATTTTCCATATTATGTGTATCAATTTAACCTAGAAAAAAGTAGCTAAGAAAAGATAAACGATACTGTGCTATCTTCTAGTCTTTATTCCTTCTTTTCTGATTGTTATAATTTTTATGCTACCCTAATGTGTGTGTGTGTGTGTGTGTGTGTGTGTGTGTGTGTGTCTGTCTGCATGCAGCATGCACACACGTAGGTTTTATCTGGTTTAGCTGAATTAGATTAACGTCTGCCAGAAGTGAGGGTAGATTTTGGATTAGATTGTCAGTAATAACTAGGTTGTTCATTGCACACTTGGGAAAATTCAAAGGAAAATCACATGGGCCAAGATGAAGAGAAAATAGTAAGAAGGCTAGTATCTTGTTTATTACAAAACAAGTGAGTTTAAGTGTGGCAGCAGTTATAACTTAAAAAATGAAATAACAATGAATATTGAATTATCGGATATAACTTTTATCTAATGTTATGCTTATAAAATATAACTTTGCTCTATAAGAATTAGCC
Organism: Ursus arctos; assembly: GCF_023065955.2. NCBI lineage: Eukaryota > Metazoa > Chordata > Mammalia > Carnivora > Ursidae > Ursus > Ursus arctos. The sequence goes on from NW_026623100.1 coordinate 17,094,195, forward strand.
ACAGCAGTTTTAATTATTAAGTTGACACACCGAAACATTTTACATCAGTTTCTAGGGTTGGGGCTATGCTTTTGTTTTTAACTTAACTATTTTATTAGGTCATCCCTTTTATTTCTCTATTTAAATAACATTTTTTTTCTTTATTGAAGAACTTTAAAGTTTTTTTTTGTTGTTTGTTTGTTTGTTTTTAAACCCAGGAGTGACTTGGAGGGTGGCCAGTGTGGAGGAATGAAAGACTAGACTGTTTTTTAACAAAAGCAGTTAACACTGCTCAGGTTCTTTGTCATTCAAAATTGCAATACTTGATTTTGCCGCAAGATGGTAATATTACCAGTGATTTAAATCACAAAATAGTCTTGCAACTAATATGTCTAGCTGGCTTTCATTCCACACTGTATTCTTATTCTCTTTCTTGGAAGTTCGAATAATAGAAATAATTACATTTAAACAAGACAGTTTTTATTCTTTTCTACATCATTTATAATGAAAAGGTTTAGGAGGAAGTGCATGTATCCTTTAAAAATGCATTACAGGCCTTGTTTTAATCCCTCTTCATTTCTAGGTTCCCTACAATAAGATTCTTGAAGTAAATAGCCTCCTAAAATTGAAGTACTTCTTAATTATATCGTCTCATTGTAGGCTTTTAAAAGCCTGATTAGAATAACCTAAACTAACTTACTTCTACAACCTTTTTATCTCTTGATAACAAGTTCAAATTAAATCTACAATGGAGTAAGTCATTTGCCTTTGTTCCTTCCATCTTTAAAGCTTTTGGCTCTATCATATTTTCTTTGACTCTGTTATCATTTGCTTAATAATTTCCTGTATCTTCAGTTGTCAACTTTTTTTTTTTTTTTTTTTTTTTTGGTCTCAGGACCCCTTTACACTCTTAAAACTTGAGGATCTCGAAGAGCTTTCTTTTATGTGGGTTGTTAAGTATTTATTTACCATGTTAGAGATTAAAGCTGAGAAATTTAAAAAATGTTTTGTAAACTTAAAAAATTTATTATATGTTAACATAATAACATGTATTTGTTAAAAGTAACTTTTTCAGAACAAAAAATATTTAATGAGAGGAGTGGCATTGTTTTACTTTTCTGCAAATCTCTTTAATGTCTCCTTAATACAAGACAGCTGGGTTCTCATATCTATTTCTAAATTCAATCTGTTGTGATATGTGGTTTTGGCTAAGCATATGAGAAAATCTAGCCTTCCACAGATGTATAATTGGAAAAGGAAGAGTATTTTAATAGCAATTTCAGGTAACTTGATACTACACTAAAACTCAACAAGTGGTAGTTTCTGAGAGCTTAGCTACAAGGTGGAATCTGAAACTTTACAGTGGACTTTTTTTTTTTTTTTAAAGATTTTATTTATTTATTTGACAGAGATAGAGACAGCCACTGAGAGAGGGAACACAAGCAGGGGGAGTGGGAGAGGAAGAAGCAGGCTCATAGCGGAGGAGCCTGATGTGGGGCTCGATCCCATAACGCCGGGATCATGCCCTGAGCCGAAGGCAGACGCTTAACCGCTCTGCCACCCAGGCACCCCTACAGTGGCCTTTTTGTAATATTAAAGTTCACTGGCGTGTCCTGCACTCTGAATGACTCCTTAACCTGTGTGTGATTTTGTAACGTACGTTAGTTATTTGGAAAATATTGTTTCACTGAGTTATGCATTTGACACATTGTTATACAAGATAAAAAAAACACTATTAATATTACTGCATATTTCATCAGAAAAGTATTGGAAAGCTGTCAAGCTCACTGTGGTGGATATAATGTTCACAAAATTAAGATTTTTGGTTGAAAGCTTGAATTTTACCATTACCAAACAAATACTGTCAGTTTGTTTTCCTCAAAGTGATGGGCACACTTGGTTCATTAAAAAAAAAAATGACTGCCAAATATCCATGTCTGAATAACCATAGTTTGTGTCACTTATTCTTTCAAGTTAAAAACGTGTTTCTTAAAAATAAGAGGCTAGATCAGCTCTCAGCTTAAATAACAGCACCTGCCCTTTTCCACGTACTTCCTTGTGTTATCGGTATGCTGCAGAAATGCTTTGTGTTCTTCCCATTTCATCCCACAGAATATTAAAAGGAAGTATCCTTGAGGGTTGAAATTTCATAAAAATAATTCTTTATGGTTACATTCAGGAACTTCTTTAGCAAAACCATTTTATTGTTGCTGTTGTTTTTTATCTTTTTTACTGTGAGTGAGTGGTGATGGAGAACAAGTAAAGTGGCCACTAGTTGGGTTTGGTAATACTGCCTTAATTCATGCTAAGGTGCCTTCATTTTTTATTTTTTTTATTTTATTTTTTTTTAAATAGGCTCTACACCCAGCATGGAGCCCCATGCAGGGTTTGAACTGATGACCCTAAGATCAGGACCTGAGCTGAGATCAAGAGTCAGATGCTTAGGGCACCTGGGTGGCTCAGTCGGTTGAGCCTCCGACTGTTAGTTTTGGCTCAGGTCATGATCTTGGGGTCCTGGGATGGAGCCCCGCATCGGGCTCTGCACCCAGTGGTGAGTCTGCTTGAGATTGTCTCTCTCCCTCTTCCCCTCCTGCCGCTCATGCACACACAGTCTCTCTGTAAAAATAAAATCTTTAAAAAAATAAGCTGGAGACTTAACCGACTGAACCACCCAGGCATCCCAAGGTGCCTTCACTTTTACTCATCAGTGCTCTGCACTATAAGGGCAAATGTCAAAAAAGAACAAAAAATTTAGTGAGAAATGAAAAAAGATTTTTATTGTCTTGGTATAAAAATAGTTTGACTTTGTGAACACCCTGAAAGGGTCTCATGGACCCCTGGGGGTTTGCAAAGTACAATTTGAGAACTGCTATTCTATTCTTAGGGTGATTATACATAGTTTATAATCCACTTTTTAAAAAAGATGTACTGTTTGTAGAACTTTACATTCACAACGAATTTAAGAGACAATAAAGAGATTTCTCATCTATCTCTTGCCCCCATTCATGCATAGTCTCCTGAGTTATTAACATCCCCTACCAGAGGGGTACATTTATTATAGTTGATGAACCTATATTGACATATAAACACCCAAAGTCTATAGTTTACATTATTGCTCTTGGTGTTGTATGTACTGTGTGTTTATGCAAATTTATAATGACATATATCCGTTATCACAATATCATACAGAGTATTTTCATTGTCCTAGAAATCTTTTGTGTTCCTCCTATTCATCCTTTCCTATTACACCAACTCAGGGCAACCATTGATATTTTTATTGTCTCCATAGTTTTACCTTTCTCAGAATGTCCTGTAGTCGGAATCAGTCTTGTACTATCTAGCCTTTTCAGATTGGCTTATTTTACTTAGTAATATGGTGTTAGGATTTCCTCATATCTTTTTGTGGCTTGATAGCTCATTTCTTTTCAACACTGAATAATATTCCATTGTCTGGATGTGCCAGTTTATCCAGTTGTTCATCTACAGAAGCACATCTTGGATGCTGCCAAGGTTTGGCAATTAGGAATAGAGCTGCTGTGTGGAGGTTTACGTGTGGTTGTAAGTTTTCAGCTCCTTTGGGTAAATACGAAGGAGAGTGACTACTGGGTTGTATGCTTAGTTTTGTAAGGAATTGTCTTTCAAAGGGACTGTGCCATTTTACATTCCCACCAGCAATGAGTGAGAGTTCCTGTTGCTCCACATCCTTGCCAACATTGGGCCTTATTCATGACTTATGGTATGGAGCATCTTAATATGCTTATTTGCCATCTATATCTTTTTGACAAAGTGTCTTTTAAGGTCTTTGGCCCATTGGGCTGTTATGGTTGAGTTTTAAGAGTTCTTTGTGTATTTTGGATAACAGCCCATTGTCAGATATGTCTTTTGCAACATTTTTTTCCACTGTGTCTTTTCATATTATACTGACTTTTCTTCAAAGGAGTTTTAAATTTTAATAAAACCCAGCTGATCAATTATTTCTTTCATGGATTGTGCCTTTGGTGTTGAATCTAAAAAGTCATTGCCATACTCATGGTCATCTAGATTTTCTTTTATCTTCTAGGAATTTTGTAGTTTTGCATTTTACATTTAGGTCTGATCTATTTTTAGTCTTTTTTTTTTCTTTCTTTTGAGGGGTGTTAAGTCTGTGTCTAGTTTCATGTTTTTGCATTGGTTAGCCAGTTCAGCCATTTGTTGAAGAGACTGTCTTTGTGCCATTGTATTGGCTTGGCTTCTGTGTTAAAGATCACATGACTATGTTATGTGGGTCACTTTCTTGGCTCTCTGTTCTGTTCCATTGATGTATTTGTGTTCTTTCACCAGGTAACACTGTCTTGGTTACTGCAGCTTTCTAGTAAGTCTTGAAATGGGGTAGTGTCAGTCCTCCAACTTTTTCTCCTTGAATATCACATTGGCTCTTATGGGTCTTTTGCCTGTAATCCACTTTTGAGAGAGAAATGGGATTCCATTAATAATAACCTCAGAATAATAGGTGTAAACTAGGACTGTCCTAGGTTAACTGGGACATAGAGTCACTTTGTCTATGACTGCCCTATTTCTAGAGCAGTTCAAATCTGTGCTATTTGGTCTTCATGTCACAGTCTTTTTGATGAAGCTATCATCAATCACTGTTTTGAGAGGTTTGTGATGGCTTTCATCTTTGAGTATTCAGACTCCTTCAGGTACAAACTATATGTCCAATTGTTTTTGAATTTAGATCTGGTGAAAATTTCAGCAATGCTGTTGGTTCTTGATGTGATTTGAGGTGGAATATTCAGTTTGGTTGTCAGAGATGTGCATATGCTAATGAGTAGTCACAAAGAATATTGACCAGTCTTTGCACCTCTTGAGTCACGTGACTTGGATATTAAGATTTGGAATGGTTTAAAGCAGTACCAAGAATTGTGAAGTTATTAACTGCCTTAATGTATCAAAGCCTTCTTGGTGTATAGGAAAAAAATACCATTGTAAATGTTATTATGTAACATTACCTTTTTCTTAATTTATACTTCTTACCTTACATTTGTGGGATTGAATTCTTTCTATATGGTAACGCCTTTTGTTTGTGAAATTTATTATTTCTCGAATATATACACGAAGACCAAAATTCTAACACTTTTAGTTTAAGTAAAGACACATATTCAGTTAAAACTTAATTGGTTATTGAAACCATCTTGAATATTTTAAAAAGCGTGTTTCAGGCACATATAATGGTATATATAATTTGTGAAAGTATGTAAATGGTGCATTTAATATCAAAATTAAGTAGGAGCTGCATGAAGCTTCACTATAAAACTGTTCAATGCTTTTATTCTGATGACTATAAAGAAACTCTTAAACTCTCTTATAGCTCTGTTTGATTTATATAAGATTAGAGAATTATCCTTTAGGATTTATTGCAAGGTATTTAAAAGAGGGGGATCGTTGCTATTTTTCCTCAAGAAATTCGTTTAATTGCTTTAGACAGCGTGTTAACAGATTTTTGTTTCCTCTCAGGCTAGGCTTCAGCTGTACCAGCTTAAGCTTCGCTCACTTCGGCTAATTAAGACTAATACCCTTGTGTTCCTGCCACACCAATTCTTTCTAATTTAGCCTTTCTAAAAGAATGCCTGTTAATAAGCAAAGCCATAGATGAACAGAGGATAAAAATAATTTTCTGCTTCATTAATCACCAATCTCTGTAGCTTCACTTCTCTTGTTCTAATGCGGGCAGAATAGTTAGTTTAAAAAAAATATTTGCTCTTCTGAGTGACTTGTTGTTTATGATGGAGCCATTCTAGTGTCAGAAGCAAATCTTTGGGACAATTTACTTTAATGTGGTATGTGAAAAAATACCATAATAAGCATTACATTTAGTATATATGTGCTGCATAAACATGCTAAAACATTCTCTTTTTATTAAAACGCAAAATGATACTATAACAGTCATGTTCAGCTAGGTAAAATGAAACTTGAGGTAAAGTTTAAGGTTAAGTTGATCTATTGAGGTCTTTCTACTATAGTTACTATTTGTTCTTTACACTTATTTTTTTAATGCTTCCATTTCCAACCATTAGGTCAACATTTTAGGTGTACTATAAACAAAGAGATAGCGTAGAAAATTGGTAGATAATAAAAGATATGTGAGATTGCAACTTTAATGCAGGTTGGGGTGGTCTTCTCCTAGGAATATGTTCTCTTGTATTTTTCTTAGGAGTTATACTTGTTTCATGCAAAGACTTGTGGAGACATGTTCTTATTCATTTATTCCTAAAACTATGTACTTGTGCTGGCTTAGTTGGCTAAAGTATTATAAATAACTTTTCATGGAATGAATGGATTGGAAATTCTTTTGAGCCTATAAAATTTAAAATGGTTTATGTTGGGTTACATATTTTTGCCCAATAGTACAGTCTTTTGGAAATGTGCTACTTGAGTAAATACTCCTTTTTCTCCCCTATGAAAAGTTGTAATGGAGATTTAGTGCTACATTGACTTAATAAAAATAGCCTAGGTATTTTCTTACGGATGTCTACACTACGGTATTCTTGATAACAGTGAAATATTTTCTTTTGGTACTTAAAACAGGTTAGTTGTAAAGTCTTTATCTGAAGTTTTTTGGGGAAAAAAATGTAATTAAATTCGTTTACCTCACTTGTAATTAGGAAGTTTAGAATTCACCATGGTCAGACATGTTAGTGATGGAAAACATTTTTTTTAAAACAAGCTATACTTAGCAGCTTTATTAAACTGGTAAATTGTAATGAATGTATAATGTTTATTTTGTTTTCTATACAGCATCATTAGTTATTCCTGCTGGTAGACCTCTTCCTAGTTTTACTACAGCAGAATTGGTATGTAGCCTATTTTGGATATATTTTAAAATATATGTCTCACTTTTAATGAATGGTAGCAGAAGGCTGGGCATAGATGTAATTCATAATCCCCCATTTGAATGAGAAAAGATGTAGTAAGCGATGGGGTGACAGGATTAACTTCTAAAACAGATAAAACTGAGGAGTTTCAGAATTAACATTTTCTTTACCAACTTTTCCTGTCTTCCAGAGCAGTTGTTAGCACCTGCCAGTAGTATCTGTAAATACTATTGTTAGTATCTACAAGGTCAGGAAATTTCTGAAGTTAAATTCTATGGAGTTTTAATAGACGTTATAATGTTATCTACTAGGTAGATCCTAAATAGATGATGTTGATATTTTCTGATTTTTTTTTTAACGCAAGTTGAGCCAAATAATAGTTCTTTTTATTTAAGTGGAGTATTTTGGTCGCTTTTTATCTTTGTGTTGTAGAGATTTAGAGTATAGGTTTCCCTCGAAGATTTGGGGCCGAAAATAAAATTACAACTTGTATATAGAAAATTGAGTAGTTTTCAGGTAGGGAAAAATAGCACTTTTTCTCTTTTACCTTTCTTCATTGGTATATAATACACTGTTTTTCATCTTCTTTCAGCCCACTTTCTGGGCCAGAAGGTTTGATGGGCCATTAATTTCCATTTCTTCATTAAAAACAAAATCACACCCCTTACCAGGATTTTTGGGAAGAATGGTGCTGCTTATGATAGGAGACCAATGAAAAATATCTCTGCCTTTGAAATTCTTGGGACTACTTTTTCTCCTGGTTAAAAAATAATACACTTCTAAATAGTAAAACAAACAAATTTATAAGGTAAAAAGTAAAAGAGTCCTGCAGTATCGTATCCCAAAGATAACTGTTTTAGCTGTTTGTTATATATCCATCTAGCATTCTTTTGTGAGATTTACATTAATTTTCATGGTAAAAGTAGACTTATCCTTGGTATTGGTTCTGTAATGTTTTTACTTAGTAATATAGATGGATCCTTTTCACTGCCAGTTAAATATTGACTAACCTTAGTGGATGTATCAGTTTCATTAACTGATATTTTATTAATGGACATATACATTATTTTTAGTTTTTTTCCTAATTGATTATACTTGTAGATATGTTTTTGTGTATTTATGTGATAATCAGGTAATGAGGATAAATTCCTAGAAGTGGAATTTCTGGGTCGAAGATTATGCGTGTTTTCAATTTGGTTATATATTGTAAAATTGACCTCCAAAAGGATGGTACGTACATACTCATATAAGCAGCGGTCTGAGAAAATTGGTTTTTATCACATCCTTCCCAACATTGGGTGTTAATAATTAATCTTACAAATTTTGTAGGTCTGTTAGGCAAAAACTTCTTTGTCTTTTGATTTAGCATTTAAAAAAACGAGGTTTAATCTAAAATAAAAATTATACACTCTTCTATTATCTAATTTAAAGTACCATTAGTGATCAACCTACGGACTAGAGGACCCCTATAAACAGCTATGGTCCTTGTATCTGACAACTTGAGAATCACGGACTCAGGCAAAGCTGTGTAGCGGGCAAGTGATAGGAGTCACTGTACATATCGTTTCCTAAGACTTTACTGGCTTCATTGCTGATAGCCGTAGAACAGAATTCTTCTTATCCTTAGTGAGATGATCTAAATCAAAAATTGAAAAGCTGGGTTTTTTTGTTTTTGTTTTTTTAAAACATTTTATTTATTTATTTGACACAGAGAGAGCACAAGCAGGGGGAGCAGCAGGCAGAGGGAGAGGGAGAAGCAGGCTCCCCGCTGAGTAGGGAGCCCAATGTGGGGCTTGAACCCAGGACCCGGGGATCATGACCTGAGTTGAAGGCGGACACTTACCCGACTGAGCCACCCAGGTGCCCCGAAAAGCTGTTTTAGTCAAAGAACTTAGCCCCAATGTTAAATGTTGTCTAACCATTGTTCTGTTGTCCCAAATCAGATTTTTTTTTTATCCCCATGAGATCAGGAAAAATAGATAAAAGGAAAGCCCTTTTCTCACTTTCTAATTAAATTTCTCATATCCAGGGCACCTCAAACTCTAGTGCAAGCTTCACTTTTCCTGGTTATCCTATTCATGTACCAGCAGGTGTGACACTACAGACTGCATCTGGTAAGAGTATAGTCCCCATCCATTTTTTTTTTTTTTCTTAGCATTGGTACTAACTGCTGGATGTTAATTTTCATGATTTTTTAATAGACCGTATACCAGAAATTATGGAAGTTGCAGGAACTTTTAATACAGCTTATTTTAAAAACAATAATAAGTGGTAGTTATTACTGTTGTGGAGGCAACTTACCATAAAAGACACTGTGCTAGGTCTGTCCTGTAACTTATTCCCATGTCTCTTTCCCAACATTGTAGAAGATTCTTTATACAGTTTCTTTAATTCAAATCAATTATCTAAATTTTGGCAAATAAAAAATAACATATCTGTGTAGGGTTAGGGTTAGGGTTAGGGTTAGGGTTAGGGTTAGGGTTAGGTTAGGGTTAGGGTTAGGGTTAGGGTTAGGGTTAGGGTTAGGGTTAGGCTTGCTCTAATCAAGAAAAACTAAAGGGGCGCCTGGGTGGCACAGCGGTTAAGTGTCTGCCTTCGGCTCAGGGCATGATCCTGGCGTTATGGGATCGAGCCCCACATCAGGCTCCTCCGCTATGAGCCTGCTTGTGTTCCCTCTCTCGCTGGCTGTCTCTATCTCTGTCGAATAAATAAATAAAAAAATCTTAAAAAAAAAAAAAAAGATGACATTGATCAACCGTTTGCTCCTTTCTTACTGGAGATCATGTAATAGAATATCCAAAAAGTTTGGGGATTAACCAAAGTTTGCTTTTCAGAGTACTATGTCTTAATTTGAAAGAGAATCATATCTATTCTTTAGTTTTTTGCAAAGTTTAAAGCACCTAACTCAGTGCTCAAAAAAAAAAATAAATTTCTTCCTCCTCCTTTTTAGTGTTATTTTAAAAGAGAAGGGGGAATTTGATGGCTTTTCAAATTACTAAACTCTTTTTGGATAGCATCATCTTACGGTAGTTACATGGTATCTTAGATCTTATATATGTGAAATACATTCTCCATTATTATGTTTGTTGAAATCCCAATTTGGGTTGGTAACATAGTAGTTTATCGAACAATGGGATAGGTCCGTGGAGTAAATATTGGTGGCCTGTATGTATCTCAAAATGTGCCATATAAGCAGTAGTGAGAAAAGGCTAAAGTTCAAGTGAGATGGCTTTGTTAAAAATAGAGTAATACATATTTATTTTAGAAAATATGTATTCTACAGATTCTGTATGTATTCTACAGAATCTGTAGAATACAATAAAAACTTGTAGAGATAACTGTTAACATATTGATGTATTTTTGGACAGCCCATTGTGCCTGAGGGTGGGTGGGTGGGTGGGTTTGTTTGTGTGTTTCTTTCTTTTTCTTTTCTTTTTTTAAAGGAAATTAGGTTTCTATCATACTTACGGTTTTGTTTTCTCCGTCTTGAGGTCACCTTTATAAAGTCAATGTACCAATTATGGTGACACAGACTTCTGGAAGAGCAAGTATTCTACATCCAATTCAGCAAGTATTTCAGCAGCTGGGGCCGCCTTCAATAATACAGGCCAGTGTTCCACGATTGAATCCATGTTCTCTCCTCGCGACTACTGAAAAATCACAGAGAATAGAAACTGTGCTCCAGCAGCCCACATTTCTTCATTCTGGGACAGTGGATAGGAAACATTTAGAAAATGCCATCAGTGATATACTTGCACCTCCTGGGAATGAGCGTGAAATCATGTCTGAAGCTTTGTTGAGTCAGCAGGAAAGCTGTCAGTATATCCGTCTTCCAGGTGTTGTGTTTCCTCCACAGGTCTCTCAGACAGATGTGCACGGGGAGCCAGTGCTTGGTGTTTCTGGCAGCATGACTCAAAATCTGAATGGTGGGCCCCTTTCCTCTGGCCGACAGGGGACCCAGCACCAGCACATGTCTGATATTGAGCTTCATGTTCTTAAAAATAGGATGTTTGGACGTAATTCTGTAAAGCAGCCAAGAAATACAGAGGAGCCCAGCAGCCTACCTGTCTCAGAGAAGGTAGTTTTCTGTTGAAGCGAAAGGTATTAGGGGACAGACAGTGGCCAGTGATTTGACATCCTGAGGTTTTTTTAAGCTGTAAGGTACTCAGAAGTATAAGTGTTATGTTCTGTTTTTTTCCTTTAGAAGAGTATTTATTACTGTTTTCAATATAGCTATCAGTTCTTATAAATGCCCAGCATTTCAAACTTTTAATTTCAGTTAATGAATTAGAATAGTCTTCAAAGAAAATGGATTCATTTTAAAGTAATCCATTTACTTCTCCCTTACATTGTGAGAATGTTTGTTTGCATGACAATTTAAAAGACCCAGAAATCAATCCGAGTAATAAAATGAACATAAATGAATATTTTGAGGTAATTCTTATACAAAAGGAGTCCAAAGTATTTTTTTTTTAAAGTTGCTCTACCAAATTTTCCTAAAATCCCATAAGAAATTTTTCCCTTATCTTGCTAGTACTTTATTTCTCCCTGATTGCTGAAATATGAGTTAATGTCTTTTGGGATTCAAACTACTAAAAAATAGCTTCTAATAAACTTTGCATATTGAAAATCGGTTCAAATTATTAATTTCCAAGGAATTCATAGTGGAGGCAGATTCATGGAGAATTTTGTATGGTAAAATTTTTTAAAAATCTTGCATTCTTTTTACAAATGCGAAATATGTATTACAGCTAACTCCATTTATACAGTTTCTGATGTTTGATGAAGCCTGTTCAAAATCTTGTAGCAAGTATAAAGATAAAATGTTTTTAGAGTATTTTTTCATTATATTTTCCACATAAGAGATAAAATTCAAGAAATGTAGGCTAAACTCATAATTAGGAAAATTTGTTTTTGAGGTAAAAAATAACTGTGAATTTAGAATAAGTGATTGTTTCTATCACTTAAAACTTTTGGAGGCATTTTTCTCTTGAACTCTGTATGAACTTTGCAGAGTTTTGGTGTGATGATTCAAGGACTTACTCTGCTGTTACTTATGAGATGTCACCTTGTACTTTGTTCTGAAATGGAAAAATAGATAAGTTAAGGGAGATTAATCAAGAATTGTTTAGGGGATAGTGGTTGAGAACTTAGGTTGAAGCCACAATAGGTTCAAATTCCAGATTCACCATTTACAAACAAGCTGTATAAAGTTACTCTCTGAAATTCAGTTGAAGTCCATAAACTGGGCATGAAACCAACCTCATAATTTTTAGAATTATCAAAGATGATTTGTATAGAGTTTGTAATAGCTTCTGGGACCACAATAAGCTTTAGATTAGTGCTGTTATGCTTTATGGGCATGTGATAAATTGGGTAACTTTTCATATAACTCTTTGGTTAGTTTTAAAATAGAGCTATATTTAAAACACAAACATCCAAATAGTCAAAAGTATTTACTTCATAAGGTGTTTTTTTATTAATATACAGCAGGGACTTTTCAAATAGTAGTAATCTGGTAAAGTTTATGCTGATAAAATTTTCAGAAGAATTATAAATAGGTTTTTTTTTAAGTAGCTTTTCAGTAATTCTTATTGCTTAAAGCAAATTACAATTAAGTATACATGTTTATTTATCCTATGTAGACTACCAGAGATCTAGTTTCTGTGTAGGTTTAACATTCTTACTGTTGCATAAAATATATTCCTGACAATCTTTGATGTGCTCCTATTTTAAAGTGCATATTACTATGTTAGGTTATTCTTAAGTGTGGGGATTTTGTTTTATAAACTTAGAAGGCTACAGAGAACTAGAAACTCAGGTCTTCATTTGAACTCCAAGAAGTAGGAGTAGAAGGAGAGAAATGGTATGGTAATGAATCTCGCTTTAACTATTTTTTATCTCTTGTGTGCTCTCCTCCTCATCATCATTACTCTACCTCCGAATATCGTCATTTCTGCTACCTCGTCTTTTAATTCTTTACCTGGCTGCAACCTCTTACCTTCTTTCTGAGGTCCTCTTTATGTTTCCGTCCTGTTTCCGAAGATTCTGTCCTTCCATTTCTCTTCTTACTTGAAGTTTTCTTTGAGCAGTCTCATGGATTATTACAGTTTTAACTTACCACCTATTTGTTGATGACTATGTTTCTAACCATATTACTCCCTTGAGCTTCGTTCTCATGTCTGTTTGCCCTCTAGACAGTGTTGCCTGAATGTCACAGTAATTCACTGGTTGTCATCAGAGGCACTGCGTGGTACGACTGCCCAGCTGGTCTCCCATGCTAAGGACTTACAATTAACTTTTGGCTCTTTTCCCCCCTTATTCTCCTTATGTGGTTTTTAGAAAATTATCTTTAAAATTGCTGTAGAATATATACAACATACACTTTATCATTTTAAGCATTTTTAGCTGTACAGTTTAGTGGCATTAAGTACATTCATGGTTGTGCAATCATCAGTACTATCCATCTCTAAAACTTTTTCATTGTCCCAAACCAAATCTCTGTACCCATTATATAATAACTTCCCATTACCCTTCCATTCAGCCCCTGCTAACTTGCACTTTCTGTCTCTATGAATTTGATACTTCATAACTGGAATCATAAAATATTTATCCTTCCGTGACTGGCTTATTTTGCTTGGCAAAAGATTATCAGGGTTCATCCATGTCATAGCACGTGTCAGAATCTCATTCCTTTTTAAGACTAAGTCATGTCATTTGATAACTTATAAATTCAGTACTAAATATTTTGGGACTCTCTTCCCTCTTCTCCATCTTTCCTGCTGTTGTCCTCATTGTCTCTCATTTAAGAATAGTCTCTTAACTATAATTTATTAGCCTGTAGTCTGCTTTTTTCACTCCACTCCTCCCAGTCCATCCATTTTAGAGGTTAAAGGCTTAGGCTTCAGGGGTCAGAATTATTGATCCCTTCTGTATCCCTTAATAACTATGTGACTTGGGCAAGTTATTATTTCCTCACTTGTAATAAAGGTAATGGTATCTACGTTGGAGTCACCGTGGGAGGATTGTGGGAGATGGTCAGGGGGAAGTGCTTAGCACACTGCCTAGCACATGATAGTGTTCAGAGTGTGTTAGCTGTTTTCTCATGGCTTCTTACGGCTACCAGAGATTTACCCAGAATGCAGTCTGCTAAACATGTCACTGACAGTTATTTACTGGCAAGGTAAAGTTCAAGTTCCTTAATGTGGCATGTAGGGACTTCCATGTTCTTCCATGCCAGAGTTTGTTACTTATTCTTGATTTCATGCCTACTACTTTGGTAGGAACACCAAACTGTGAGTGATTCTCTGTTAACCATGGTGTATCCACCTCTCTATTGCTTTTGTTATTCCCTCTGCTTGACGCCTGAATCTTCTCCCATCCTCCCTGTCCTCCCCATTCTCCTCTCTGGCTAATTGCTTCTTTTTTTTTTTTTTTTTTTTTAAAGATTTTATTTATTTATTTGACAGAGATAGAGACAGCCAGCGAGAGAGGGAACACAAGCAGGGGGAGTGGGAGAGGAAGAAGCAGGCTCCCATCGGAGGAGCCTGATATGGGGCTCGATCCCAGAACGCCGGGATCACGCCCTGAGCCGAAGGCAGACGCTTAACGGCTGTGCCACCCAGGCGCCCCTGGCTAATTGCTTCTTATCCACTTAATACTTCCTTCAGAAATTTTACTTCAGTGCCTCTCTATCCCTCCTTTTCATTTTTGGGTTTGCTCTATCTCTTCTCTGTTATCATTGCACCTTAAGCATGTGTGTGTCATAATGTAGCTGAAAGGTACAGTAAAGTGTCCTGTTTGCATTGAGAGGTACATTTTATTAATCTTTGTATACATAGCACCTAAGAACATATGCACATTCATGTATACTAGAATATACTGTGCCCAAGGTGGCGCTTGAGCTCATGACTCTGAGATCAGGAGTCACATGCTTTACCAGCTGAGCTAGCCAGGCACCCCTAGAGTGTAAGCTTTTAAAGAACAAGATGTATGATTAGTTATTTGGCTCAGTAGTTCTCAGTCCTGGCTAAGTATTACAATCACTGGGTTATTAGGGGCACCTGGGTGGCTCAGTCGGTTGGGTAGCTGCCTCCTGCTCAGGTTGTGATTCCGGGGTCCTGGAATCCAGCTGAGCCCCTGCCCAGTGCGGAGTCTGCTTTTCCTACTTCCTCTGCCCTTCCCCCATCTTGTGCTCTCTTTCTCACTGTCTCTCAAATAAAACCTTAAAAAAAACTTCATTGGAGCATTAAAAAAATGTTCGGGTCTACTCCAAGGGATTTAGATCTAGTTAGTCTGGAATGGGGTCCCCTCATTAGTGTTTAAGAGCTTTCTGAGGTGCTTGTAATAATGTAGTTAAGATTAGGACCACTGACTTCGATCAGAGTCAATGTATAAATGAAAAATGGATGGAGTGAGAGGTAAGAAAATACATAACTTCAAGAGATTTAATTTGTCTTTCAAATCCACTCTGATATACCTCTAAAAGATCAGTCATATCAGTAGTTGAATTCAGAATTTGGTTAACTGAGCAAAATATTTTTTGTCACTCTGTGTCAGTCCTAAATTAATATCTCTAAATCAAAGATTTTTAAACTAGATATGTGATATTTTTCTTTATAGGAAAAAAGCCAATTTAACAAAATACTTTTTTGTGTTTGTCAAAATAAGGTATATTTCATGCCAGATAAGAGTGGAGTGGCATGGGAGGCAATTGTGCATGGAGAGGTAATATATAATCATTATTGACACTCATTTGTAATGGTAAATATCTGGATTAAATTTCTGTTAAGAATTGAAGAAGATGTATCCTGCCATTGTGATTATAGGCAATTCAATTTTATGTAGTTTAGTTTGAAAATGTGAAAAGAAAGGGTGTTATAGCTTAGGTTTCTCTTATATTTATCCCCACATATAGGTGTGAAGTTCTGTTAATCCTTACTAGCCATTGGAAAAACACTCTTCTTTAATTAAAAGAAAGCTTAAATTGAAAGGATTTGAAGCTGGATTTGGCAAACAAAGCTTTATCTTGAAGCCTCCTATCCATTTGCTTATTTTATTACCCAGAGAAGCCATATACAATTGAAGAGACCTTGGGGAAGCTGAGAATATTGGAAATTACTGAGCTGCCTTGTTTTAGAGCAGAGAAAGAAAATTGAAGCAGTGCCTCTTATCAGATGACGTCATCTCACTAGAATTGTTGACATTTCTTCACATTCAGATGGAATTCATAGAAGAATCAGCAGTAACTTTCCTTTAACATTCAACAGGATAAAACTATTAATGCTTCTCAGGGCAGCTAGTGTTTGATTTTAATCATCATTGGTATGTTGGCACCATCAAAAAACTTGCTATGTTGTGAAACTTTTTATTATTATTTTTTCTTAGCAAAACTCGGTACTGTCTGTACTGATGGAGCCTCTGAGATGGTTGGCAACAAATGGTTTTGCCGCTTCAGGAAAGAGAGCATTGCTATCTATTTCAGCACATGGCATACATTAATGCTAAGACACAGCCAATAATTCTAAAAGAAGTCTCATCAGCTGCCATGAAACTCAGATACATTAGAGCAAAAGTATTGAATTATTGCCTTTTCCAAGACATTTGTCAAAAAATGTGGGCAAAATGTTAAGTTGTTCTTCATGCAGAATTTTTCTTGCTTTTCAAAGGACAATGCTTGAAGTTCTTAATTGATCCTTGGGGAGACATTGATTATTTTTGAGAGAGAATGAAAACCCCCTTGTACGAATTGGACAGGGAGTACTCCTTTGATGATGTATGTAATGGATGTTTGGCCATATGAAAGACTTAAATCTTTGTATTCATGATCCTGTGCTATCAGTTTTGGATGTTGCTGGCTATTTTGGTCAAATTACCACCTTAGAAGAGAAGATTGGAGTCAGATAAGCATATGAACTTTCCAGTGCTTGGTGGAAGTGCTTCTGAAGAAGTTGAGAATGACAAAACTCTTGCAGTTACGATATTAAATTCGTGTTTGTAATCTTACTCCTCTCCCAAAGTAAACAGGACCTTACTGATTTAAGTAAGATAAAATGATGCTACATGAATTTAATCAGAAGAGTCCTAAAATCTCCAATATTCCTTAATCTTAAAATTTTCTTGCAAAGTACTATGAGAGCTCTGATTAATTTTGCAACAAAAGATCTTGTGGGTTGAGGTTTTCTTGTCACCATTAAAACCAAAAGCCAGTTCCAACGTGTGATTTAGGCCTCGGACTAACCTGATCATAATTTACTGACATCAGATTTATTGAGGTGGAATTTACATAGATAAAGTTCATGCTTTTTTAGGTACAGTTTGTAGGTGTACGGTATGAATTTTGACAAACACTTGCAGTTATATAACCAGTACCAAACTGAGATACAGAACATTTCTATTACCCCAAAGATGTTCCTCATGCCCCTTTGTAGTCAATATCCTATCCTTCCCTCCCTCCAGTCCCTGTCAGTCATTCACTGATCTGTTTTCTTTTGGTATAGGCTTGCCTTTTCCAGAATGTCAAACAACTGGAATCATACAACATGTAACTTTAGCATAATCCATTTGTGATTCATCCATGTTGTTGCATATATCAGTATTCCATTGTACCACAGTTTGTTTATTCATTCACCATTGAGACATGTGGATTCTTTCCAGTTTTTGGCATTTGTGAATAAAGCTCCTAAAAACATTCATGTGCAGTTTTTTTGTTGTTTTTTGGTGTGGTTGCAGATTTTCTTTTCTTTTGAGTAAATACCTAAGAATGGGACTTGTAGGCCATAATATACATGTATGCTTATAAGAAACGACCACACATTTCCAAAGTGATCGTATTTCCACCAGCAATGTATGATAGAATTTTTCATTTCTCCTAGCAATGTATAAGATTTGTAGCTACTTGACATCCTTGCTACTTTAATACTGTTTTGTGGAGTAGTTTGTGATTTTGATGAAATCTACTTATTTTTTCCTTTTGATTTCTGTTTATGTATCTTAGCTAACCAAAGGTTGCAAAGATCTCATGCGTCTTAAAAAATTTTTATGGGTTTTACATTTGGGGCTGTGATCCATGTTGGGTTAATTTTTGCGTATAGTACAAGGTTAGGTTCTTTGTTCTTTGCATGTGACTGTTCATTTGTTTTAGAATCATTTGTGGAAAAGACTAGCCTGTCTCCATTGAGTTGTCTAAAGCTCATTGAGTGTCTGAAGCGCTTCACCTTCAATGCAAATCAGTTGCCATATGTGTGTTAGTTTATTTCTGGACTTTCACGGTTTGATGAGTTCATGTGTTTATCTTTTCAGTCATACCACACTGTCTTAATTGTGGTATGTTTATAGTGTGTCTGGATGTCAGAGAGTACAAGTCTTTCAACTTTGTTCTTTTTCAAAGTTGTTTTGGTTATTCTAATTCTTTTACTTTTCCATATAAATGTGAGAATGAGTTTGTCGATTAAAAAACTGCTAGGACATTGATTGAATTGTTTTGGATCTGTAGATCAAGGGAAGAATTGACATCATCAAAATAATGAATTTTCTAATTTATAGATATGACACATTTCAATTTATTTAGGGTTTTGACTTTTCTCATTAATGTCTTGTAGTTCTCAACATACACAAAATGCACGTGTAATTTTTTTATCTAAGTATTTTATGGTTTTGGGTGCAAATATAAATAGTACTAAAGATACTATAAAGAACAACTTTATTTATATTTTATGCTTCATTTGCATTACTTGTAAAAAAATTTTTTTTAAGGGTAGGGTTATTGAGAAAGAAAATTTCCGTGGTTCTTCACATACATTGCCACAATAATTTCAAAAGGTTATGCCAGTTTTCCTGCCACCAGCACTCTGTATCGCTGTATTTTATTACATACTTGACAGTTCATTATCACCATTGGTTTTGTTCTATTTTTTTCTCGTAAAAATTAACCATTTTAACCATTTTTAACTGCACAGTTAGGTGGCAGTAAGTGCATTCACATTGCTGGGTAACTATCACTAGCATCCATCTTCAGAACATTTTAGCTTTCCCAAATTAAAACTCTGCGCCTGTTAAATAACTCCCCATCCTTCCCTCACCCCATCCCTGGCAGCCACCATTCTATTTTCTGTCTCTATGAATTTGACTATTTCAGATACTTCATAGAAGTAGAATCAGATGGTATTTGTACTTTTGTATCCCTTGTCACTTAGTATAATGTCTTCAGTGTTTATCCATGTTGAGGCATGTGTCAAAACTTCCTTTCTTTTTAAGGTTAAATACTACTCCATGTTATGTACATACCATATTTTATTTATCCATTCATCTGTCCATGGGCACTTGGGTTGCTTATACCCGTTGGCAATTTTGACTAATGCTACTGTAATTTTGGGTGCACAAATATTTCAAATCTCTGTTTTCAGCTATTTGGGGGATATATAGCCAAATGTGGAATTGCTGGATCATATAGTAATTCTATTTAAACTTTTTAAGGAACTACTGTACTATTTTCCATAGCAGCGGTACCATTTTACATTCCCACCAGTGCACAAGGGTTCCAATTTCTCCACATGCTCACTAGCACTTGTTAGTTCCTGCTGTTTTATTCCTTTGATAATTGCCATCCTCATGGGTGTGAGGTGGTATCTTATTGTGGTTTTGATTTGCATTTCCCTAGTTACTAGTGATACCGAACATCAATGTGCTTATTGGCTATTTTATCTTCTTTGGAGAAATGTCTATTCAAGTCCTTTGTACGTTTTTAAATCAAGTTGTTTGGTTTTTTTGTTGTAGGATTTCTTATATATTTTGGATATTAACTCCTTATTTTAATGGCTTGTAAACATTTTCTTCCATTTTGTAGGTTGCCTTTTCACTCTGTTGATAATGTCCTTTGAGATATAAAGATTTTTATATTTTGATGAAGGCCATTTTATCTGTGCCCCCTCCCCCTTTTTTTGCCTGTGCTTTTAGTATCCTATTTAAGGAATCATTTCCAAATCCAACATCATGAAGATTTTCCTCTAAGATTTTTTCTATGAGTTTTATAGTTTTGGTTCTTTTGTTTAAATCTTTAAACTTCATTTTTTTTGCATGTGGATACCTAGTGTTCCCAGTGCCATTTATTGAAAAGACTGCCCTTTCCTCATTGAATGTCCTTGTCATTTTGTCAAAAACCATTTGACCATAAATGTGAGGATTTGTTTCTGGGCTCTTAATGCTATTCCATTGGTTTTCTTGTCTGTCTGTATGCCAACACGACACTGTTTTGACTACTGTAGTTTTGTAGTAAGTTTTAAAATCAGGATGTGTTAGACCTCCAACTTAATCTTCTTTTTCAAGATTGTTTTGGTTATTCAGGATCCCTTGAGATTCCATATGAATTTTAAGATGGATATTCTATTTCTACAAAAGAAATTGGGATTTGGATTTTGATAGGGATTGCAGCAAATGTGTAGATGGCTCTGGGTGACATTAGCAATATTAACTCTTTTAAATTCATGAACACGGAATGTCTTCCCATTTGTTTCTGGCTTCTTTAATTTCTTTCAGGGAAGTTTTATAGTTTCCAGTGAGCAAGTCTTTGGACTCCTTGGTTGTGTTTACTCCTAAGTATTTTATTCTACTTGACGGGATATTAAATGGAGTTGTTTTCTGCATTTTTTAAAGTTAATTGTTCGTGTATAGAAATACAACTGATGGTTGTATGTTAATTTTTGCCTTTTGCAATTTTGCTGAATTCATTTATTCTAACATTTTTATGTGTGTGGAATCTTCTGGGTTTTGTACATGTATGAAATAGTATTATATGCAAATAGGTAATACTAGTTCTTTCTTTCCAATTTGGGTGCCATTTGTCTGTCTGTCTGTCTTGCCTAATTGCTCTAGCTAGGACTTTACAGTACGTTGTTGAATAGGAGTGGCAAGTGGGATCACTTTGCCTTCTTCCTGATTTTAGAGGAAAAGCTTTGAGTTTTTCACTATTGAGTATGCTGTTAGCTGAGGACTTCTCATAGATGGCCTTTATTATAGTGAGGCAGTTTCCTTCTATTCCTAATTTTTCTTTTTCTGCATCAGTTCAGGTGATTGTGTGTACCCCCCTTCATTGTGTTAATATGTTATATTGATTGGTTTTTTTTCATATGTTGAATCATCCATGCATCCCAGGAATAAATCCCACTTGGTCATGATGTGTGGTCTTTTCAATGTGCTGTTGAATTCTGTTTGTGTTAGTATTTTGTTTAGGTTTTTTGAGGATTGGTGTTAATTCTTCTTTAAATGTTTGGTAGGATTCTCCAGTGGGGCCATCTGGTTCTGGGCATTTCTTTGTTGAGAGATTTTTGATGACTAATTCTATCTTCTTATAGATCTATTCAGATTTTCTATACATGATTCATTCTTGGTAAGTTGTGTGTTTTTAGAAATTTGTCTGTTTCATTTAGGTTATAAATCTGTTGATATACATTTCCTAGTATCCTTTCATAATTATTATGTAAAATCAGTAGTAAAGTTTAATTTCGATTTTAGTTATTTGAATCTTAATTTTTTTCCATCAGTGTAGACAAAAGCTTATCAATTTTGCTGATTTTTTTGAAGAACCAACTCTTAGTTTTGTTTATCTATTGTTTTTTTTCCCCTGTTCTTTTTTTTTTTTTTTTAAGATTTTATTTATTTATTTGACAGAAAGAGAGACAGCTAGAGAGAGAGGGAACACAAGCAGGGGGAGTGGGAGAGGAAGAAGCAGGCTCCCAGCGGAGGCGCCTGATGTGGGGCTTGATCCCATAACACCAGGATCACGCCCTGAGCCAAAGGCAGACGCTTAACGACTGAGCCACCCAGGCGCCCCATTTTCCCTGTTCTTTACTTTATCTCTGCCCTAATTGTTATTATTTCCTTCCTTATACTAGCTTTGGGCTTTGTTCTCCTTTTTCTAGTTCCTTAGAGTGTAAATTTAGGTTATTAATTTGAGATCTTTTCTTTTTTAATGTGAACATTTATAGCTGTAAATATTTTCTTAAATTCCACATATGAGTGAAATCATATGGTATTTCTCTTTCTCTGACTGAGTTTGCTTAGCATAATACTCTCTAGTTCCATTCATGGCAAGGTTTCATTTTTTTGGATGGCTGAGTAATATTCCACTGTGTGTGTGTATGGATAAAGAAGACTCATTCATCAGGTGATGGACATTTGGGCTCTTTCCATAAATTGGCTATTGTTGATAATTCCGCTATAAACATCGGGGTACATGTATTCCTTCAAATCTGTATTTTTGTGTTCTTTGGGTAAATACCTAGTAGTGTAATTGGTGGATCGTAGGGTAGTTCTATTTTTACCTTTGCAAGGAGTCTCCATACTGTTTTCCAGTGGCTGCACTAGTTTGCATTCCCATCAACAGTGTAAGAAGGGTCCCCCTTTCTCTGCATCATCTCCAACACCTGTTGTTTCCTGTGTTGTTAATTTTATCCATTCTAACAGACATGAGGTGATATCTCATTGTAGTTTTGATTTGTATTTCCCTGATGAATGATATTGAACATCTTTTCATATGTCTGTTAGCCATCTGTGTGTCTTCTTTGGAAAAATGTCCGTATCTTCTGCCCATTCTTTAATTGGATTATTTGGTTTTTGGGTATTGAGTTTTATGAGTTCTTTAAAGATTTTGGGGGTACTGACCTGTTATCAGATACATCATTTGCAAGTATCTTCTCCCATTCTATAGGTTGCCTTTTAGTTTTTTTAATTGTTTCCTTCACTGGGTAGAAGGGTTTTATTTTGATGAAGTCCCAATAATTTATTTTTGGTTTTGTTTCCCTTACCTCAAAAGATGTGTCTAATAAGAAGTTGGTATGGCTGATGTTAAAGAGGTTACTGCCTGTGTTCTCCTCTAGGAATTTGATGGTTTCCTGTCTCACATTTACATATCTTTCATCCATTTTGAATTTATTTTTATGTATGGTGTAAGAAAGTGGTCCAGTTTCATTCTTTTGCATGTTGTTGTGCAGTTTTCCCAATGCCATTTGTTGAAGAGACTGTTTTTTTTTTCCGCATTGGATATTCTTTCCTGCTTTGTTGAAAATTAGTTGACCACTACATTAATGAAAGAAAGGATAAGAACCATATGATCCTCTCAATATATGCAGAAAAAGCATTTGACAAAGTACAATATCCATTCATGATAAAAACCCTCAATAAAGTAGGGTTAGAGGGAACATACTTCAATATAATAAGGGCCATATATGAAAAACCCACAGCTAATATCATCCTCACTGGGGAAAAACTGAGAACTTTTCCTCTGTTGTCAGGAATAAGACAGGAATGTCTACTCTCACCACTGTTATTTAACACAGTACTGGAAGTTTTGGCCTCAGCAATCAGACAAAAAGAAATGGAATCCAAATCAGCAAGGAAGAATTTCACTATTTGTGGATGACATGATACTCTATATAGAAAACCCAAAGACTCCAACCAAAAAATTGCTAGAGCTGATACATGAATTCGGCAAAGTTGTAGGATACAAAATCAACATGCATAAATCTGTTGAATTTCTATACACCAATAATGAAGCAGCAGAAAGAGAAATCAAGGAATCAGTTCCATTTACAATTGCACCAAAAACCATAAGATACCTAGGAATAGACCTAAACAAAGAGGTACTCTGGAAACTATAAAACACTTATAAAAGAAATTGAAGATGTCGCAAAGAAATGGAAACACATCCAAGCTCATGGATTGGAAGAACAAATATTGTTAAAATGTATATACCACGCAAAGCAATCTACACATTTAAGGCAATCCCTATCAAAATGCCACCAGCATTTTTCACAGAGCTAGAACAAACAATCCTAAAATTTTCATGGAAGCTCAGAAGACCCCAGATTGTGAAAACAATCTTGAAAAAGAAAAGTAAAGCTGGTGACATCACAATTCTGGACTTCAAGTTCTATTAGAAAGCTGTAGTGATCAAGACAGTATGGTGCTGGCACAAAAATGACACATAGATCAATGGGACAGAATAGAAATCCCAGAAATAAACCCACAACTATATGATCAAGATTGATTTTTTTGGATTTCTTTTTTATTTCCTCTTTGACCCAATGATTTTTTGAGTTTGTTGTTTAATTTCCACATGTTGTGTGTTTTCCTTCTATTTCATTATGATTAGAAAAGACACCTTGTGTGATTTCGGTCTTTAAATATTAAGATTTGTTTTGTATCCTAACATACAGTCTTTCCTAGAGAATGTTCTGTGTGCACTTGAGAAAAACGTGTATCCTGCTGTTGTTGGGTGGCATGTTTCGTATATGTCTATTAGATCCAACTGGTGTATAATATTCAAGTTCTTTATTTCCTTATTGATATTTTGGCTGGTTCTATTCATTACTGAAAGTGGGGTATTGAAGTTTCATACTATTATCATAAAGCTATATATTTTTCAAATTCTGTCAGTGTTACATGTATTTAGGAGCTGTAATGTTTGGTGCTGATATGTTTATAATTGTTAAATCTTCTTGGTGAATTGGTTCTTTTTTTGATTGTATGATGTTTTTCTTTGTTTCTTCTAATAGTGTTTGACTTAAAGTCTATTTTTCTGATAGTAGCATATCCCAATTCTTTTGGTTGCTATTTGCATGAAGTATCTTTTTTCATCCTTTTACTTTCAACCTATGTGTGTCCTTAGATCTAAAGTGAGTCTCTTGTAGACAACATGTAGTTAGATCCTGTTTTTTATCCATTCTGCCAATTTGCATCTTTTGATTAAGGAGTTTAATCCATTTACATTTAAAGTAATTACTGATAGGGTAGGACTTTTGCCATTTTGTTACTTGATTTCTGTGTGTCATTTAGCTTTTTTGTGCCACATTTCCTCCCTTACTGCCTTCCTTTGTATTTAGTTGATTTTCTTGTAGTGACACATTTCGATTCCCTTTTCATACTGTTTGTGTATATTCTATAGATATTTTCTTTTTGGTTACCATGGGGATTACTTGTGGCATCTTAAAGTTATTACAGTCTTGAAGTGATACCAACTCAACCTCAGTCTCCTATAAAAATTCTGCTCCTCTTCAGCTCTGCCCTCCCTTACTTTGTTAATGATATCCCAAAATACATCTTTATATATTGTGTTCCCCTTAATATAGATTTATAATTATAATTTTTTTGTACTTTTGTCTTTTAAATCTTGTGCAGGAATAAGAAGTAGAATTACAAACAAAATTATAATACTGGTTTTTATATATCTTTATGTATTTTTACCAGAAAAGAGCCATATTTTTGTATGGCTTTGAGTTATTGTCTGGTTTCCTTTCATTTTAATTTAAAGGACTCCCTATAGGGAGTCTTGTAGGGCAGGTCCAGTGGTAATAAACTCCTTCAGCCTTTATCTTAGAATTCCTTAATTTTTCACTCATTTTTACAGGACAGTTTTGCCAGATATAGAATTCCCAGTTGACAATCTTTTCTTTCAGTACTTTAAATATGTATCATCCCACTGCCTTCTGGCCTTCAAAGTTTCTGCTGAGAAATCTGCTTGTTACCTTAGTGAGGATCTCTTGTATGTGATGAGTTTCTTTTCTGATGCTGTTTTAATTAGTGCTGCTTTGATTTTTATTTTTAAAATTTTCAAAATTTATTATTATTTTTTGCACCAATGACCATTTATTGAGTGCTTCTGTAAAGTAGGCATTGTGCTAGATATTCACATAGAGACTCACAGAACACCCAAAACTGTATGAACTATGTCCGATTTTAATGGATCACCACCCCAACCTCACCTCTGCGTCTTTACTTTTGGGACAGTCTTGTGCTTATTCTTAAGCAGCATTCTTGCAACTTGTGCCTGGAGTCACAGGGAAGTGAAAGATATTTCCTTGTTGGTTTCATGGTGTTAGCTGTAAGACACCTCTTCTCATATATAACCCAGAAATTGCACCCCTAACTCAAGCTAGTCTATTTTTACAGACTGTGGGGGAAAAGGTCCGTGAATTTCTACACTTGCCTGATCTTACTTTCCTTATCACACTTAAGTGTGTTTCCTAGTTTCAGTTAGGACTGAAAGCAATGTACCATAATCCCATGAGCATAGCTTCTCAGAGTGCTTCCCTCTCCACAGAGGAGGCAGTCCTTCATCTCTCCAAGGAGGTCA
This sequence comes from Ursus arctos, assembly GCF_023065955.2. Taxonomy (NCBI): domain Eukaryota; kingdom Metazoa; phylum Chordata; class Mammalia; order Carnivora; family Ursidae; genus Ursus; species Ursus arctos. Next base: position 17,120,151 of record NW_026623100.1, read on the forward strand.
AGTGCTCATTAGACTTCTTCCCATTTAGTAGATAGGCAGACTCTTAAAAACTGGGCAACTTTTTTGTCATCATGAGCACTGGGTATTGTAAGTAAGTGATGAATCACTAAATTCTACTCCTGAAACCAGTAGTACACTAGATGCTGAGTAGAATTTAAATAAAAACGTAACCCACAAAACTTAAAAAAAAAAATCCAACTGGGCAACTTTTGGAAACTTCTCTAAAATTTGAGGTAAATATTTAAATTAATGCTGTTTTTAAATTTCAATTTCCAATCATTTATTGCTACTACAGAATTTTTGTAAACTGACTTATATCGGTCTGAATGGTCGTGTTCCCCTGCCTCCCAATTCATATGTTAAAATCCTAACCCCCAAAGATGATGGTAGTTAGGAGGTTGGGTCTTTTGGCAGTGATTAAGTCAGAGTGGAGCCCTTATGAGTGGGACTAATTGCCTTATAAAAGAGACCCTAGAGAACTCTCTAGCCTCTCTGCCATATGAAGTGAGAAGGCACTGCCTGTGAACCAGAAAGTGGGCTCTCACCAGATACTGTGTAGTTGGTGTCTTGATCTTGAACTTCCCAGCCTCTGAAACTGTGAGAAATTAATTTCCATTTTTATAAGCTACCTAGTCTATGGTGTTTTGTTATAGCAGCTCAGATGCCTGAAGACAATTTCCTTATTCTTTTAATATCTTCAGATCTGTGGCAACACCCCTTCTTAAATTCCTGATAGTATTTGTTTATTTTTTCTCTCTTTTTCTCTCTCTTTTTTTCTTGTCAGTCTGGCTAGAAGCTTATCAATTTTATTGATCTTTTTAAAGAATGAACTTTTGGTCTAACTTTCTCAATTTTTTCCAGTTCTCAATTTCATTTATTTCTTCTTATTGTTTTCTCCTTTGCCAGGAGCTCAGTTCAGTCTTCTCTTTTTAGTTTCTTATGGTAGAATTTTAGGCCATTGATTTGAAACTTCATTCTTTTTGAATATAGTCATGTAATGCTGTAAATTTCCCTCTAGGCACTGCTTTAGCTACATTTCACAAGTTTTGAAATGTTATGTTTTTGTTTGCATTCAATTAAAATTATGTTCTGCTTTCCCTCATGACTTACTCTTTGATCCATGGGTATTTAGAAATGTGTTAATTTTTAAATGTTAGAGGATTTTCCAGATCTTTCTGTTACTGAGTTCTGGTTTAATTCTTTTGTGCTTAGAGAACATGCTTTGTGTGTGTTAAGTTTGTCAGGATTTGTTTTAGAGCCCAGAATATGGTCCCATTTTGGTGAACATATTATGTGCACTCTTTAAAAAAGTGTTCCTTTTGCTATTTTGGGATAGAGTATTCTGTAAATGTCGATTAGGTTAAATTGTTTGATTGTGTTTTTTAGGTCTTTTACATCCTTATTAAATTTCAGTCTTTTTCTATTGTTCACTGCGAGAGGAATGTTGAGTTCTCCAGCTATAATTATAGATTTGTCTGTTTCTCTTTTCACTTCTATCAGTTTTGATTTCTTTTTGTTCTTTTGTGCTTGGCTTATTTCAGCTCGTACAATCCTTTATGTTTTTCATTTATCCATTGAGCATAATATCACTTTACTTTCTACTTTGTTGAATTATTGTTTAAAATAAAATGAAAGAGTTAAAACCTAACAACTACTGTACAAATTTAAGGATGTATATACAAAAACTGGCAGTTACTACCTGAAACTAGTAAACTCATTTATTGTCTGAGTATAAGTGTGTTTACTTTATTTATGATTTAAAACTTATCCCCATGTTGCATAGAAATGCTGGGATTGTTCTAAAATATAAAATTAGGGAACACACATTGGAAAGGAAAGAAATGTAGAAAAGAAATATATTTTAAGATCACTTGTGAAATGTTTAACTAATTTTATATTTTGTGTGATAAAATGTTTTATACACCTTTTTGACTTGAAAAACTTTATTTCTTTCTCTTTCTAGGATTCTAATTCTCAGATGGATTTAAGCATTCAGGTAACCGATGATATTAATGAGATAATTCAAATAGATGGAACCGGTGATACATCTTCCAATGACGAAATAGGAAGTACAAGAGATGTAGATGAGAATGAATTTCTAGGGATTATTGATGCAGGAGACCTGAAGGTACTTGAAGAAGAAGCTGACCATATATCAAATGAAGATTCAACTGCCAACAGTAGTGAAAATGAAGATCCTCAAACAGACGTTGTAGAAGAGGTGAGGATCACTTTGAGGTGAAACTGTTTTTTAAATTGAGTTTATAGCATTTGTACTTTAATATACTTCTAATATACTTTGTTCTTTAATATCCTTTGATATACAAGAGAAATCGCAATTAAGATTAACCCTGTCTTTAGTCTTTTAAAATGAGACTTATTTGTACCCTAGTATTTAAACTTTTAATCTTAAACTGTAATTCAAACTTGTATTAAGTATTTGGGAATCGGCTACTATGTTTGTTGGTCCTAACTAGAGATAGTGGGAGGTTTAGAGGATGGGAGTGGAGGTACAGAAGGCAGCCAGGTTAGAAGCATATAGTATCTGCTCTGATTCTAATAATTGCAGTAAATTTTTGTGGTGTGGTAAGTAGTACTATCATTTATGATGGCCTTACAGGTGAGCCAGGTACCACGCTAAGTCTTACCTGCTTTTTGTTATTTAACGTTTCTACCACCCTATGGGTCTTATTACTATCCTCATTTAACAGATGAGAAAACTGAGATATGAAGAGATTTAGTAAATCGACAAAGGTCAGTCTTGTAGTTACTAAATGTCCAAGCTCGGATTCAAACTCAGGCTATTTGACTTTTTAAGTACAATACTATTCTCTTTCCAAGTTCCTTTCTTTCTCTCTCTTTTTAAAAAAGATTTTATTTATTTATTTGAGAGAGAGAGCAAGCAATGGAGAGAGAGAGAGCGCACACAAGCAGGGAGGAGGAGGAGAAACAGTTTCCTTGTGAGCAGGAAACCCCCTATGGGGCTTGATCCCAGGACCCTGAAATCATGACCTGAGCTGAAGGCAGACACTTAACCGACTGAGCCACTCAGGTGCCCCACTAAGTTCCTTCATTTCTACATGTATCTCTGTCTTTAAAAAATTCAGAGCATCATGAAATTCCTTAATGGGACCATCTTCCATCTTTAGGACCCTTTAAATTCTGGAGATGATGTGAGTGAGCAGGATGTGCCAGACCTGTTTGACACAGATAATGTAATCGTCTGCCAGTATGACAAGGTACTGTATTCACCTTTTTAAACTTTGGGTTTATTAATTGCATTTCTGGTAGAAAGTTATGTAAAATAATGGACAATTATGATGATGAATTACAGTTCGTAGTTAATCATGAAAAAGTTCATTAATTATATATATTTTGTGTCTAACACTGTGCTGTGTGGTCTCAGTGATACAAAAAAAGTGATAGTTCTTATCTTGAGGTGACAATCTTATTGAAACAAGATGTTTCTGTATGTAATAAAAGAATGGCATACAATAAGATGGTCGGTAAATCAGAAGCTAAAATATGTGACAGGCAAATCAAATGCTAAAATACATGGCATATAAATCAAATGCTAAGATATGTGGCACAGACAGTAAGTCCAAAAACTAGCTAGGAAATACAAGAAATCATTTGTAGTTGGAGTTCTCCACAAATCCTTCATGGGTGATGTGGAGCTTTGAAATAGGTCTTAAATGATTTGTAAGATATAGGTAAGTGTAGAGAGTAGACATTCTGAGTGGAACCGCTTAATACAAGGCAGAGAAATGAATGAATGTAGAATGTACAAGGGGGCAGTGAAGAGACAGATCTGCCTTAAATGAAGTGTTCTTTTTTTGGATTTATTAGAAAATGAGGCTGGGTTGGGGACAGAGTTGGCAGCAGATTGGAAAATCCAGAATCCTGGTAGGAGAAATTCAAACTTGATTTGATGGATGTTAGCATTCTGAAATGTTACTGAGAAAGTAAGTTTAAATCTGGCTGTCTTTGCTGATTAGGCAGAGGCAAATGGTAAGAACAGGGATAGTGCAGACATGAAGTAACCAGAGCCTGGGCCAACATGGCAATGTGGAACATGAAAGATTTAGAGATGGAGACTTGGGGATTGTTTGGACATTAGAGAATGATGAACAAAGAGCTTTGAGGGGCACCTGGGTGGCTCAGTCTGTTAGGTGTCCAACTCTTGATCTCAGTTCAGGTCTTGATCTCAGGGACATTATTTCAGGCCCTGCATTGGGCTCCACACCTAGTGTGGAGCCCACTTAAACAGTTGAAGGTGTGTCAGTTTTCAAACCTAGAAATTACGTTAGAAGCAATTTAATTTTAGCAATTAAAATAGAAGACTGCTTTTTTCTTCTTTTTAAATACTGTATCTGTGATTATGTGTAGAATAGTCAGCTTTGTCTTGAATTCCTGCATATTTACTTTTTTGTTTTTAGAAGCTTTGAGATATAATTCACATCCTATAGAACTCATATTTACAGTGTACAATTCAGTGGTTTTGTATATTCATGGATATGTGCAGCCATTAACATAGTCCATTTTAGAGCATTTAATCACCTCGAAAAGAAACACTATTCGCTTTAGTTCCCACTCCCATATCTCCCCATTTCCTTTCATCCTTACCCCAGGCCTAAGAAACCACTAGTATACTTTCTGTCTCTTTAGATTTCCGTATTCTGGAGTTTCATATGAAAGGAATCCTATAATAAGTGGCTTTTTCTTTTTCTTTTTTTTTTTGGTGCCTGGCTGCTTTTCCTTCACACAGTGTTTCAGGATGCATCCACGTCATAGCATGTAACAGTTCTTCATTCTTTTTTTATTGCTGAATACTAGTCCATTGAATAGATATACCACATTTTGTTTATCCAGTCATCTGTTGATGGACATTTGGGTTGTTGCCATTTTTTGGCTTTTATGAAGCATGCTGATTAGCATGTTTTAAACATTTGTGTACAGGTTTTTGTGTGAACGTATATTTTCATTTCTCTTGGTGTATACCAAGGAGTGAAATTCCAGGGTTATATGGTAATAGTTTAAGGAAATACCAGACCCTTTACCAAAGTGGCTCTGCCATTTTCCATTCCTACCAGCAGTGTATGAGGGTTTAGATTGCTCCACATTCTCACTAACACTTGTTAGCTGATTTTCTGATTCTAGCCATTATAGTTGGTATGAAGTGGTATCCCATTGTGATTTTGATTTGCATTTCCCTGATGACTAATGCATATTTACATCTTGCCTTTTTTTCAGTAACAATTCCAATATACTCTGGAGAAACAGAGGATGGTGTTTTGAATTGCTATAAAAATAAATCCTTTTCTCTAAAAATAAGATCATTTTCTCTCCTGTAACATTTTATATAGACAGAAAATAGCAATTTAGATGCTGGTAAACATAAGCATAAGAAGGAATAGGTAATAGAAAAGAGACCATTCTTAGTTTGAAACTTATTTTAGTTTCTTGTAAACAGTATATTGCCTTCTATGAAGAAAACACTATAAGACACTAAGTTATATATGCATTCCATAGAGTCATGGAGAATTTTCTAGACCTTATGGATATAGTATCTTTTGTTGTATTGCATTGTGGGAAACAGCTTGTAATTAATTACATAGTGCTTTGTATTTTTCAAAGTGTGTTTTCATACATTGTCTTCGCTTCTTATAGGGCAGATAGAAAGAGTGATATTAGGTTATAGTGTTAACAAATCTAGCTGTCTGAGAATCCTCTCTAATTGATGAATCTTTCAAAAACAGTACTAAACATTTTAAATGAAGGCATTGGGGCGCCATTGAATTGTTTTTAAAAGGGACTGATGAAATTAGAAGATAGCAAAGAAAACGTATCTATAATGTCAAAGGAGGATGCAAGGAACCACTGCCAATAGTGGATTTTATGAAGGAATAACTTCCCCGTTCTGGGCATTGGTTGGCTCATTTCAAGTAGTACTTTATTTTTAAAAATTTTAAATTTTTATTGTTAACATTTAATGTATTATTTGTTTCAGAGGTACAGGTCTGTGATTTATCAGTTGTACACGATACACAGTGCTCGTCATAACACATACCCTCCCCAGTGTCCATCATCCAACCACCCTATCCCTCTCACCCCCCTCCACTCCAGCAACCCTCTGTTTGTTTCCTGAGATTAAAAGTCTCTTACTGTTTGTCTCCCTCTCTGGTTTCATCTTGTTTCTTTTTTTCCTCTCTTCCCCTATGATCCTCTGCCTTGTTTCTCAAATTCCACACATCAGTGAGATCATATGATAGTTGTTGTTCTCTGATTGACTTCTTTCGCTTAGTATAATACCCTCTAGTTCCATCCACATCATTGCAAATGTCAAGATTTCATTTTTTATTGGCTGCATAATATTCCATTGTATATATGTATATATATACATACCACATCTTCTTTATCCATTCATCTGTTGATGGACATCTGGGCTCCTTCCATAGTTTGGCTATTGTGGACATTGCTGCTATAAACATTGGGGTGCATGTGTCCCTTCGGATTGCTACATTTGTATCTTTGGGGTAAATACCCAGTAGTACAATTGCTGGGTTATAGGGTAGCTCTATTTTCAACTTTTTGAGGAACCTCCACACTGTTTTCCAGAGTGGCTGCACCAGCTTGCATTCCCACCAACAGTGTAGGAGGGTTCCCCTTTCTGCGCATCCTTGCCAACATCTCTTGTTTCTTGTTGTTAATTTTAGCCATTCTGACCCATGTGAGGTGGTATGTCATTGTGGTTTTGATTTGTATTTCCCTGATGCTGAGTGATTTTGAGCATTTTTTCATGTGTCTGTTGGCCATTTGTGTGTCTTCTTTGGAGAAATGTCTGTTCATGTCTTCTGCCCATTTCTTGATTGGATTATTTCTTCCTTGGGTGTTGAGTTTGATAAGTTCTTTATAGATTTTGGATACTAGCCCTTTATCTGATATGTCATTTGCAAATATCTTCTCCCATTCTGTTGGTTGTCTTTTGGTTTTGTTGACTGTTTCTTTTGCTGTGCAAAAGAATTTTTATCTTGATGAAGTCCCAGTAGTTCATTTTTGCCCTTGCTTCCCTTGCCTTTAGCGATGTGTCTAGGAAGAAGTTGCTGTGGCTGAGGTCGAAGAGGTTGCTGCGTGTGTTCTCCTCAAGGATTTTGATGGATTCCTATCTCACATTTAGGCTTTTCATCCATTTTGAGTCTATTTTTATGTATGGTGTAAGGAAATGGTCCAGTTTCATTCTTTTGCATGTGGCTGTCCAATTTTCCCAATACCGTTTAAGAGACTTTTTTTCCATCAGATGTTCTTTCCTGCTTTGTCGAAGATTAGCTGAGCATAGAGTTGAGGGTCCATTTCTGAGTTCTCTAGTCTGTTCCATTAATATATGTGTCTGTTTTTGTGCCAGTACCATACTGTCTTGATGATTACAGCTTTGTAATAGAGCTTGAAATCTTGTCTTGTGATGCCACCAGCTTTGCTTTTCCTTTTCAACATTCCTTTGGCTATTCGGGGTCTTTTCTGGTTCCATACAAATTTTAGGATTATTTGTTCCAGTTCTGTGAAAAAAGTTGATGGTATTTTGATAGGGATTGCATTAAATGTGTAGATGGCTCTAGGTAGCATAGACATTTTCACAGGATTTGTTTTTCTAATCCATGAGCATGGAACATTTTTTCATTTCTTTGTGTCTTCCTCAACTTCTTCCATGAGTATTCTATAGTTTTCTGAGTACAGATTCTTTGCCTCTTTGGTTAGATTTATTCCTAGTTACCTTATGGTCTTGGGTGCAATTGTAAATGCAATTGACTCCTTAATTTCTTTTTCTTCTGTCTCATTGTTGATGTATAGAAATGCAAATGGTTTCTGTGCATTGATTTTATATCCTGCCACTTTACTGAATTCCTGTATGAATTCTAGCAATTTTGGGGTGTCTTCTTTTGGGTTTTCTACATAAAGTATCATATCATCTGCAGAGTGGGTGTTTGACTTCTTTGCCAGTTCGGGTGCCTTTTACTTCTTTTTGTCGTCTGATTGCTGAGGCTAGGACTCCTAGTACTATGTTGAACAGCAGTGGTGATAGTGGACATCCTTGCCATGTTTCTAACCTTAGGAGAAAAGCTCTCAGTTTTTCCCCAATGAGAATGATATTCGCTGTGGGTTTTTCATAGATGGCTTTTATGATATTGAGGTATGTACACTCTATCCCTACACTGTGAAGAGTTTTAATCAAGAAAGGATACTGTACTTTGTCAGATGCTTTTTCTGTATCTATTGGGAATATCATATGGTTCTTGTCCTTTCTTTTATTAATGTAGTGTATCACATTGATTGCTTTGTGAATGTTGAACCAAACTTGCAAGCCAGGAATAAATCCCACTTGGTCGTGGTGAATAATCCTTTTAATGTACTGTTGGATCCTATTGGCTAGTATTTTGGTGAGAATGTTTGCATCCATGTTCATCAGGGTATTGGTCTGTAATTCTCCTTTTTGGTGGGGTCTTTGTCTGGTTTTAGGATCAAGGTAATGCTGGCCTCATAAAATAAGTTTGGAAGTTTTCCTTCCATTTCTATTTTTTGGAACAGTTTCAGAAGAATATGTATTAATTCTTCTTTAAATGTTTGGTAGAATTCCCCTGGGAAGCCATTCTGGTCCAGGGCTCTTGTTTGTTGGGAGATTTTTGATTACTGCTTCAAATCTTTGCTGGTTATGGATCTGTTCAGGTTTTCTATTTCTTCCTGTTTCAGTTTTGGTAGTTTATATGTTTCCAGGAATGTGTCCATTTCTTCCAGATTGCCTAATTTGTTGGCATATAGTTACCATAATACATTCTTATAATTGTATTTCTTTGGTGTTGGTTGTGATCTCTCCTCTTTCATTCATGATTTTATTTTTTTGGGTGCTTTCTCTTTTCTTTTTGATAAGTCTGGCCAGGGGCTTATCAATCTTACTAATTCTTTCAAGGAACCAGCTCCTAGTTTTGTTGGTCTGTTCTACTGTTCTTTTGGTTTCTGTTTCATTGAATTCTGTTCTGATCTTTATTATTTCTCTTCTTCTGCTGGGTTTAGGCTTTACTTGCTATTCTTTCTCCAGCTCCTTTAGGTGTAGGGTTAGGTTGTGTATTTGAGATCTTTTTTGTTTCTTGAGAAGGACTTGTATTGCTATATACTTCCCTCTTAGGACTGCCTTTGCTGCATCCCGAACATTTTGAACAGTTGTGTTTTCATTTTCATTTGTTTCCATGAATTTTTAAAATTCATCTTTAATTTCCTGGTTGACCCATTCATTCTTTAGTAGGATGTTCTTTAGCCTCCATGTATTTGAGTTCTTTCCAAATTTCCTCTTGTGATTGAGTTCCAGTTTCAAAGCATTGTGGTCTGAAAATATGCAGGGAATGGTTCCAATCTTTTGGTACCAGTTGAGACCTGATTTGTGACCTGATTTGTGATCTATTCTGGTGAATGTTCCATGTGCAGTAGAGAAGAATGTGTATTCTGTTGCTTTGGGATGGAATAATCTGAATATATCTGTGAAGTCCATCTGGTCCATTGTGTCATTTAAAGCCCTTATTTCTTTGTTGATAGTTTGTTTGGATGATCTGTCCATTTCAGTGAGTGGAATGTTAAAGTCCCCTACCATTAATGTATTATTGCCGATGTGTTTCTTTGATTTTATAATTAATTGGCTTGTATAATTGGCTGCTCCCATGTTAGGGGCATAAATATTTACAATTTTTAGATTTTCTTGTTGGATAGACCCTTTAAGTATGATATAGTGTCCTTCCTCATCTCTTATTACAGTCTTTGGTTTAAAATCTAATTTGTCTGATATAAGGATTGCCACCCCAGCTTTCTTTTGATGTCTATTAGCATGATATATGGTTTTCCACCCCCTCACTTTAAATCTGGAGATGTCTTTGGGTCTAAAATGAGTCTCTTGCAGACAGCATATCAATGGGTCTTGCTTTTTTATCCAGTCTGATACCCTGTGTGTTTTGATTGGGGCATTTAGCCCATTTATATTCAGGGTAATTATTGAAAGATATGAATTTATTGCTATTGTATTGCCTGTAAGGTAACTGTTACCGTATATTGTCTCTGTTCCTTTCTGGTTTATGTTACTTTTGGGCTCTCTCTTTGTTTATAGGACCCCTTTCAATATTTCTTGTAGGGTTGGTTTGATCGCAAATTCTTTTAGTTTCTGTTTGACCTGGAAGCTTTTTATCTCTCTATTTTCAATGACAGCCTAGCTGGATAAAGTATTCTTGGATGCATATTTTTCTCATTTAGTACCCTTCAGGTAGTACTTAATATAATCAAACTCAAGTAAATTGAAAGAGTTTTCAGTAGTCTTTCAACAGCTTTACTAGTCAGTGTGTTTTGAAGGCTAGTATCATCAGTTTGCTTGGGAGAGTGTTACAAATGCAGACTTTTGAGTCTTATCCCAGAGTATGGCATCAGAGTGTGCATTTTAACAAGACCCTGGGGTGGGGTGCCTGGGTGGCTCAGCCGTTAAGTGTCTGCCTTCAGCTCAGGTCATGATCCCAGGGTCCTGGGATCGAGCCCTGCATCTGGCTCCCTGCTCGGTGGGAAGCCTGCTTCTCCCTCTCACACTCCCCTTGCTTGTGTTCTCTCTTTCTGTCAAATAAATAAATAAAATACTTAAAAAAAGAACAGCAACAACAACAACAACAAAAACAAACAAAAAAAGACCCTGGGGTGATTTGCATGCTTATTAAACTTAGAAAAGTGGGTTTTTTTATTTTTTGTTTTTTGTTTTTTGTTTTGTTTTGTTTTCTTTTATGGTATATTTTATCTGGCTTTGATTATCATATGGAATTTATCTTTAAAATTAGTAAGTTAACAATTGGGGAAAACTTTGAAAATATTTGGATGGCCATGAAAAAGGGTTAAATGAAGGTCATTGGTTACCATGCTGAGTGAAGAATTAAAGGATATAATCATGTTATTTCAGAGGCTTAGAGAATGTCTAAGATTAATATAAAGGTTAAAGTAATAATAATATAGAGAAGATTAATGGTGAAATACAACCTTTTACTATAGGTGGAAGTGTTCTATGCCATAATTGGACACTATAGTGGAATGTAAAACTATTTGAATATGTTGCATCTTCATGTAACAGGTTTGCAAACTTTAACTTACTCATAGCTGGCTTTGTCTGTTAGATGCTGGTACGGTGAGTAATTGCTAGGTGTGTGACAGTATCTTTCTCTTTATATGTATGCTTTGTTTTCTAAATAGATACTGCATATGTGCCTGGTAAAAAATCAAAGCACTATAAAAGGTACACCATGAAAAGTCTGGTTCTTACTCCTTCACTGTTTGTGCTTCCTACCAGTAGCTTCCTGTCCCTTCCTTGAGTGTAAAAATGTAACCAGTTATAATAGTTTAATATATTCACCGGGTCTTTTTATTTAATTACAAGCCTAAAAGATAGCATAGACAACACTGTATTCTGCACCTTATCTTTTCAGACAATATATCTTGGAGATCTTTGTCCTAACATATAATTTTCCATTGCAGAATTATTAAAATTTATTTCATTGATCTCCAACTGATGAATATTTAAGTTATTTTTCAGTCATTTGCTATGAATGACCACATCCGTTTCCTATGTGAGCAGTTATATCTATTTAAAGAAATCCCCTGCAGACCTCCTGGCTGGCTCAGTCAGTAGAGCCTGTGACTCTTGATCTTGGGGTTATTGTAAATTCAAGCCCCACATTGGTTGTGGAGATTACCTAAAAATAAAATCTTTAAGAAAAAGTCCTCAGAAGTGGGATTGCTGGGTATTGCTCTCCTAGACTATATTCCAGTATGTAATCCCATTACAATATTTGAGAGTGCTGCTTTTCTTACAGCCTTGCCAATGGAGTGTAATGAAATATTTGAATCTTTGCTATTATAAAAAGTGGAAAATGATGTCTTGGTGAAATTTTTAACTTTTCATGTGTTTGAAGACTATTTCTATTTTTATATGAACTGCTTGTTCATAATAGTTGTCTATTTTTTTAAAAAATTGGGCTATTGGTGTATTTACTGATTTCTAAGAGCTCTCTATTGTTTGGGGGGAGATTAGCCCTTATATGCAGAAATACTTTTCCTCAGTTATTTGCACTCAGTGCTTTTTCTTTCTTCCATACAGGTGTTGTGTTTGTCAACCTTAATTTTTATGGCTTCTGATTTTGAGTCATGAAGAGAAAGCTCTTAAGATTTTAAAGGGATTCACTTATGTTTTCTTGTAGTATTTCTTTGGTTTCTTTCATTTTTTTTTTCCAGGAGGCTACCCAGTTTACCTAACATCACTTAATGAAAAGTCTATTTTGTCCACACTGATAAGAGAATGATTCCTTTATCACCTATTACATTTCCCTCTATATTTAGGTCTACTTCTTGATTGTCTCTTTTGTCCCATTGGTTTGTCCATTGGCCTATACTACATTGATTTAATTAAAGTTTTTAATATCTGGTAAAGTTAGTACTTCTTCATGAAGCCAAGTGAGGAAAATATTTCAAAGAGGAGAGAGCGTTGAAGGGTGCCAATAGATCAAGTATTTTAAAAATTTATTGCTAGCTGTTTTATCTCTTTTGTTGCTGTGGTAAAAGGGTTTTTTCACTGTCTCTTCTAACCAGCGCTTATATACATGAAGGGTATGAATTTGTGCACGTTAATTTTGTATCAATACTGTAATCTTATTTAGTAATATTTTAAAAAGATTTATTTATTAGAGAGAGAGCATGTGTGTACAGGAGTGAATGTGGGAAGAGGCAAAGGGAATCTCAAGCAGACTCCATGATGAGTGTGGAGCCTCAGGTGGGGCTCGATTCCACAACCCATGAGATCACTGCCTGAGCCAAAACCAAGGGTTGGATGCTCAACTGACTGAGCCACCCAGGTGCCCCATTATTTAGTAATTTTTTAATTGATTATCTTAGAGTTTTCAGACATACAGTCATTGCATCTGCAAATCTTTATCCTTTCCAACTTCTATACCTCTACTTCTTTCTTCTTGTTTACTTGGTCCACTGCAAGTTGTATTTTCCTCTTACCTAATTGTATTGGCTAGGATCTCTAGAACAAAAACTTGGATAATCCTTGTGTATGTCTTGATTTTAGTGGGAATACTTTTAGGGTTCCCCACTAGCCACTAAGGCAGCTTTTAGGCTGAGGTAGATATGTGTGTGTGTGTGTGTGTGTGTGTGTGTGTGTGTGTGTGAGATACAGTCTTTGATTCTTACTGAGTTAAAAAAAATCTAAAATTCTTTAATTTATTTAATGCTTTCTCAACATCATTGGAGATTATTATATGATTTATCTCCATAGGTCTAATAATACAGTATTTATATTAATAAATTCCTAATATTGAACCATTGTTGCATTTCTAGGATAAACGTATTATTTATGCACTATTTCTAGAATAAAGTTACTACAATGAGTTGCTGCTGCTGCTATTGTACTCCTCCTAGTTATGGTCAGATTTTATCACCTGTGCTGAATTCAGGATTCTGAACACTCTCAGGGACTTTTAAGTATGTCCAGGTGTAAATTTGGGAGTCATACTCAGAAGAAATTTTCTGTTATTAGGACGTCTTTCCCCCCCACACAAATAGGGGTTTATCATTTGTATTTTCTTATGTTTCACAATATGCAGCTGAATATTGGTCACAGGTTTTTTCTTCTTTGCTTTGACTATTTGCAATAAACATCTGGGTTTAATTTTTACCCTTGATTTCAGATCATACATTTCTAAGGTTTTTAAATAGTCACTGGTGGTTTACCCAGAGGTAACAATGATCTTATGATTTCTCACCTCTTGAAGTACTAGGATTTTCTAGTTTTTATTTTGTCTGTATTTAGTCTGATTTATTAAATCCAAGGAACTTCCAGTAGAATCTAATAGATTATAAGCTGTATCTCTTGACCTTGCTCAGTACTTTAGTGTAACTTTCTCCTTCAAAATGAAATTCCGTTTTTTTTCATTCCTGATAATATTAACTACATCCTGTTTATTCCTTTGTAGACATATTGCTCTTTGCTGTTCTTGAACAATCCAGATATCCCCCGTCCTTGGAACTTTGGTGCTCCTGTTCCCTTTGCCTGGATTGCTGTCTCTGGTTAATATCTTCCTGGATTTATCCTTTACTTTCTTTAAGTCTTTGCTCAAATGTTACCTCATAACTCAGGCCTATCCTGACTTTCTTTTTTTTTAATTTTTTTTTAAAAGATTTTATTTATTTATTTGACAGAGATAGAGACAGCCAGCGAGAGAGGGAACACAAGCAGGGGGAGTGGGAGAGGGAGAAGCAGGCTCACAGCGGAGGAGCCTGAGGTGGGGCTCGATCCCATAACGCCGGGATCACGCCCTGAGCCGAAGGCAGACGCTTAACCGCTGTGCCACCCAGGCGCCCCCTACCCCGACTTTCTTATTTAAAATTATAATGCACCTCTGTATTTGTGATCTTCCTTTTCCTGCTCTAGTTTTCATAGCACTTAGCACCTTTTAATATTCTTTATAATTTAGGTATTTATTAGGTTTCTGTTTCCCTCATCCTTACTAAAATGTAAACTATTCAAAGTTGGGAATTTTTCCAGTTTTTAAAAAGATATCTATATATCTATATATATCTATATATATATAGATATCTATATATATATGAATTTTTTTAAAAGATTTTATTTATTTATTCGACAGAGATAGAGACAGCCAGCGAGAGAGGGAACACAAGCAGGGGGAATGGGAGACGAAGAAGCAGGCTCATAGTGGAGGAGCCTGATGTGGGGCTTGGTCCCGTAACGTCGGGATCACGCCCTGAGCCGAAGGCAGACGCTTAACCGCTGTGTCACCCAGGCGCCCCTATATGAATTTTTACACATATATTTTACATATATTTTTACATATATATATGTATTTAAAAAGATCTATCTATCTATCTCTCTATATATGTATTTTTTTAAACTGATTTATCTGCAGTGCCTAAAACAATTCCTGACACACAGGAATTCAAATATTTGCTGGATGAATGAATAAACTATCTTGAAGAGGTCTTATTTTTTAAAGAACTTATTTTTAAAGAACTCCTATTTAGGGTCAGAATAATCCCACGTGACGTGTAAAGAATTGTAAATGATACTTTAACTATAAAATTATTTAATTTAGACTATTTTTCTCCCTCCAGATTCATCGAAGCAAGAACAAATGGAAATTCTATTTGAAAGATGGTGTTATGTGTTTTGGAGGGAGAGACTATGTATTTGCAAAAGCCATTGGTGATGCAGAGTGGTAAAACTTAAGAGCTCGATAAACCATAAACATCAATGGGACTATATTACATATTGTGAAACTTATTTTTATTTAAAATATAGTCCAGTACAGAGCTGCTCAAAGTTTTAGTTCACTGTATGGAATTAATAAAACTATAATTCAGATGCAAATACAAAGATACAATTTTATATTTCTTTCATTTCTTGTTTTAATGGGGTTTCTTTTTTTTAAAAGCCCTCATTATCTATACCATTATGAAACATAAATGAATCAGATGTGATGGAGCATGAAGAAATATCACATTTCTTTAATCTTGAAGTAAAATTTAGGTCAGACTCCAATTCCCCTTCATGGTAAAGTTGGTATCGGTTATTAGATTGGGGCTGGTGTCCTCCCATCTCTCCCCGAACCATGTTACAACAGATCCTGGAGAGTTTTGTAATTAGAGGGATATTCAAGAAGGCTTCTCTAGGTCTTCAGTCTATACTGATCACTAGTGATATGCTGACTGTGCAAGCCCAAATGGTCCCTTGGAAGCAGATGTCTGTTGAAACCATACTATACTTGAACATGGAAATCTGTGCTGAGCCCAGGTTCTCTGGGGCTAAGGATCAGCCTCTCTAGGCTTATCATGTGATTGGACCATTCTTCTTCATATTCTGCTATCTCCCTGAGATTTGTGAGGAAGTGGTTAGGTTCCCATTCTATTTCTTGAAACTTCATACTTCCATCTTTTTAGTCTTGGTGGGTTTTTCCTCCATTTGTATTTTTTTTCTTGTATTTTTCTTAACACTGGGATATCACTTTGCAGGCTCCTTTCCCTTGAAAGATAACATCTCTTTTCCTTTGCCCTCACAGGGAATTCCCTTACTGAATTTAGGGTCTAAATTTTAAGTTCTAATTTTACGTTTCTAAAGTGAAAGTTAAGAAGAGATGTTCTTTTCAGGAACCTTCTGTTTCGGCCAGGCAATCTCATTTGACACAGGAAGACCTAAAAAACTGTCTTAAAATCAGGGAGAGAAAACACAGTGCAAAACACAAATAGCTCTCATTTTCCTGCAGCAATAAAAACAAAGCAAATTAATATCCCAGTAAACTGTTCTGTAATACTCTTTTCCTTAGTAGATTCAAATTCATCAAGGGAATATTTCCCCCATCATTCTTCTTCTCTTAACAGGTAGAGTATACATGGTCTCTAAGATCCTACTTTCAGCCCTGAGTAGTGTTCTCTAGGATGGTAACTCTCATACAAAAACCAGTGCTGAGATGAGTGGGTTATGGTCTCGGAATCTCCCCAAAGATTAGATACCTCCGTTTGGCTGATCACAGGGTGAATCCATCCATCCATCCATCCCTCCTTCCTTCCTTCCTTCCTTCCTTCCTTCCTTCCTTCCTTCCTTCCTTCCTTCCTTCCTTCCTTCCCTTTTTAATTTAGTAGTTTTTTTTTATACAATTTTTTTTTTTTTTTTTTTTTAAAGTAGGCTCCATGCCCAGTGTGGGGCTTGAACTGATGATCCCGAGATCAAGTGTTGCATGCTCTACCGACTGAGCCAGTCAGGCACCCTGAATTCCTCATTTCTTTTTCAGAGGCAGCCTCATTTGGAGAATTTAATTTATTGCAGTACTTTTCCTATCGTACCCAAGGGATTCAGCTACTGGTAGATCTTTTCAAAGTCTGGATTAATCTCTTCTGGGCCTTGGACAACATTTGTGGGGTACTGTCTTTGGCCTAAAGTTGGCAGCTGCAAGAGGGTTCAGTTAGTACTAGTGAATGTGCTGCTCTCCTAACCAGATTCTCCAGCTATGCCCTCTTCATCCTCAGAGTAATTATCTTTTCCCTATGACCCCCACTGTCCCAGATCCTTATCTGGTTTGTGAGAACTTCCAGGAGCTATGGGTCCCCTTAATGAATGTTGTCCTTCATGAAATGTCCATGTTTTCTACACGGAAGGTAAAAAGACAGTACTTACTTGTGTTTATCCCTAAAATGTACCCCATCCAGGACCAAAGAATATACTTTCTAGTGTTCTTGCTTTCTTCCTCCGAGCATTGTCCAATCATTCTGTGTTTGTCCTAAGCAAACCTTACTGCAAATTAAGGGCCGAATTTATTGAATAGATGCATTCACTTGGGAGTTGGGGTTTAATGTATTGATTCAAATTTTTGGGAGAGGCAATAACAATTGTTTCTAAAATTCTTTTCCTCTTTTCCACTGTGGATTTTAAAATCTCACTTTGCTTCAGTGATTTTTTTTTAAATGGCATATCACGAATACTATTGTATTTGTCCTCCTTATTTATGTGGTCCTCTTTATTTTTTATCATTAGAGAAAAAAGTCACACTTGTTCCATTGGTGTCTCTACATGCTTTCATGCCCTGATCTTTTAAAATTGCAAAAAATCAATTTAAAACTAAGCTTAGCACAAAATAAAACAAAGCCAACAATAATCTTGGCATGCTAATATAAATGATAGTTTTGGTGGTGGCTGCAGGGAGAATTAAGTGATTCTCCAAATTATTTTGGAGCTGGTGCCCTTTTATTGCTTTCAAATAATGCCAGAAAAAAATCCTACTTCCTGAAAAGTCAAAACCAGCAGTTTTGAAAAAATTTTGACTACAATTTACACTAAGAAGTTAACAACCAGTATACATTTGCATGCATGTAGATATACATAATGCAAGTTAAATAAAAGTTTCAGAAAATCATGCTTACCTCTAGCACACGATAGCCTCCCTGTATTTTCGATTTGATTCTGTTCTGTTGCATTAAAAATTGGCGGTCTTGACCCACTAAATTGATTTCACTACCTACTGATAGGTCATGACTCATAGTTAAAATATTTTCAACTCGTGCTAAAGAGAGCAAGACAAATCTTACTAGTGCATTTTAAAAGAACAAATTATTCTATAAACCCTATAAAGTGGTGTTTGAGACTTGGCTTTGAAATGGTACTACTTTTACCTTCAGAAACCCTTCATCATGTCCAAGCTGAGCTTTTCTTGTATATTATAACAAAATTCCATAAGGTAGGTTGTAAATACAGTACCTTGGCAAATGTCATCCTGCACCCTTGTATAGGTAGAGAAAGTGCCGCTATTATAGACGTTACGATTTGCTGTGTTAAATGAAATTTGTGAAAGTATCATGTATCCTAATTCCTATTTCAAACTTTTTCTCATGCTTGCAGACTACAGTGTTTTTTACATATTTTCCACCTCTCCCTACAGTCTAAGAAGATCTTGCTGAATTTGCAGTTAGTCTCTTAGGGACTGACCAACTGACCTTGCCTGGAATGCCTTCTTTACCTATTTTATTCAAAGTGCTATAATATGTGTTACTAACCATCTGTACAGCTCAGACTCCACAGGGCAATGAGGTTCCAATTCGGGCTGAGGCACTGAGTTTCAGTAATTTTAGTTGTGTAGGAAAATGAGTATCTTTACAATGAATAGCAACAGTTAATTGAGGTGGTAAGCAGGGGAATTTAGTGGGGATTTTCTTTTGACTCCTGTTATTAGGTTAATATTATGCTGCCTTCATGTAAATATACTGTAATATGCCATGTGGGAACTTTGTGATTTATAACTAGAAAGCTAAATTATAAATAGGAAGGGTATGGTAATAACTCTTAGGAAGAAATTCAGTATTAGTAAAAAAATATTGCACATTTCAAAGAAGAGTATTTCCAATTAGGAACACATTTATTGAAATCCTTGTGACATAAAGATTCTTAATTTACATGTGGACTTAATACATTTTTTAGGAAACTAAAACCAGGCCCTTTACAGCAAATGTCAGGAGTGAAGGACAAAGTAACTTTTAAAAATATTTCGTAAGTTTAGATGAGTGATTCTTGACTTATTAATAACCCTTCTTCGTCATTTTGCAAACTGCCAGTGATAATATGGAACATGGTAAACAAAAACAAAAACAAACCTACAAGATAGAAATAAAATTTCTTGAGCATTTGATGTTTTTATCATTTATGTATGAAGGATTACACAGATTAAGAGTACACGAGACCATCTCATGAGGGAAATAGTTCTTCATAAGGATTTGTCTTATATTTCAGTTATAAAAGTGAATCAGCTGAAAAAAATTATTAATCACCTACCATGTATAAGACTCGAGGATAGATATAGTGGGAGATGCAAGTAAAAGGGATGAATTTATCACTAAAGAAATTTATAAGCTAGATGAAATAAGAGGTGTATGTGTAAGGATAAAAACACCCAGGATGTAGCATAAAAGACAGTTGAGTGATAGGGATGACAAGTGCAAAAGTAGTCCAGAGTTGTTGTGGGTCACATATTTATTACTTATGCCTTACTTTATTTCAAGTAAAGGAGGTGTCTTTAATTTAGTGGATTAGGGAGGAGGTGGATTAGGAGAGCTTGGTAACAAAGCTAAACCTGTGGCTGGGGTCTTGCAGGGTGCAGAAGGAGGGCAGGTAAGGAAGAAGGTCTTCTGGATGGTAACAGTGGCACCCACACCAGAATAGATATGTGTGGGGCATGGCTAGGGAAAAGCAAGGGTGACAGTTTGTTTTGTGCAGAAGAACAGCAGGAGACCAAGTGAGCAGATTTGAGAATGGATTTTGGAGCTCTTTGAATGTTAGTCTAGGAGCTAAAATTTAAATTTATAGGTACTGATGAGTGGCTCAGGATTTTGGCAGATACATAATAGGATGAAATAGGATTTTAGCAAGATTAATAAGTGGTTGGTATGAGAGTGTGGACATGGCAAAGATTGGATATGAATAAAAATGAGGGAGATACGATAGGACTTCTGAGGTATAAGGGGGAATGGCCTGAAGTGTGGGTGTGGCAGCAGGAATGCAAAATAAAGACTTGATGTAGAAGACATTCGAAGACGTTCAAGAACTGGTAGGTCTTTGTGGATGAAAGGATATGAGGATGAGGGAGATAGTAAACTCTAAAAATTGGTATTTGTGGAAAAGGCCACAAAAGTTATTTTCAGAGGATATATACAAGTACTTTGACTCAAACAATATTTAAGAAGACATAATTTAGAGTGTCTTCACAAGGGTATATCTTACTTTTTTTGTTTGCCTTTCTGCTTTTTTTGCTTACTTAGTTGTTTTGGTTCTGGGATTTATGAATTAATCAAAAAGTTTATTGTGTATGTGTATAGCAACACGACTAATCAGTATTTGCTCATATCACTGAGACAACTTCTAGAACACTAGCTTACCAGAGAGGATTGCATCTGAGTAAAGAGAAATAACTAGTTCTACAGCAGAAAAGTCAGAAGTGTGAAAAACATACAGAGAAGAGATACTTTGTAAAGCGTACGATCTTTTATAGGCTATTTTGAATCACTTTGCACAGTGACATAAAGGTTGAAGGCAGATTAAATACATAGTCCAGTTGAGACTATATATTTATTTAATAAAATGTCAAAGGAGAGCTAAAAACTGGAAATAGCCCAGATACCTATCAGTAGGAGAATGGAAAACAGTGTTAGAATCCTACAACTTAGCAATGAAATGGAATGAACTACTAATTCGAGCAACAGTGTGGATGAATAGCAAGAACATTGTGTAGAATCAGAGGAGCCTTACACAAGAGTGTATACTGTATGATTCCATTTATATGAAGTTCTAGAACAGGCAGAACTCATCTATGGGGGAAAATATGAGAACCATTGTTACTTTTGGGGGGTGGGAGTGAGGGATTAACTAGGAAGGGGCACAAGGGAATTTTCTGAGGGTGATAGTGTTTTATGTCTTCACAGAGGTTTGGAGTCACATGGACGTACGCATTTCTCAAAACTCATTAAATGGTATGCTTCGTATTTGTCCATTTTACTTGTCCATGTAAGTTTAACCTAAAATGTAAAATACTGAGCCTTGGTTAGTGATAAGCATGCTTGAAGTGTTTAGGGTTGATGAGTACTGATGTCTGCAACTTGCTTTATTTTTTAATTTCTAATTTTTTTTGCTTTCAAAATTTTTAATTTTAATAGACTTTGTCAGAGCAGTTTTAGGTTCACAGCAATATTGAGTGGAAGGTACAGAGATTTCCCATATACCCGCTCACCCTGCCACACAACGCACAGCCTCCCCCATTGTCAGTATCCCCTACCAGGGTGGCACATACACTACGATTGATGAACCTACGTTGACTCCTCAGAGTCCGTAGTTTATGTAAGAGCTCACTCTTGGCGTATGTTCTGTGGTTTTGGATAAGTATATAATGATGTGTATCTACCATTATAGTATCACACAGAGTATTTTAATTTTTTTTTAAATTTTTAAGTTTTTAATTGTAGTATAGTTGACCCTAAAACATTGTATTAGTTTCAAGTGTAAAACAGTGATTTGGACAATTATATGTATTGCAAAATGCTTACTTACCACAATGAGTGTAGTTACCATCTATCACCATACCAAGGTATTACAGTATTATTGACTATATTCTCTGTCGTACTTTTTATCCCTGTGACATATTTATTTTATAACTGGGAATTTGCACCTTTTAATCTACTTTACCTATTTTGTCTGTCCTCCCACTCTTCTTCCCTCTGGCAACAACCAATTTGTTCTTTGTATTTATGAGGAAGTTTCTTTTGTGTGTTTGTTTTGGTTTTTAGGTTCTACATGTAAGTGAACTCATAGGTATTTCTTTGACTGACTTCACTTACACCCTCTAGGTCCATCTATTCATAAATGGCAAGATTTCACTCCTTTTTTTATGGCTGAGTAGTTATTTCTTTCATTCTCTCTCTTTCTTTCTACCTCTGTGTGTGTGTGTGTGTGGGTGTGTGTGGGTGGGTGGGTGTGTATTTTCCAAACCTCCTTTATCCATTCATCTGTCAGACCCTTGGGTTGCTTCCCATATTTTGACTCTTGTAAGTAATGCTGCATAAACTTAGGGGTCATATATCTTTTTGAATTAGTGTTTTTGGTTTGTTTTTGTTTTTGTTTTTTTGTGTTTTTTTGTGTTTTTGGATAAATACCCAGAAGTGGAATTACTGGGTTGTATGATATTTCTATTTTGATTTTTTTGAGGAACCTCCATACTGTTTTCCATAGTGGCTGCACTAGCTTACATTCCCACCAACAGTGTATAAGTGTTTACTTTTCTCCACATCCTTACCAACACTTATTTCTTGTCTTTTTGAGTCCAGCCATTCTCACAGGTGTAAGGTGGTATCCCATTGTGGTTTTCATTTACATTTTCCTGGTGATGAATGATGTTGAGCATCTTTTCATGTGTCTGTTGGCCATCTGTAGGTGTTCTTTGAAAAAACGTCTATTCAGAGAGTGGATTGAAGAGGGACTTCATCTCTAGTGAAGGAACAGCCCCATCTTTGCCCATTTTTAAATCAGATTATTTGATTTTTTGGTGTTAGGTTGTATGAGTTCTTTATGTATATTTGGATATTAATGCCTTATCAGATACATCATTTGCATATATCTTCTCCAACCCGTTTACCAGGTTGGTTGCCTTTTTGTTTTGTGGATAGTTTCCTTAGCTGTGCAAAAGCTTTTTATTTTGGTATAGTCCCAGTAGTTTATTTTTGCTTTTGCCTTCCTTGTTTGAGGACACTATCTAGAAAAATGTTGCTAAGGCTGATGTCAAATTAATTACAGCCTATATTTTCTTCTAGAAGTTTTATGGGAGAAACTACATTTCAATTTTAATTTTAACTTCACTGCATATGGCTAGTGGCTATGGGATTGGACAGTGCTTCCCTGGAGGGTGTTTTTCAAACTATCTGAGGAAAAGGACCAGTTATTTTAAATTTCAAATCTGTTACGGACTAATATTTTTATAAAGTACAATAAAAATCACTACAAAGATGAAAAAAAAAACCCAAGGATATGTAAAATACCACCTCATTTTAAAAAAAATTTTAGATTCAGGGTGCTTTGGGTGGCTCAGTCATTAAGCGTCTGCCTTCAGCTCAGGGCGTGATCCCAGGGTCTTGGGATTGAGCCCCGCATCAGGCTCCCTGCTCCGCTGGGAAGCCTGCTTCTTCCTCTCCCACTCCCCCTGCTTGTGTTCCCTCCTCACTGGCTGCCTCTCTCTCTGTCAAATAAATAAATAAAATCTTAAAAAAAATTTTTTTTTAGATTCAACAGACATTAAATTACTCTGTCAAAATTGCTAGAAATGTTTCTAAACACTCTCAACATCTGTATTTTATGTCATTATGTACCAATGACAGATAATTTTTAGACTGGCAATGGTCATGGACAACACTTTGAGTTACGTAGATATCTCTTTTTTGCCCAGCGTGCCTAAGAATAAATAATTTCTTAAAAGCAACTCTTTGTTAAAATTGCTAGTACAGATCATTTTTTTACATCTTTAAGCAATTCAGTAATGTGGTTACTGATAAAACAGTTAACACTCTTTATTAGCAAGTTTCTTGTCTGGGACAGTCGTAGATCGACACTGCAATGGAGACAATTTCAGGGTGGACTGAGAAGGCTTATTTGATCCAGTGAAGCCATTTTTGCACTTGGAGGTATAAGCCACAAAACCCTTCCTTCTATACAGTTCAGCCCGACGTTTACAGCAGCCAAATTTGCTCAGCAACAGAAAGAAATCCCTCTGGAATGCCTTTGTGAAAATCGCGTACAGAAATGGATTGGCACAAGAATTGACAGGATAAAAAAGAACCAGTAAAACTTTAGAGTTGGTTACTGTGATAAGGGGCACTTTGAAGGCAGCTGAGATGGCAAAAAAAGAGATCGGTGCCATGCAGGTGAAATCAGTGAAGATGAGGACCGCCATTTTCTTGGCGATCTTTGTATCTTTGTTGGTAGCCATCAGCTCTGGATTTTGAATTGCAAAATAAATTTTAATGTAGCAAGCACAAATGATGATGAAGGCCACCACGTTGAGTATCAGGATGGTTAATATGTAGACTTGTGAGAGAGTGGTTTCCACATCCATGGGGAGGCAAATGCTGACCTTCATGTAATTGCTGACACCCACAAGGGGCAACGTGGCAATTAGAGTAGAAAAGAGCCATCCTCCAAGCATGATCGGAATGGCATGTCTTAAACGTAGCTTTTGGTCCAGCTGAAGAGCATAGGTGATGGTGTGCCATCTTTCTAGTGTGATAACTGTGAGGGTGTAGACAGAAAGCTCACTTGAAAATACAGTGAAAAAGCCAGCTGCACTACACCCACTCCCTGTCTGCCAGTCTATAGCATGGTTATAATACTGGCCTTTGGTCTGGGAATCAACTGAGGCAATGAGTAGCAGATAGAGCCCCATGCAAAAGTCTGCAAAAGAGAGATTGCACATGAGAAAACGGGGCACTGTCAGTTTATAACGACTAGTCAGGAGAACAAAGAGAACAGTCACATTTCCCATGATGGCTAGGATATTAATCAGCCAAATCAGGACCCTAAGGAAGTCATAGCCCATGATATCTTCACAGGGATTAAAAGCATCTGGTTCAGGAGCACATCGGAGTGTCTTAGGTGAGCAGAAACCATAGTCATAATCCCAGTCACTCAGTTCACTCTCAGCAAAGATGGCAGAATAACTGTAAGAAGAATAATTTGTCTCAATGTAAACTCAAGAGATTTTCTATGATTCTATATATTTAAAAAATGGAAGAATCATCCATAGTGTTTTTTAAATTCTATGAAACAAAAGGAAACAAAGCCACAACAGCCTCAGTCTTAGGTTTATTTGTTAAATAGTCTGAGAACCCTGAATTGATATAAAAATTCCTTAAGGGAATGAAAAGCAATTTATATAAATAAATAAATAAATAAATAAATAAAATAATTGATGCAAAGACTTAATGAAGCTGTTTACAGAGGATGATTTTTCTTTGGAAAACAAATTTAGAGACAGTATATGCTTGCTACGTCTAAAAGAATCCTTTCTTGGCATTTTCTTAGGTTTTTATCTCATTTAGTTGCCAACCAAACAGCTGTCAAGCCGTGTGTCTGTAGTAGAACACAAATGGGACTGGAAGGCTCACCCTGCTGAAGGTCGGCAGCTCTGGGTAGGGGAGACTAGCTTGCACATTGGGCTCTGGCTAATCAAATAGCCTGGGTGAGAAGTGGAAAGCAAGGATGGACTACTGGAAACCTAGCAGAAAATGAATATAGACATGGACAATAGGGAGAAATGTCTCTCTTGGGGAAACAGAGACAATAGATACTCTTTAGGGGTATGAATCAAATTCAGAGAGTGGATTGAAGAGGGACTCTTATCTCTAGTGAAGGAGCAGCCCCACCTCTGCCACTCCCTTCCTCCCAAGCCCACTGCTACTAATTAAATTCAGGTTTTCATCCTCTATTACAGGACAGTTACATTAGTTTTCCCCTAGCATCCTTCCCCAATTTTAGCCCTCTCCCAGTCCATCTGTACCTTCCTCCTGGAATAGTCTTTCTTAAATATAAATCTATTCAAACCTTTGCTAGGTTCTCATTGGCTATGGGATAAAGTCCAGACTCCTTGTGATGACCTCCAAGTTGTAAATGATCTGGGTTCTGCCTCCTCCTCCAGTCTCATTTCCAAGACGCAGTAGTGCTGCACAATTGAGAACATGGGCTCTGGAGAAAGACTGGGTTCCAGTCTTTACAGGCTGTGTAAATCTGAGTGGGAGAGTTACCATCTCTGTGCCTCAAGCTCTTTATTTGCCAAATAGATCTATGAATCATACTTTCCTCATTAAGGTGGTGCCAAGGATTAACTGCATTAACACCTATAGAATGTTTAGAATAATGCCTGACACATATTAAGTGCTCAGTGACTGTCAGGGATTCTTATAATTATCTCTTGCAGATCCCTTGTGCAGTTTTCCCTTTGGTTACATGAAATGACTTGTGGCTCTCAGAATCTACTTTCATCCCTCTGTCTTTGTATGTGCTGTTTCTCCTTCCCTTCCTCTCCTCATCTCTCTGGTGAATTTGTTCTCATCCTTAAAGGTAAGCTCCTCAATGAGACCTTTCTTGATTCTACACCTCCAGGGGTTTGTCACCCCTTCTCTCTGCCATGACTGCACTTAGGGACTGTTGTAATTATCAAACCATTCTGCCATTGTGTGATGATGCGTGTCTTCTTTAATAATCTGTGAAACTATTCTTTAATAGCTTTGAAGGCAGGGGAGTAGGTCTTATTTATTTCTGAGCTCTCAGTGCCTCACACAGTTTTGGCTCAGACTATCCATTCAGTAAATGCTTGTGGAATGAGTAAACCAGGGTGATCCTGGCTCTGAGGGGAATTGAACGGATACAGGGACAACATGAGTGTACAGTATGATGCATGTAGGCTTAACAGATTTTCTCTTTGCTCACAGTTTGCTAATATAATCTTGGGAGCTGGAGGAACGGGCATAATTTTTCTGTCAGGACCATCACAAATATGTATATTACCTTACGGTTCCTCATCCATTGAAAGCGTATTTTTCTCTACTCTTAAAACTTAGCTTCTCATGTTCCGAACAAGGAAATGTGAACCGAATTCAGTGAGTGGATGAAATGATATATTTGAGCAATACAATTACTGAAGGGAAATAACACAGATTAAAAAAGGAGTAAAAAGAAATCTATGATCTGGGATTCCAAAACGGTGCTAGAAATTCTTAGAAACCATTTTGGAACTAGTGAAGGATTGCTGCTCTGCACAGAAGATTGCACAGGAACCTCACCTGCTTTATTACTAAATACAAGTACATTTGTCCTCATCTCGTGCCCATTAATAGAATTACCTATTTTTTTTAATCTTTAAAGGGATGTGGTGGTTATAAAGAATGATTAAAGAAAATAGGTTATTTTGTTGCATTAGAAAGGTTCTTAAAAGGTCATCTCACTGAACCCCTCATTTTATTGGTGAGGAATCCGAGATTAAAGGAGGTGGGTGATTAGCCTAAGGTCCCTCAGCCCTAGGCTGTAGTGGCAGCGCTTGCTCTTCATATCCGTAGGGCAGGGGCCTTTCCTCTACTTCACTATCTCTCGGTCAGTGCTTTTCAAAGTGTGGTCCTTGGACCACTCCCACCAGAAGCACCAGGGTGTTTGTTAAAATGCAGATTCCTGGCTTTACTTCGCACCCTGAATCAAATTCTCTAGGGAGAGAGCCCAGGAATCTGTGTTTTAAACAAGTTCCCTGGATGATTCCTACAAAATAATGGCCTGTATTAAACCAAGTGGAAACTTTCCAACTATAGCTACCTTAATTTCCCTTGCTCCTTTCCCCTTATCAAAACTACGTCAGGGGCTCCTGGGTGGCTCAGTTAAGCATCTGCCTCAGGTCATGATCCTGGGGTTCTGGGACTAAGCCCAGTGTCGTGTCAGGCTCCCTGCTCTGCGGGGAGTCTGCTTCTCCCTCTGCCTCTGCCTTTCCCCTGTGCTCATGCTCTCTCTCTCTCAAACAAATAAATACAATAAAAAAAAAACCTACTTCAGCTGCTACTAATAAAACTACGTCAGAAGCACTAACTCAGAACTTCTAAAAATTCTGCCATGATTTCTGAATAAATTTGTGTCAGTAAGAAGTCAAACATGTTCCCTCTCTCACTCCTCTGGTCCTTTGCCCTTTTTTTTTGTTTTTTGTTTTTGTTTTTTTGCCTTACTGAGCATATGTCTAGCAATGTTTCTCCTTCGTGATTTGTCTTTAGACCAGATACCTACCTGCTGCTACTTACATTTGTGTCCTGGGAGAGCTCCTGAGGGCAGCAGCATGCTTATTGACAAAACCCAGCAGGGAGCTGTCTTTAGTACTGAAGGGTATGAATGGACTCATATAGGCCTACATCACTGGGTCTGAGGATGGAGAGGCCACTCCAGTCACAATGAACAAAGACAGGAGAAAAGATGGGAACTGTAGGAGAATGATGGGGCCAGCTGTAACAGCAAGGCCACTGATATCTTGGCGAAAGGAGGTAAGGATTAGTGGCTGACTGTAGAATTTCTAAACTCCAGGGATTTAGGAATAGCAAGGTTGTAGGAAGGGGGAAGGGGATTTCACAGGGAGCACATTCTTTTTACCTAGATTATGTACAAATTTCATGTAGTTTTGGGGATATTGGAGATTAGGGGATTTGTTTTAAAGTAGCGTTAGCATAGCAAACTTATTTGGGAAGGCTTGTGGTGGGGCTGATGAGGATTATTGAGAGTGGGCTTAAGTCTCCCATCCCCGCAAACTACCCCTTGATGCTACCGTTGATATAGCCAGAAGTGTTTCCTGTTGATGAGGAAAAAAGCCATAGGTTACAAAAGAGTTACAGAGAAGGTGACTGACAGAATATCGAGACAAGAGCAGGAATGATGAGGAAAAGGAACATTGGAATACACTTGGTGTTGGAGCTAAATGAAAGAGAAAAGAAGGATACAGAGTATGATATTTCTAATGTACCCCAGATGCTGTCAATTTCTTTAACAACCCCCTTCATTCTCATGGTTCTGAAAGCCAAATGTCTCAAAAAAGGTAAGTATTATCCAGGGATACCCAGTGTTACAGGAACATCACTGCCAAGGATTCATGTCCAACTCTGAGAAGCCCCAAAGCCCAGGGTCCTTCCATCATACCACCCTGCTGCCTCTATATAACTTGCAGATTGATGGGAAAAAAAAAAAAACAAAACAAAAGAAAAGAAAAAAAAGATGAAGAGGGAATGGAGAATGGCAAGGTGTCTTAGAGGGGCATCTGGTTTTGTAGCCTGAAGGACACATGGGGGAATAATAAGACTTATAAATCACAGTAAATGTGGCATAGGGACACTGGGATTATCTTTTGAGGCATGCTCTTTTACATTTGAACGTATGTGAAATGCCAAGGAACCAGGAAAAATGTTAAAAAAATCAGTCAGTAGAATAGAAATGGAGCTCCCATCCAGTGTATGTTAGTGATAGCATTGAGGTTGAATAATTTTAAGCTCCGGAGCATAGTGGTCAAGGAGGTCGGAGTCTTTCTGAAGGGAAGTGGCTACTTCTAGAAGACGTATCTGCAATCAGTTAATCTTTGTGGAATGCTGACCACTGACTAGTGAAAATTCCTACAAATTCATTTAAACAAGCCCTTAGTGACCTCAAAATACCTGCAAATAAAATTTTAATTTCTGAGGAGCATTTAACTGTAGAACGAACACATAGATACATTTTTTATAGAGGGTTTTCTTTTTTTGTTTTGGTTTTTTACCAGTTAAAAGAGATGTCTGACCAACTGGATGCCACTTGCAAAGAAAAAATTCCCATTTTAAATCTATTAAAAAGTGCTTTGCAAACATCCCCCCAATGAAGACTCTTATCAGAAGAAAACCCTTGGCACTGATAATAAGGTGCACATAGAATGAGACATGGCTTCCTGAGTTTCTTTGCATGCAAATACTTACAGCGTTTCATTACTTGGTCTCCTTGCTGTGCTTTCACATTGTTTGGAAAAGTTTTCAAAAATGGAAAATGAAAAATTCTGCCTGAAAGAAAAGAGTTTTTTTTTTTTTTTTTTTTTTAAAAAGAGCAGTTGAGCTTTTGGTCTTTAAACTAAACATGATCATGTCTATTTATACTTTATTCATCCAAATTCTTTACCTATTATACCAGTCATGTTCTGCACCATTGTCCTAACTGAAACATTTCCTGGAGAGAGAGTAGAGGCTTCAGAATTGTCATTAGAGTGCTTCCAGCTTAGATAAAATGCTCCTGAATGCTAAATGGTTTGTGTGGGCTCTAGAGATGAAAAAGCCTCAATTGGTCATGTTGAATCATGGATTTTCCACCGCTTATTAAAAACCACCTTTATGGTACATTAGGGTTCGTTCCTTACCACGCTCCTTACCACGTTGCCCTTGATGAACAAATAACCATTCAGAATTCATGGCTTCAAATTTTAACTGGGAAATCTGTTTTGTAAGGATTTGAAGATACTGGACTTGACATTATGATGTGAATTTTCTGCCTTTTTTCCTTATGTGCAGAAGTACACATGCGTGCTCCCTACTCCTCCGTCATTACAAGAAGTTTCGCCTAATGGAAAGGGGAGAAGTATCAAGATACTAAAAGAGATCCGTACTTATAGACTTAAGACGAGGTCAAAGTGAGGCACAGAGGAAAACTGGGTGAAGAAAGAGAGGGAAAGAGACAAGGCGGTGAGAAACTCAACCTTTCCCAAGGAGGAAGGAGACACAAGGCAACTGAGACTAGAAATTTCTATATATTTTTCTCAAATATTAGCAAGACAGTTCCTTGTACAAATAACTTTGTACACAGAGCAGGAAGGTAGATAATAAAGAACTATTTGACCTACTGGACCCACTTGCAAAAATTAATCAGCTTGTTATTTTGGGTCAGGCTTATAAGTCCTCAAATTTGGATCAGAGGATGCGTGTTTGTGTGTGTGTGTGTGTGTTTGTGTTTGATACTGGCTTCGTGTCTGACACTTAGAGATACTATGTGTGAACCAGTCTATAGTTAACAGGAAATGTGGTTGTTTTTAGCCTTCAACTCATAGCACTGGGTTCCATCTACTCTGTTTTGAAATTTTAATCATAGATACCAAGGAGGTCTCTGGGGCCATCTGCCTGGGCAGCTGTGTGTATTATCCGGGCCCAGCAGCTGCAGGGCAGAGGGGTGGCTCAGAGTTTGCATCAACATTCCACTGGCCCAGCTTCAGGCTCTCCGGCCTCACTAGCATCCAAGGTTTCAAGCTTTATGGAGGCAGAGGGAGTCAGTTAAAGTTTGTAATCCCAAGCAAGATACCCTCTGTGTGACTATATTCCCATCTCACTTTGATACTGGCCTACAACTGCATAAGCCTGTCCTCCCCTTTTTTACCCAGAGGCAGTCTCTTTCATTCACTGGAATGAAAAAGCCCTGAACTATTGTTTTTACATGCTGGTAATTTCAGAAGGGATGTGACCTCTTTGCCTCAAAAGTTGAGGTATCCAGAATCAGCTTTATCATAAACCAGTGTCTGTCTGTATTGTGCTTTGCTCACCTCCAAGCCATCTTCCAGAGGTGCCGGAGTGTTACTTTACACAAGCAATTCTGAGTAATTTCGCTTCGAGTTCTTCTGTGGTTCCCCATCCTCTGAACAACCTGGCCTGACACTCAGAGCCCATCACAGCCCACCTCTTCCTGTTTCCTCCTGTACCCATAATGCATCTTGCTCCAGTTTTTCCAAAGGACTTTCATCCTCTGTTTCTTGCCTTTGTGCCTTCACACGAGCTACTTTGTCTTCTTGGCATGGTTTTCACCTACACTTGCCTAGTCAAATCCTACCCCTTCTCCAAAGCTCAGAAGTCACTTCCTCAGGAAGCCTTCCATAAGTCCGTTGCTGTTTAGAAACTTCTGTGCTCCCAGAGCATTCTGTTCTGTTCTCAGCTCTACCATTACACTTGCTGTATTGTCCTTAAACATTGGTCTCTTGCATGTTGCCCCCACACAGCTGTTTGTGACGCTCAGAAGGTGGGACGAGCTCTTAGTTATCTTTGTATCTTCAGATTTTTGCACAGTTTGGAAATGATAAGTGCTCAATTAATATTCCTTGAAGCTCAGTTAATGGTGCATGACTCTCCGAGTGCTTTGGCTTCTAGGTTACCTGAAAACTTCAGATAGGACTTCATGCACCTCTGCAAGGCACAAAGTAGGTGTTGGTTGACTCGTTATAAATAGGTTGATTCCAAACAAAGACAGTAGCATCTTAGTGTCACTCTTCTACCACCTCATCTAATTAATTGAGAATATCTTCTTAGCCTGCATAATAACACTTCAGGGCAAATGTTTTCCCAGCTGTGAGTTGTGACCCATTAGTGGGTCATGAACACAAAAGAGTGCATCAAGACTAGTATTAAAAACACAAACGCACATGAAATAGAGTAAAACAGACAAGAAAAATATGTGCGCATCACACATGTATTGTTTTGTTACCTATGTGACATGTATCCTGGTTTGTGATGTAAAAAAAAAAGGTATTAGTATGTATCTCAGTCAAAAAAGAAGTCTGGAAAACAATCTTTAAGGAAAGAATGAAATCCTGCTCATGCGGTCCTTCCAGTCTGGACTGCAGTGTATCAGTGGAAACAGTAAGATGCCCCCACTGGACATAAACCAGCCAGGAGCTCATGCCCTTTTTGTTCCGACACTAAGCTAATCCTTAGGGAGCTAGGATTCTATTCTGAAATGAAAGATGGTTTTCTTGGTGGGAGAGAAATAGCTTTAAAAAAAAGAAAAAAGCCTTCTGTAGAGTTTTGTGTCCATTTTTTTTTTTATTATTAAAGATTAAGACGTTAGGTAAAATTTACTCTCTTGAGCCTACTTCCCTCCTTCTTTAAAAATGATGCTCTCTATTAAGGATTAGAGCTAATTGATCTTTACAATGTCAGTTTTGTACTACATTTTGCAACTGCAATTATAGCCTAATTTAAGGTTATAACTCTGTTGGCCCAGAATAGCCTACAAAGGTCTTGTAGCTGCAGGGTGAATCAACGTTTGGAATCAGTTTTCAGGAGGAAACAGGATGGCTTATTTTCTTCTTGTGTCTCTGAAAGTGACCCCATGGCTGTGGAGCTGATCTAGAACAGGGAGTGAAGGGGCAGGAAGATGCTGACCAGTTGACCGTTTTAAAATCTCTATCCCTATCTCTCTATCTCCCTCTCTCTGCCACAGCTTGGCAGGCTCTACCTTTTGTTTTTTACTTACTCTTTTGTTGGCAAGTTTCTAAAAGCACAGCAATGGCTGGGGTAAGTCAGTGTGGCATCCAGGAGGTTGGTAAATTTTTCCCTTGATGGCAGTTTTTTTAGAGAATAGGATGATGTGGCAATGAGTGTCTGGATGGACTCCAGCCCATAGCTAGGCAAGGCTTGTAATTTGGTAGAAGAAATATCCCTGAAAAATAGAAGGGAGCAAGCCTTTTTGTTTACATATTTTATACATTTGATTCATAGAATGAAACCTCCTCTCAATAATAGCATTGCTCTAGGTTCTGAGGAATCTTTTCTCCATCTTGTTTTCCCCCTAATTCTCCATTCAGTTACTCACATTAAGATTGAAATTAAAACAACAACAACAATGCTGTGTTTTTTCCCCTCATATGCACCCCATTATTCCTTTCAAGGTTGAGTGTAACTCCTTATACCTGCCATAGCATTTCTCTTGCCTCCCCCACATCCCTTTCTCCCTCTCTCCATCCCTCTCCCTTTCTCCAGATATGAAATAACTATTGCTTTATGAGACAGCAGGCACATGCAGTGACATCAGCTTTTGTGCTCTCTCCCAGGGGGGAGATATTCGAGCTTTAGATGCCTCTGTCTTTGACTGATCAAGCCCTGCAGGGTAGGTTTTCACTAAGCACAAGCCGGTTATACTATTAAGAGCTGCTGCATGGCCTTAGCCATTATCTACCTGGGAAGCAGACTGCACATTCTCTAAAGGCAAACTGGATTCATCCGTCCAAAGCAAGCAAACAGTTGGCCATGCAAACAGAACTGTGTGGAAAGTTTAGGTCTTGTAAACAAGGTCTCAAACTCTTTGGTTTTTCTAGACTTGAGGCAATGTCCGAGAAAAATCCAAACAAGTTTGAGGAAGACAAGTCAGTGGAAATTTTAAAATCTTGCCCATCTCCTAGGTGGTTGCTGCTGATGCCCCATGAAATTTTTCCAGTAGCATAGCCCCCTTGAGGAAATTGTCTCAATACTTAGTGCCCAGCACATGGAAGGGGATCAAGAGGTGACTGATAGATGAACTTGACAACACAGAGCTAGTGTAGACCATTGGTGGAACAGCCAGGACAGCAGAATTTACCTCAGGGGCTTCAGACTCCTGCTGCTTTTGTGTCCTTGTTGATTGAGGTAACCAGTGCTCTCATCCTGCTTTATGGAGTTATCTTGGATATGTTAGGGATAGAGCACGCAACTCTTTGCAGGCGGGTTTTTTTGTTGTGTGTGTGTGTATGTGTGTGTGTGTGTGTGTGTGTGTATGTGTTTTGCTGGGGGGATATATTTTATTATTTTTTAATTTTTTAATTTTTATTTTTATTTATTTGACAGAGATAGAGACAGCCAGCAAGAGAGGGAACACAAGCAGGGGGAGTGGGAGAGGAAGAAGCAGGCTCATAGCTGAAGAGCCTGATGTGGGGCTCGATCCCATAACGCCAGGATCACGCCCTGAGCTGAAGGCAGACGCTTAACCGCTGTGCCACCCAGGCGCCCCATGGGGGGATATATTTTAAATTAGGATTCTGGAAAAGGCAAGGGCTCATTATAAAGGAGTAAATCTCTGATAATATATTTTCAGTCTC
Organism: Ursus arctos; assembly: GCF_023065955.2. Classification (NCBI taxonomy): domain Eukaryota; kingdom Metazoa; phylum Chordata; class Mammalia; order Carnivora; family Ursidae; genus Ursus; species Ursus arctos. The sequence continues at coordinate 17,154,662 of NW_026623100.1, forward strand.
AGTGGAAGTCCGGGGGGGAAATATTTTTGGATTGTGGGTAGAAGGAACACTTCTAGACACCACTTACACCGTAAGGGTGTAATGAGAACAGCTGCTTGTGAAATAAGACTAGTTTGGTCAGACTGTTCTGGACAAGACAGTGCAGGTGTCTCTATTGCTCACAGTCATTTCTAAGCAAGTGGACCAAGCAGCTCTTCAAGCAAGGACTTTCAGGCAGGATGTCTTGTGACCATACTAACTTCATCATACACTTTGACCTGGAGGCAACTCTGGTTGGCTGGCTGTCCAGTGGCTGGGTCAGAGTCAGCTTGCTCTAGGAGCTCCGTGACAGGGTGTGCTACACTGCAGAGTCTCAACCAACCTGTACGATTGTGAGTCTGGCATACTCTGAATATGAGACATACAGACAAGGACCCGGGGGGTGGGTAGGGTGGCAGAAGCTGAGACACAGCAGAGGAAGCAGTGGGCATGAGCCATGAGGTAGTGGAAGCAACAATCAGGAGGTTGAGTGGAGAGTAGAGAGAGAGTTAGGACTGAGAGCAGCAGAGGTTAGGAAGTTGAGAAGGTCAGAAGTTTGAGTGGTGGGAAATAGGGGGTAAACAGTCAGGGGTTGATGGTTGCAGGAATTAAGCAGTGGAGTCCGAATGGATACTGGCAGGAGCTGGTGTGTAGGTGAAGTCAGGGGTTGACAGCAGTGGGGGCTGGGAACTAGACACAGTCAGAAGTCGACAGTGGCCGGGTTGGAAGTAGAGTGGTTCTGCTGCTTGCTGACACAGCAGCCCAGCTCTGTCCAGACAAAGCACCAGGGGCAAGTCAGATCTTTGACCTTCGCATGTCCATGAGTGGATGCCAGGTGGGCAGCCCTCTATACTTGGTGTTATAGATTGAATCGTGTCTCTCCCAATTTCAAATGTGGAAGTCCTAAGCCCCCAGTACCTCAGAATGTGACTTTATTTGGACACGAGGTCTTCGCAGAGGTACATCATGTTAAAATGAGGTCATTAGGATGAATCCAGACCCAGTATAACTGGTGTCCTTATAAAAAGAGGGACATTCAGAGACAGACAGGTACACACAGAGAATGCCATGTGAAGGCGAGAGTTATGTTGTCACAACCAGAAGGCACAACCAGCAGCAAGGAGGGGGGCCCCGGAACAGATCCCTCCTTCACAGCCCTCAGGAGGAATGAGCCTGCTGACACCTTGAGTTCAGACTTCAAGGCTCTAGAATGGGGACAATTTCCGTCACGTAAGCCCTCCCAGTTTGCGTTACTGGTTAATGGCAGCCCTTTCACACGCGGAGGCTGAATCTCCACGGACCGGCCTGGGGACAGTGTGGCTGGACATCCTGAGCAGGCCTGGGTGGGCAGGGAAGGCAGCACCACTGTACTCACAAGATGCTAGGTCCTGTGGCCCCCCGGAAGGCTCCATTGTGCATCTTCTCCAGGTGGGCATTTTCCTTGAGCTCCCTGTGGGGAAGGACGGCGTCCTTAGTGGAGTCCGCGCTTTCATGTGTCACCAGTCAGGGCTGCACGGACACACGTTTGGAGCAGCCTGCCTGCGTGGTGCTCAGCGTTAGCGGGAGAAGGGGGACTGTAGGGAAAGCGGAAAAAGACATGCAGGGGCCGGGCACATCATCCAGTTGCTGGAGTGTGTGTGTGGCTCCACCTTTCCCCTGCAATGCCCCCCCCCCCCCCCCCAGGTAGACTGTGTTGTCCTGCAGCTTCACGAGCTCGCCTCCTCCTGTCCTGGAGCTAAGCGAGGTGGCCGCACCCAGCTGCGCGAGGGTGAAAATGCCGCGGCCGCGCTCAAGGCTGAAGGGCCGAGGTGCAGCCTGCTCGTGTCCGCGCTCAGCCGCCCTGACCTTGCAGGTCTCGGAGCTGGCTGGCAGTCATTTACTGACGTCTGCAAATACTTGACTTCAAAAGAAAAAGGAGCGTCTATTCGAAGATACCCCTTTCATTGTGGGAATTGTACTCTTTTTCTCTCAGGTATGCATTCTCCGTGGGTAGGAAAGGGGAGGAAGAACGGCCTGCGTAGAAAATCGCCCCACACCCTGCGCGCCCCGCCCCGGGTCCTGTGCTGGGTATATGATTGTCCCCAGGTGGGCATGTTGTGGGGACAAAACAGCCACTGCTGTTAAGGTGTAGCATGGCCAAGCGCTGCTATGCGGTCGCTACCTGACGCTTCTGTCCCCGGGGGCTCTGAGCAGCTCGGGGTGAACTGCTCAGGAACAGCTAGCTTGGCCTGGCGCTGCTGAGCAGCCTCCTCTCTGGGCCTTGACCCTGGTGTCTCCGTGCCCAGGCCCCTCTCTGGGTGGGCAAGGCAGCTGGGAGAGGAGTCCCTGGGCTCAGGCTTGCCAGCCTTCTTTTGAGCACTTTCTTTCTACAAGAAAAGAGTGGTGCCTCAAAGAGCATTCTGGAACATGCTGTGATGGTTTCAAGCATGGGAGCATGATTCTTCTGCGTCACCGTTAGAATGTTACAGAGCAAAACAAATACCCGACACCCGCTGTCCCCAACCCCTGCAGGATGCTTAGGCATCCTGGCTTGTCTCCTGGCTCTACATCTTCTTCATTGTCTTTCCGCATGTCTCCACATCACGCCTGCCATTTAAAAACTGCAAAAAGGGGCGCCTGGGTGGCGCAGTCGTTAAGCGTCTGCCTTCGGCTCAGGGCGTGATTCCGGCGATCTGGGATCGAGCCCCACATCGGGCTCCTCCGCTGGCAGCCTGCTTCTTCCTCTCCCACTCCCCTGCTGTGTTCCCTCTCTCGCTGGCTGTCTCTCTGTCACATAAATAAATAAAATCTTAAAAAAAAAAAAAAAACGTGCAAAAACCCCTGCATCTCGCTCCCTGGGTGGCTGTTTTCCACATGCTTCTACTCTGCGTTTTCCTTGGAAATCCTCAGCCCTTCCATCAGAAGGCACCCGTCAGTCTCATTCAGTTCCATCCCTTGGGTGTGTTTCCACTTTCAAAGAGATGAGGTTGTCAGAGTCAACTGCTGTTTAAAATCTAAATCAAAGAAAATTTCCTTTCCAAACCTCCATGGCTCTTCTTCCTGATTTGGTTTGTTTTAATTATGTTCTGTTATGGTCATAAATCATAGAAATGGGGCTCTGTGAGCAAATAATCCTCATGTCAGCCAGGTCAAATTAATTGTTCAAATTTCATGACAGAGCATCTCACATGTTTTATTAAAACTCAGATCTTTCTGTGTACTGATAACTCTGCATTATGTAACTCAGTTAAAAATAAATTGGTCTGCCACATTTTCCTGGGGGTCACTTTCATGTTCCCAAGTGACACAGCCCTCCAGGTATGAGTAGCACAGTAGGATAACCTCTTGGAGCACAGTGGGAGAACTCCCAAACTCCACCCAGAACGTTCGTAAGTGGTGTGCTCTGGGAATGGTAGGGACTGACTCTTAGAACCCTAGAGGTGTCTGAGGACAACCTGGTGCTGCTTCTTTCCATCCTGTCTGGCCTTGGTAAATAGGAAGTTCGAGGGCTTTAGTGTCATTATTCTGAACAACTTTGGACAGGCCCATTTATGGGGAAGGTGTCAGAAACTGGGTTGAATGTACAGTTTGGTTGAATGTATAGTTTGAAAATTTGCTTGGCGGTTTTAAAACCTACTTCCCCTTCCTTGCTTGGATCCTTCCGTGGGCTTCCTTGCTCGTAAAAGAGAATTCAGACTCTTCCGTTCCCTCTGAGTTCTGCGTGATTTGCTCCTGCTTCATATCCAGGTTTGTCTCATATCCGTTTCCCCTTGCTGATGACCCTCCAGCCACACTGGCCTCCTCTAGATTCCTGGAGCTTACAACTTCTTTTCTTTGCACATCCTGCTTCCTCTTCCTGTGACATACTTCTCCTCACTGTTGCCATAGTGAACTCTTTAGGCTCAGCCTAAATATCATGTCTTTGGCGAGGCTGTCCCTGGGCACCTAACCTAAAGTCAGTCAGCCCCTGTACTCTCGCAGATCTCAGTAATGGGTTATTTCCTTCCTTGGGTATATTCCTGTCTGCAATATCTTCATTTATTTACTTGTCTTTTTGTCTGTGTCTTCTGCTAGAAGAGAAACTTCATGACTCTTTCCACTCTGCCATCTAAGACCCAGCTCCTAATGTGTGCCTAATACATCGGCGATTCTTAATAAATGTTTATTGAATGAATAAATGAATGAAATGATTTGTATTCTTGGCAAACTGATTTGTGTTCTTGGTTTCCTCTTTCTTGCAAGAGTGAGGTATGGAAGATACAGAATCTTGACTAGTTGGACTTTCTGAAGTTCACAGCCATTTTGGCATCCGTGAAGCAGCTGGGACACTGCTGACCAAGGCCCTCTGTCCTGAAGTCCTGTTGTCCCTGACCTCCCCTAGAAGTATTCTGCTGGATTTGCTTTTGCTCTGGCTTCTCTTCTTCCTCCTCTCTTATTGTCCCCCAATTTTATATTCAGTTCTCTTATTTCCCCGCTCATCCGGGTGACCTCAGCCACAAAGGCCTTCAGTTACCCCTCTATTCAGGGACCTGATGGCTGTTGCTAGCCCTGCATCTCCCACCCCCAACTTCTGTCCTTTCTGCTAACAGATGAGCCTTCTTTAAGTACCCCTCACACGTTGCATCCCAGAACTTTCAACAGCTTCTCATTTTCTACAGAAGAGAATCCAAATTCTTCATGGTGGCATCTGAGGCCCTTCCTGCTTTGTCCCTAGCCCACATCTAGAACTTTCTAAAAGGTACTGTGTGCTGTTCTATGAACACATGCTTCCTCCTCTGGGCCATTCTCTTTGTTGTCCTCTGCTTGGAATGCATTTTCCTTCTCTCTTTGCCTGTCTGACTTAGGCCCAGTTCAAAGCCTATGTCTCTCATGAGGCTTTCTCTAATTTTCTTCTCTTCTGCCTTTGAAATCCCAGAGGACTCTGCTTCTCTCAGGGGAGGCATCATGCTTTGCCTTCTGTTTTAGTTACTACTTAGCGTACAGTTTATATACCATTTGGCGATGCTTCCTCTGAGGCTGTGAGCTCTTGTGGGGCAAACACCAGGGCTTATTCATCTTCATTTCCACCCCAAATATAGCCTGTTCCTTCAAACACAGCTGATGCCTGGCAAACCCTTGTCGAGTGAATGAGGCATCTGAAAGTACTGTGCCAGGAGAGGATACGATTTGAATTTGGCAGAAACATTCAATTGGCTAGAGTGCACTCTTCGTTACGTTCAAGTCAACAAGAAAATGAAGGAACGTTTACTCCACGATAGGAAGGTACCATTTTTTCGGGCACTTGGTATGTGCCAGACTCAGGCTATATCATAAAAATATAATCTTATTTATGATTCATTCGTTCATTTGTAGTCAATGAACTGTGCAATGTAATAAATAATAAATGAGCACATACTCTATGCGAGGCACTGGGTTAGGTACTGAGGATTCAAGACAGACCTTTTCATTTTGGTGGGGGTGTCCTCAAAACCAGCCTATTAGTGGCTCTGTTTCATGGCTGAGAATACTGTGGCTGGGATAGGTTAAGTAACTTGCTCAAGGCCAAGCTGATAAATATTGGCATTGGGGTTTGAAGCCCAGTCAGTGACCCTTAGATCTGTTCTCTTCACCACCACGCTCTGTAGCATGGTATCAGTATAATAGAGTCTTTGCTTCATATGTATAGTTAAAATGAACAGTATATTGTATAGACTTATGCTGCTCAGCTTGAGACTGGCAACATCAGCATCTCCTGTGAGCTTGTCATAATTACAAATTCTCAAGCCCTACCCTAGACCCACTGAAGCAAAGTCTCTGGGGGTAGGGCCTAGGAATCTGTGTTTTAACAGTCTCCATGTTATTCTATGTGTGTTAAAGTCTGAAAAGCCCTGATATAGACTGTGGTTTATACAACTCATTATAAAAGCCTTTTCATTGGTTTTCCTTAATTTTGGCTTCAGTTGAGCTTTTCAGGTACTCTTAGTTTTCATTATACCCAACTGTAGGGTGATTGTCACCTATTCCGTACCTGTTATGGTTCCAAAGGCTGCAACCCAGGAGGTTTAGTGAAGGAGCCACTGTTTCAGGAAAGGAGCCATCGAAGGAAAGAGAGGTGGGGAACAATGAAGGATGCAGTTGGTAGGGATGCTCTCCTTGAGTTAAAGCTGTGAACTCTGGGGACCAGGGTGGGATATGGCGAAAGCACCAGGCCTCCTCACCCTGTGAAAAATGCACTCCATAACCCCCTTAGCAGTAGGGGGATGGGACTGTGAGAGGGCCTGTTGTGGCTGATTAGGCTGGTAACTGGGGTTACCCGATTTCTCTGCAGTGGGGCTGGGGGAAGAATTTCTTCACTGAAATCGTGCTGCTTCTAACACACCATCAACCTGAGTGAGGGGGCTAGAGAGGGAGGCTGAGAGATGAGACTAAAGTAGGGTGTTGAATATTTTAGCAAACTGTCAACTTTAATGTCTCCAGGCTGCATCTATCTTTGAAATCAGGGGGCTCTGGGGTTTCTAGCCAGCCAGTTGCCTAGTAACATGAGTGAAACACTGACGACTAGCCACTTGAAAGTTTATTTTTGTCCTGACTTAGTTGCTGAAGATTGAATGTGATCTGGTAGCTAGAGTAATATTTCATTTTTATTCATGAGCTGGGGAAATAAGCACATACTTACAGGGAAATCAGCGTCGTCCCGTTGAAGGCATGACTTTGTATTTCTTCAAACCCATTTCCATATAGTTTGCTGAAGTGAGAGGAGAGAGGATTTAGCAGTAAAAGAAGCACATTTTGGAATCACACATTCTTCCCTCTGTGACATTTATTCCTAAAATAATTACTGGCATTCACAAAATCTAGCTCTGTTTCTCTAACCTTTTGGATTCTAAGGAGCTGGTGAGTGGAGCTGGTTTTTGGTTTTGTTTTGCTTTGTTTTCGTTTCTGCTCTACTTTGGCTTCACTTCCACCAGCGGCACCATCACCGATTGGTTTGTTTATAAAGTGTTTATTAAGAGCCAGATACTTGATTAGTCATTCTACATGTATACTGTGACTTTATCCTCATTATCATTTCCAAGTCTCACTGTTGTGGTGCAGTTTGCTCAAGGTTAAAGAAAGTCGGAGTAGAAGCAGAATTAGTGGCCAGAGCCATTTGACTAACTCTCAAGTCTCGCCTCTACTTCTACAGGCCTGTGTGGCATGTGGGCTTTCTGAGAGGCTGAAATGCGGGGCAGAGGAAGGCTCCACTACTGACTTAGCTTTTCTTTTCCATGGAAAGGATTTTTTTTTGTTTTGCTGATGCCGTATTTGGCTCCCTAACCAAGAAGATTTCGATGCCTGTAAGTGGTTCTTTAAGACCAATTAGCAGATAGTGAAATCAGTTTAGTTGGGTGCAATCAGCATTTAGCAAAATGAAATAGAACAGAATAGGACAAAATGGAAAATATTGGAGTGTGTTGCATGTAATTAGGGTAGTACTATTTATGGAATTTGTTCCACCATTTTTCTATGTTATATGTACATAAAAGTATACATACACATATATATAGATACATATACGTCTGCCTAATATAAGACGTTAAGAGGCTTATCAAGACAGCTGTTGGGAAATGCTGGAGCCAGGAATGAGCTTGGAGAGGATCAAGTGGCACACCTTCATTTTACAAAGAAGGGAAGAGACTCAGAAAGGAAAGTGACTTGTCTAAATAAAGCCCACCATAGGCAGAAATGGGACCAGAACACACTGTCTCGGGCTACGTCCAGCACAGCAGTTTCACTCTTTGTTTTCATTTTTCTTCCCTGAGATATCCACATGGGCCCTCTTCCTCCTCCTGCAGGGCTGTGCTTGATGTCATGTTCTTCGTGCAGGCTTTCTTCATTGCCCATTAAACTCCCAGCATTCCCACGTTCCCATCCCCCCTAGATTTGTGTTTCCTCTGTGGCTTTATCAGCATCTGACGTGTGATTATATCATACGCGTTCATCATCTGCCTTCCCCAGCAGAATGTAAGCTTCAGGAGAGCAAGGATTGCAAACTGTTCTGTTTCTTACGGAATCTCCTGCGTCTAGAACAGTGCCTGCCCCTTGGGAGGATTACAGTAAATATATGTTAAATGAATTGGATGAACAAATGGGTATATGTAAGATGAATTTCTTACTATAAATCATAGTCATCCAAGCACGTTTGAAAGTCACAGTCTTAGAATTATTTGTGTAAGTTCTTCATGAGCCATGATGTAATACTCAAGTGAGAAAGAGCTACGGTATAACATAAAATTAAGCTCCAGCGTCTGGCAAGAGCCTAGCTTCCCTTTACAGGGTTGCTGGTGGTTGCATGGCCACGTAGGGATGGGCTGGTGGGTGCGGCTTAAGAAACAGTTTAGACACCTTCCCCAGCTGTTCCTATTCTAGGTGGCTGTTGTCCGCAAGGGGTCTCTAGCCTTTGTTAAATAGAACAAGGATGGAATTTCATCTTGTGGTATATGTGTAGTGCTTATGTGTGTGGGGGTAGGAGCTCAGTCAACAGGCTGGGAGGAGCAGTAGCCTTGACCTTCCACGTAAGGAACAGGCTTCTCTCGCTTCTCCTGCTGTCCTGTGCTTTCTTCTGAAATTTTGAATTTACAACTTCACCAATGAGCTCTTAACTGTACTCTGTAATGGATTATCGGGTGTCGTTTTTCAGTAGTTTTCTAGAATTTGAGGGGATAGTTACTTGGTTTATCTCTGTTGTATAATTACGTACAACCTTCTTGCCTCCTTAGCAGCTCAAAGAAAGAATTCTTTTTTTAATTTCACACTTAGACTATGATTCTTTGGCAGTCCCTTATCATTTGGGGGTTTGAATTCCTTTACAGCAATCTCTTGTAGATGAAGGAATCGTATCAGACTTTTCTCTGAACTTCTTTGAAATTGGATTTCTTAGAGTCTCGGCCAGGGTTTGTCAAAGCATTGCCCTTCCTTCATTCACTGACTCAGAATCAACTGGAGCTGCTTGCCAGAAATGCAGACTCAGACCCACCGGGCAGGTGCCCTGCAGAGCTGTGGAATCAGAATCTGGTAGTGGTGTTCTGGAATATGCACTTCTATAAAAAGCTCTCCCAGTGAGCTTGGGCATGCCACTTTGGGGCGCCTTGCCCTAGGGTACAGCATAGGATGATACAGCTCTCATCATTTCCACACGCAGATCAGATGGTTTGCTGGATAGAACTGAGTCCAGAGTCTGGTTCCCTTACTGCTTTCCCTACCTTCTAAGTGATGGAGCTATATGTATAGTGAATTGAGAAAAAGTAGCTCCTACTCTGTTTTGAGCAAAGCAAAGCTGCCATCAGTTGTCTGGATGCCCATTCCCCATCACTGTTACGTGCTGTCCTGATCCTAGTTTTGATACATATTAGGATTTTATATATATATATATTTTTAGTGGGGTTTACAATGCCATTGCTCTAAGTGCAGCTGCAAGTCTTCAGCCCAACTGCGGGGCTTGAATCCCAGCTCGCTACTTACTAGCTAAGTTACTTTAGGCAGTTACTTAACCTCTTTGTGTCTTAATTTCCTAATCTGAAAATAGGGATGATAAGAATAGTACCGACCTCAAAAGGCTGTTGGGTGGATTAAAATGCTAAACATATGTTAAGCATGTAGAAATAAGTCCCGGAACACAGTAAATGCTTAATGTGTTGCCATTATTATTATTATTATTATTATTATTATTATTATTATATTTTATAGTAGCTCCATCTCTCTGACCAGAATAGAGGGTCTCCCTTGCCATGCTCTGGACAGGATTTCCATGAAATGTAGCAGTCCGTTTAATTGAGCTGTTGTCCACTGGGGTAGGGGCCTTCCTGTTCTTGGTGGAGCAGGTCAGTTTAGTGACCTGGGCTGCCTCACATGCACTCACTCTCCAGAGGCCCTTAAACATCTTTGGTCTGTGTTGGCATCATTGACATGCTTGTATTGGGACATTTTTCAGGTCTTTTTTTTTTTTTTTTTTTTTTTAATATTCTGGGTCCTGCTTGTCCTGACTTCCCGAAGAGTGGGGCTCACTGTTTCCTTTTCAGCTGCTGCTCTTCAGCTTTGTTCTTACCAGTTGCACACAATAGAATGTGTTGCTTTGTTTTGATTAAAACAGTGGCTTTCTTACTTTGGAGAAGTTACGAATGTGAGTGGGAGGCCTCCTGCTGTCAGGCCTGCACAATGCTTTAAAATGCCCCTTAAAACATCTGGAGAGTCACTTCAGATAACTTTTTCCCCAGAACATCATGGTGTCAGAATTAAATGAGGACGGCTCCCTTTGCCTTGAGGATGCTGTCACAAGCACAGAAATGATTTTTTCCCCCTTCTGTATTACAATAGCTGCACCTTACTTTAAAGCATTGTCTGTGTTCTCTATTCAAATGTCAGTAATTGTGATTCAAAAAGAGAGAATGTCACCTTTTTATTCAAAATAAGGTTCAGGTTTTAGAACTTAATCACAGATGATACTCTCATTCTGAATGACACCTTGAAACAAACTCCAAATATTCCTGGGGCTTTAAAAGCATTTCTAGGGTTATATTAACAGTATTAAATGGTCTGCCATGGTTTCCTTTTGGATCATGTAACCACCTAGTTTTGGGATGATTTTAAAGAAGAAAGCTTAATTTGTGTCTGCAGATCTGCAGGGTCTCAAAAAGTGGCCTCAGGGTTTCTATTTTAGAAAATATGCCACATGGTGATATATCTTTAAGCAAATTTTTATGAAATGACTAATCAGATACCTACCTAAAGAACAGGGCTCCTAAATTCACCACTTTCTTCTCCCTGTGGTATTTTGCTGGCATCCTTTTATACCTGAATAATTCCTGTGTATGAAGTGTATGAAGATACTTCTTGAGTGCCCGCCCTGGCCGTGGTTAACTTGTATGGATAACTTGTCACCAGTCATTGTCACCAGGCCGATCTCTATATGCGGCCATGACCCTAGTTTTGAATGTTCATCAGAAGTCCCCCGTTTCTGTGGGGCTCCTAGTCTCAATGACAAGGGAATCCTCTCTCTGATGTGGGCATACCTCCTGCTTTTCAGCCGCACTGAGTTGTTATGTTTCCCTTCAAGTTCCCCTCGGCCAAGTTCATGTCATCTTATATGACTTCACCATACGTAATAGCAAAAAGATGACAGGCATCCAAAAGAATGATGACAGCAATGGATTATAATATATTGAATAAAATTTTTGAAAAATCTACTTCCACAGTGATACTTAAAAAAGAGAGCGATAGAGAAGGAGAGGATTCTTCTTCTTCTTTTACAGAAGAGCACTGGTAATAAATGTAGAAGAATGATGAACCTTAAAACTTCCATTTTGTAACTCCTTGAATAATAACCGAATAATCAGTTGATGCTGAAAGCATTAGATGAACGGTTGTTGGCCAATGGGCTAGTTGCACCAACTCAAAGTATCCCACTATGGTTTATTATTAATGACAAAGGGAAGAATGTGCCCTTACAATGAAGATGTCTGGCAGTCACACTTTAAATGGCCAAGGAGCATGGCACGACGTATCTTCTGGTTTGATGCACTGGGAGAGACACAGAATGCCCTTTGCAGTGTTCTTGCAGAAATGTTGACCTGAATCTAATCCTGACAATACAGGCAGATGAATCCAGACAACTGGCCTGGGCTCCTTCAAGGAATTGGTGTCATAAAGAACAGAGGAAAGTGGGGGAGCAGATCTTGGTGGTGTAGGAGGTGAGGTTGGGAGGACTAATGCGTATGTGCAATGAATAAAATTTTGATTGCATTCTGAGTTTAAAAAAATTCTATAAAGGACATTTTTATTGGAATGTGGGCTATAGGTTGGACAATGTCATTAAATTCATGGTTTTTATTTTTTGGTGGGGGGGAGGTGTAATGGTGTAGTTATATAGAATGTCCCTGTTTTGGGGAGATAACATGCTGAAGTATTTAAGGTATGAAGTATCATCATATCTATAAACTTCTTTTGGATGGTTTGGCCAAAAGGAAATGTGTCGTATATACTTACATATATAGAGATGGGGTGGGTGTGGCAAGCTGCTTATAGTTGGTAAATCTTGGTAAGATGTATAGGGGTATTATTGGAAAGACAAATGGAAAGTGACTCTACTTGTCCATTGAACATTTTTAAAATAAAAAATATTTAAAAAGAGGTGATGAGACATGGTGTTTTCAGGATGGTCTTAAACAGCTGGATTGCTGAATATTGCTTTTTTTTTTTTTTTTAAAGATTTTATTTATTTATGTGACAGAGAGACAGCCAGCGAGAGAGGGAACACAAGCAGGGGGAGTAGGGAGGAAGAAGCAGGCTCACAGCTGAGGAGCCCAATGTGGGACTCGATCCCAGAACACCGGGATCACGCCCTGAGCCGAAGGCAGACGCTTAACGACTGCGCTACCCAGGTGCCCCTGAATATTTGCTTTTAATCGTGGTGGTGCCATGTATTTGACACGATGCGATTGAATTTGCACAAGGAGATATCAATAATCCCATTGGGTACTCAGAGACAGAGCCATGTGTGGGTGGTATAAGTTGACTAAGGGTCATTAGACACAGGCCCAGGACTAGAACCCAGGCTTTCCGTTCCAACACCCAGCAGTCCTTTTAGTGTGGCTTATCACAGGTGCAGCCTGGACTCTTGCCATCCTTTGCCAGGCATTCTTTTCCTGAGAATTAGTTGCCATGACCTTTCCTTTTTTTTTTGTGGAGTCCAGACGTGAATCAAAGTTGTCTCTTTTTTGAGACTGGTATGACCAGTCATCTAGAATATTTTAAAGGTGGTGTAGCCAAAGCCTGCTCGCTCAGGGGGTTCATTTCCAGGTGGCCTCTTGAGGAGATTTAATGAAAAGCCAAAGTGGCTATAAAGGGACATAAGAGTATAATGCATAGTTTTAGCATTAGCCCCCCTGAGCTTCTCCAGCATCAAGTGAAGTGTTTTGTTTTCATTAAATGAGCTCACAGTTGATAAAGATTTGGGTGAGGGGAGGGCAGGAAAGGTTCCACAAAAAGCCAAATCTCAAATACTACTACTAATGACGACAGAAGGCCTGCTTTCATTCTTTTCTAATTAGGGAGTTGAACTTTATAGCTGAGAAAATAAGGCTTTCCTCTTTAAGTGTAATACCCTTTCTCCAACAGGGCTCTCCGCAGGGTCCTTCACTTACAGAAGGGCCCATTCAGCTGAGAACAAGTGCCAAGCAAATGACTAATCACTCCCCTTCCAGATGAAGGGCTGAGAGTGAGGAGGGGATGGAAGTACAGGGCCCCCTGGGCCCACTAGGAGAGATGAATCTGCAACCCTCATTAACTTCAGAGGTGGGGCAATTATGCCCTGCTGGTAGGCACTATTCTTCTTAAAATCATAACTAACATAAATTAATGGCCCCATAATAAAAAATACCGTGCTGCTCTCATGTGCACATGCTGAAATGTGATGAGTGAAAGGAATCTGTGGTTGTTCCTTGAGTTTGGTGGGGTGCTCCAGTCTGGGGAGCTGACAGGGGGCTGTGGATCATCCCAATATTTGTTTTCTTCTTGATCGTTCTCCACATCTTCTGTCTTTTCATTCATTCCATTTCCACTTCATTCTTCTGGCTGTACATTTACCTGGGACAGGTATCCTTTGGGTCCTGATTATTTTTAGATTTAGGTCAAATTCGAAGTCTTGGATATTTGTGATCTTTGAATAAAGGCTACTCTATTGGGTGGTTTCTTTTTATCACTTTTGTCAGAGTTACTTCTAAGCTTTTACTCCTTTATTCCAGCATTCAAGACTCAGCAAGCCATTGTCCCCTCCACCCCTGCCATTTAGCTAAACCTATTTCCTGTTTCTTAAGCTGGGTGTGTACTCCCCAATCAGTAAGACATATCCTGTTGTCCTCTTTCCCACAGCCATGCTTTTGCTCATGATGTCCTTTCACTTAAACTACTCACTCCCCTTTTCTCGGTGTATGGTACCATGTAATGGTTAAGACTGTGATTCTGGAGCCAGAAGGGTCTAAATCTTCACCCTGGGCAAATTACTTAATCTCAGAGTACCTTGGTTTCCTCATCTAAAAATCGTACTGATAGTCCCTACTTTATAGGGTTGCAGTGAAATGTAAATGAGTTTTAAAAAAAGTACTTAAAAACAGTGCAGGCCTTTACTAAGTGCTGTATAAATATTAGCTGCTATTATCACATTTACCCATACCAATGTTGCTGAAACTACAAGGTCTAACTCAAGTCTCAGCTCCACCGTGCAGCCTCCTCTGACTTATCCAGTCCAAGAGGACTTCTCCAAGACTTCTCATTTCTGCATAACATAAACTCTCACAGTGAATATCTACTGGTTTGTAATATTCTTTCATTATTTCAGGTTTGCCCCCATACTTTCTCTATTTCCTCATAATTGAGATTCTGAGCAACTTGGGAACATGAATTGTATATCTTTTGTGTTCTCACTAAAGACATAGGAAGACCCCAAATCCTAAGGTCTGTGGTACCTCCCCATGCCGTCTTTGCTCTGTCTCTGATGGGGAATGTGATAAATGAGTAGTTCTAGATACATGCATGGTGAGTTGGAAATACTTTATAAATAGAGCTGGAAGAGCTTTAGTGTGTGAGGGAAGTAGAGGAGCAGAAAGGCTGTAGAGAAGATTTTCTAGGATCTCCTATCTCTTTCCTATTGTTTAAGAGCTGCAAGTAAAGAATTTATCTTGAAAAAAAGATTTTTTTTTTTTTTTTGGTTGCTGCTCCGTATTCCTTTCACTACAGTACTCTGAGGTGGAGGCACATGGGCTATAGCTTTGTAACATGACAGTTATATGTGTGGAATTGTACCTACACAAAGTAAAAAGTACTATTCAAATGCAATGTACGGTGATACCAATATTAAAAATCCATGATATAAAAGAGAGTCCTCTGAGATGGTCTCTTCTCTTGCTTCACAACTATCTCCTCATTTTGGGGTCCTTCAATGCATGCTCTCTCTTTCTTTATGGGCAAGCTCATTTATTGACTCATTACAACCCTGCCATGGGCTGTAACCAAAGAGAGGGATATGGATGTGGGGAAAAGAATTGAGTATGGGTCACTGGACTTTGGAGATAAGTGAGACATGGTGCCCAGAAGCCTCCTTCTGAATGGTGGGGCGAAGGCGGGTGCCCGACGTGCGGACGGCAGGGGCCCCAGAGGGAAGGAAGTGAGGCAGATGAACAGTGAAGAGAATAGGTTGGGTTATCCTAGCACAGTGGCCTGCGAACTTTCTGTGTGTGTGAATCACTTGGGAACTCGCAGATTCCGAGTCAGTGGTTCTGAGTGCAGAGGGTCTGTGTGTCTAACCAGCTCTTGGCAGGTGCAGCAGATGCTGGTCCATGGGCCATACTTTGAACAGCAAGGCCTTAGGAGACAGCATGAAAGGGTAACCTGATGAGTGATCGTCAAGGGAAAAGACACTATTTTCAAGTATTAGGGATGTAGGGAATGGGTATAGATGGTACTCTTCAGAAGCAAAGTAAAAAAATCAGAGCAAGAGAGAGTAAGAGAGCGAATGCAGGGTCAATCGATCAACTATCCTACCTACTTGAAGAATATCTTTCCAAACTTCTCATTTGAAACTTGAAATTTCTGTGCTCTTTGAACCAGGGCATCCGTTTCCCTCCCAGCTTCAAAGTGTGCCATTGATGCAGTGAACAATTTCATCAGTTGGAAATTTGGTCACTGTCCATCCTCAGGGCCCGTCTGATTCATTTTAAACTGAATGGGTTGGTTGGTGGTTGTGTGAACACATGATCCAGCTGCAATCCCGCACAACTGCTCTCACCCTTAGCATTTTAGGTCGTAAAGAACGTTACCAGTGAATGAGGAACGTGGTTAAAGATGAGAAAGAGCTCACCTCAAACTAGAAGCGAGAATAGCAGGAGCCTGTATGGCAGAACGTGAATCTGGGAGTTTACTCACAGTGTTATGGATTCGTTATTCATCCCTTGAAAAGCATTTCCTGGTATGGTGGTTATGTGTAAGTTATCACAAATTTCCCTGGAGGAATAAAATAAGAAATATTTACTTTCCAAATTTTAGCTGCAAATAGGAAACTGTTACACATAGCAATCAGCCTCATACTTACAGAATGAAATTAAATTCAGAGGAGAAAATCTTTGTAACATCTGGAAGCTTTCGGATGCCTGTGTTACAGATGCTCCTGTGATTGGGGCGGGGGGGGGGGGTGTGGGCAGAGAGTGAGTAAAAGGGACTGTTATTAAGGCATAAAGATAAGCGCAGTAGAAAGGCACTTTGCAAAGACTATTTTCACATTAAAAAAATATTGAGTTTGTCTTTATTGGTAGCACTTTTAGCTGTTGAAGATTGTCAGAACTTTAAAGCCCCTAACACTACAGAAGAAGTTGCTCTAAAGACTCCTGTTTAAAGATGTAGGGGCCGGAACTAAATTTTCAGGTCTTTTTCATTTATATTTGTGTTTCCAGCCTGTCTTTTCCTATTGTATCAATTGCATTTTTCTGTTGTATTCTATCCTATTTTTTGGTAATTTGCTCTTGATAGTTCTAGAAAGCATCCCTCTACTTTGGAATAGGTTTTAACTCAAACACTTTAGGAATATTAATCTCCATATGAGAAATCCATATCCCTCATTATTAAAAATCTTTCTTTCTTTAGCTACCTTGTGGTGCAGGAAGTTCTTCCTGATAACATACTGAAATCACTGAACACGCTTTTGGTTACTGGAGCTACTCAGGGCTCTTCTTCCTCCCACCTTTTATTTAAGCTTCAGGGAAGAGAGAAACTTCAGTGATAGGTTAAATTGGGACACAAAGTGGGACTCCTTCAGAGGAGTCCAGGCATCCAGATTTCCCCGAGCGGAGTTTTCAATTCCCCTGTGCGGGCCTGCAGAAACTGATAGGAACTTCCTCACACTCTGGTGACAACGGAAGGAAGCCAGGTCTCTCCTTGGGCTCCTTCTTACCTATAACCCCAGATCGCACTGAATCTTTGCCCTCTCTGTGGCTGGTGATGGCATTGTAACTCTGACAGCAATGTGTACTGGGGTTGGGGGACTATCACTTGTTTGAGGGGTGAAAATGCTATTTAATAGAGACAATGATTCTTAGATAACGAGGGACTGTAGTGGTCAAATTTGGTCCTGGGATTTTCTTATGTTTTCTTTCTTTTTTTTTTTTCCTTATGTTTTTCTGAAGTGGTTGACAACGCAGATGTTTATGTGTCCTGCACAGCCTTGGAGGCCTGGAAAAGCAGAACACCTGGTCTAGGAGCTATGCGGTGTTAGAGCTTTCAAAGGAGCTATCCTTGTGCAGCAGCAGCTCCTGTAGGTGGCCCCAGGGCAAGGCTGTACAGATGACACCAGACCCAGGGAGATGTCCTCCCTTCCCTCTGCAGGTTTGTTGTTTTTGTTTTTGTTTTTTTTTTAAGTGGTGGGGTTTGTGGACTCCCATCCTCTGGAGATTTTATGAAATTTAACTTATCAGGAAGAAAAGAGGACCTCTGTGTTAGAGGGTTTACACTTTTCTGTGTGAATAAGTGACTGCTTGACCGCTGAGAAGATCCATAGTGGTCCATAGTTTATAGATTGTATCAAGTTTCAGGAATTTTTGGTTTCGCTGGCAAGGCAATGAATCTGCTGGGTTCCCGTGGTACTCAACTTATAATTCTAACTAGTGGACTTAATAAGATTTAATGGGAAACAGAAAACAGTGATCTAGTTTATATGACACAGTGCCTACCTCAAGGCAATACTTAAAAAAGTTTTCACTTAATGCATAAAGGAACAAATGAGATGAAGGAATCAGTCATTCTTAACCAGGGGTGGGTGTCAAATCAGAATTGCCTCTCCTACTTTCACCTGTGCTCTGTCTGCATCACCAACCTCACCTTAGCGATTCTGATTTACCCCTTTTCAAGTGTCATGACCCCCCCCCCCACTGTCAGTTTTGAAAATCATTGCAAGGAGAGATATTCTGTTCATGTGCTTTCTGGAGAGTGAAAACGTTGGGAGCCAGTTATATGGATTCAGAAAGCACCCAGCCTGGTGGCTGACAAGAAATGTGATTAAATTTTAATCCGAAGGCTGAGGACAGACGTGCAAATGATGCTAAGTATATAGTTAAAAAAATCTTCCCAATATTTTAATTGTTTTGATTTTCATCAGATACCCAGTTTCTGTCCCCAGTTGCTCAAAAAGGAAAAATCCTCACAGGTATTTTAACCGGGGAAGATTTCTAAATGCTCCAGGCTCGATGTACACCAGGTTTTTGGTGTTCTGGATCAGTCTGTAAAGAGAGAAGGAGCTGTTTTAAGAAATATGTATTGTTTGGAATGTACAAGACCATAGTTACCAAAACATGCTGGCTGAAAATGGCGTCAACAAAAATCAAGTGACTTTCATATGCTTGAGAGGAGCTCCTGAGAGCCTGGGGATAAAAACTGCATGTAAGAGCCATGTTTGGCCGAGGCAGGTGTAAACATCATAGCTGGGAGTCTGTTCTGTCCCACTCGGTGAGGCAGCACCAACTTCCAGGACTCCCGGCCAAGTAGACCCGGCTCCACCATGGAGCCTACACACTGAGGGTGATGGGAGATTCCACTCCCAGGTCAGATGAGCAAATTGGCCAGTCTCCCTTACAGGGAAACTGGTCTTCTACATACTGGGCTGGCAGCCACACTGACCAATGATCCAGACAGGCACTCAGTCTTTGGATCAGTCCAGGGCCTTCGATGTGGGGAGATTTTATGCCCACTGTATAGATAATTTGCTGTGTGATGGTGCACGGCCTCCCACCGTCCCTGAGCTGGTGTGACCTTCTATAAATTGAGAATATTAATGTGCACTCTTCCTACCTCATAGGTTGGTATGTAGTGAGTAATAGAATAGGTAAAGATAATGTAGGAGGCAGGGCTTTGTAGAGTATAAAAGTACAGCCATGACTCCCAGTGGTGTGGTTGCCCTTCTCCCTACTTCTCCAGTGGCTTTGACCCTTTGAGAAGTAGCCACAGTTGCCCGTCTACTTTGGATCCAATAAAAGGCCAATAAATGCCTTTGGCTCTCTAACCCTATGCCGCAACCACCCGAAGAAATGATAATTACTCTTGTTCTATAGAGAAAATGTAGTGTATTGTTTAGTTGGAGGGGCTCTGGAGTCAGTTTGGTTTTACAACCTTGTTTTACTCATTGTGTGACCTTGGATACATCACTTAAAGCATAGTTTCTTCTTAGGGTAGTTTTTGAGAAGTAAATGCATGTTTCTGGCTCACAGTAAGGCTTTGACCAATGTTAACAATTATTATTATAGTTAATGAAATCAGGGGATTGAATGATTTATTTCTAGTCACACAGCTGAGAAGTGGCACAACTTGGAAGTGAACTCAGGTTTTTGGACTCCGAGTCTAGTGTTCGCTCCCCCTTACTATAGTTACCCACCACTGGTGCCTGTTTCCATCTTATATGTCCTTTTGATTGTTTAGAGGTAAGTGCTGTTTTGTTGTAGTTATTTTTACAACAACTTAGTCAAGCATTCCTGGGCCATGTAAGGCATTATATAGGTAGGGTGGAAGGAACTTTTACTTCTTAAAGAGCTTTTGGGGTCTGACCTTAAACTACTCTTCCATACATTCCCTCACTCAACAAACATTTATTAAGCACCTACATGTGCCAGGCATTGTTCTAGGTACTGGGGCTACAGCTGTGAACAGAGCGAGCCTGTATGGAGCTAACATCCTAGTCTCAGGACCTTCCTTGGGAAAAGTCCATGAACTTTCCCTTAGAGCATTTTATTTTTCTTTCTGTTGCATCATGAGCAATCTATTTATCATAAGCTGTTCTGGTGGTTCTCAGTATAAGCTGTGCTTCCTTATCACTTGGGCAGATTTCTAGGTCTGGAATAGTACTGTCATCTGTAATGGTGATGACCTCTCCCCTCCACTTCCCTCTCCCCCCCACCCCGAAATCCTACTTCACAGCCAAGTCTAGCCAAGTATAAATCTACATTTGATTACCCATTTTTTTGGATTTCCCCATAATCAGTTGGAGAGGGAGTCTCACCTCCCTGACTGTACTGTCATCTCCTGGGGAAGATTTATATTTTACCTCCTCTGTATTCCAGCAGCACTTGACCCTTGGTTGGACATGTGGCAGGTACTCACATACTTATCAATCAGTAATTCTCTTTAGATAATTGCTAATTGGACCGTTCATAGGGAGGCCTTGTGGTGTGGTGGGAGATGCACAAGTTCTGAAGAAAGACAGGCCGGGGTGGAATCTCAGCCCTGCCATTGTCTACGGTGCCACACTGGTCAAGTTACCGACCTCTCTGAGCCTCCATTCCTTCCCTTGAACAAAAGGGATAATTACCCCACTTTGCAGGGAAACTTTGAGGATTAACACAACCTCGAGGAAATAAATGCCAGGCACAAGTGTGCAGAAAATATTTGTTGCGGGGCGCCTGGGTGGCACAGCGGTTAAGCGTCTGCCTTCGGCTCAGGGCGTGATCCCGGTGTTACGGGATCGAGCCCCACATCAGGCTCTTCCGCTATGAGCCTGCTTCTTGCTCTCTCACTCCCCCTGCTTGTGTTCCCTCTCTCGCTGGCTGTCTCTCTCTGTCGAATAAATAAATAAAATCTTTAAAAAAAAAAGAAGAAAATATTTGTTGCTAATATCCTTCCCTTTCCCTTAACTTTCAAAACTTCTGTGCAGGTGACATTTTTAGAAGCTCACGTCTCAGCCAATAAGGCAGCAGTAAGAAACCTGGTTTGGGAGTCTCACGACCCAATTCCTAGTCCCAGCTCTGGCACTGACTTGCTGTCTGACCTCAGGCAAGTCATTTAACCTCTTTGGGTCAGAGGTTCATTCTCTGAAAACTGAATCGAGCCAGTCTTCACCCACCTTTTTTTGTAAATTGGAGGAAAATGATAATTTGGAAAGGACCGTTTTTAGGAATCAATTCTAAAGCATCACAATAACAATAACAAACAGCATACACATGTCCAACCCAGGGTTTTATGTGGTAGATTTCCAAGAATCATTTAGTAAATAAATGAAGATGCCCTAACAGTCTCAATGAACTAATTCATGATCTCTCAGCTCCCTTTCAAATTTCCCCACTACCCCAGGTACTTCACACCCTCCCTTCCGTAAGGTAAAGAGCTACTTGGCAGGACTCCACAATGTCAATTTTAATTTCCAACTTTGTGTTGTGATGTTTCAGAGTTTATACAGCTCCCAGGGAGAAGCAGTTGTCACCATGGCAACCTTCAGGCCACTGCAGTGAGAGAAATTAGTGCCTGCCCAGGCCTAGTAATTGCTGTAGTCTTTTCCTCTTGGATTCCTAGCAGTGGATGCTTAATACAAATACTGAGTGGGCTCCAGCCAGCGAGGGTAATAGTGTACAGCAATAAACTATCTGTTAGCTGATGCTTACATTTCAGACAAATTGAGGAGGTTGTCAAAGGCATTAGCTTCTATCTTTTCCAGAGAATCACTTTGAGAGATTTCACTAGAGGAGAGAAAAGAAAAAAAAAGAAGAAACATGAAAGAAATGACCATGCATGCATCATAATAAGCTGTGTGGGACCTAACAACTGGGGGCTCCAGCGTGTCCTTTTAAAAAAGAAACAGGGATGCCTCACGTTGTCCTCACATCCTGAAGTGCTACCATCTCCCTTTAGGAGCATCGATAGGCGTCTATAACCCAGGGGCTGTTGATAATGCAGGTTTCAGTAACCCCTGTGTATGTGACAGGTTTTTTTTCTTGTTTATCTAAGGCTCAGAGTCACAGATTGTGAGATGTGGGCAAATCTTTTGAGAAAATCTAGTCAGATTCTCTTGTATTACAGCTTTGGAAATTGAGACTCTCCAGAGGAGAGGCAAAAAGTGCTTATGGGAAGGCTCAGGACCAGGATCTGGATGTCTGAATTCCCAACTCCCTCACTCTCGTGAGGATTTAATTTGGGTTGTATTCATTGTTTCGTAGCTCTTTCTCCTTTTCCCAAAATCCTGCTCTGAGGCAATTGCAAGGTGGTCAGCGTTCTTTCTGGGTTGTAACTGTCTATTTCTTTGACTATTTTTCTCTTTTGGCAAAATGAGGACAAGGAGTACATCCTGTTCACTTCTGAGTCTGTGGTGACTTCATATTGCCTGGTGCATAGAGTACGAATGAATGAATGGATTAGTGAGTGGAGTTTTTTTTTTTTTTTTTTAAGATTTTATGTATTTATTTATTTTAGAGAGAGAGAGTGAACACTGGAAGGGGCAGCGGGAGAGGCAGAGAATCCCAAGCAGACTCTGTGCCTAGCATAGAGCCTGACGTGAGGCTTGATCTCACGACGCCGAGATCTCAACCTGAGGCGAAACCAGGAGTCGAATGCCCAACCAACTGAGCCATCCAGGCACCCCTGAATGGATTTTTTAAAAAATGGATTAAAAAAAAAAATAAACGTAAAGGAACAGCTTTGCCATATACCATCCCAGGCATGCAGGTAATGTCAATGTCACCCTAAAATCCCAACATAAGCTACCATTTGCTGCCAACTGAGAAAAAAGTCTCAAATTCGCAAATTGCACATTTGGGTGTTTCTAAGGTTAACATTCACTGAAGCCTTCAGACTTGAGAGCTTTAGCCCACAGAAAGGCTGAGCCTAAGGCAGGGAATGTCTGTTATGAACAACACAGTAATGGATTATTCCTGGACTGATTCATTTTATTTGTCCCTAATGGTTTGTTTCTTTAGCTGTGGCTGCTTTTCTCATGAGGAGGTCTAATGCATTAAAAGTTATCAAAACTCAACATTTCAACTTGAGAACAGAAGGAGAAGAGTTAGGTTCAAGGAAACTGACGTTTCTATAATTCTTAGGGAATGATTTTTAATATCCTCATTGCTTTCTAATACCCTGAAGAGCAATCAGAGTTTCCCCAAGGAGCTAGGATTGATGATGCAGCATCTTTAGAGACGTAGATTGGCTTCGAAAGCCCCGTGGATTGTTAAGATCAGAGACGCTCTCTAGGAACTGAACGACCTTTGAGGTCTTTTCATGTGGACTAACATTAAGGAGGATGCTGGAATACTGGACTCCTGAGAAAGTGCTCTCTCATGTATGGTGTCTTATTCCCTAGAGGCTGAGACCCAGGGAGAATGGATTGAAGTTACATCTGACACAAGTGTGAGATCGCGCTGTATCATTGGGTTGCTTTACACTTTTGATAAAGGCCTTTTATCAATACAGCTATAAATACTGTGTTTTTGTCATACACTTATTATATTTTAGATATAAAGATTATCTTCTGATGCACAATAAACCTCCAACACATTTTCTTCTGTGTGGGTGTTATCTAAAAATGTGACACAAGGGAATAACTGCTCTAGCAGAAAGAGAGTTTTTATGATTGCAATCTATTTTCTTTTCTACTTGAGAAGTTTATCATCACTTATCAGAATGCATTCAGTTCATTGAAGCAAGGTTAATTATCCAGAACTTAATGACTCTTGAAAATCATACTTTTCTTCAAAGGTCCCTAGATGTTATTTGTATTATAAAGATAAAAATATGGCGTTTCTTTAAGACAGTTTCTCTCCTAGAAAAACTATCCCTTTTCAACTATGTTTTCTCTTACAAAAATTGTATTATTCCAATTATGAATGTCTTTTGATATGCAGTATCTTACTTACATTTTTATGACCTCATTAAGTCCTCTGAAAGCTTGAGGTGGGATTAGTTTGATAGGGAGATAGGTGAGTGATCTAGAAAAGAAGAAAGGAAAGCCAAGAGTTTAATATTTAAGACTGGGTACCTTTAAAGTTCATGAATAAAATGTGTGTGTGTGTCTGTGTGCACACACGCGCACGTGTGTCTATAGAGATGTGCCATGACTCACTCTTGGTCTTTATCAAAGAATATGTTATTTTGTAAGATCCTGAACTTTGGGCTCAGACATCTGGGTTCAAATCTCCACTCTCCTACCACCTGGCCAGGTGATCCTGAGGACGTTATGTAAGCCCTTCATTTCAGTTTCTTCATCTATAAAATTGGAATAATAACTCTTGCTTCACAGTGTTGTTAGATGATTCATCAAGATAAGCCACGTAAAGAACAGGGCTTGGCACCAAGTAAATAGTTGATAAATAGTTCTAGGGTGGCCCCATAGGCCTGGTTGGGAAGATGGAAAAGAAACTGTCTGGGGTGAAGTGGAGAAGTGACTGGTGACAATACAATTGGAAGCCAGGCGGGCAGGAGAAAGGAAGATTCACTAGGAACATGTTCCTATTTTGACCCATCCCATCTTCCCCAGACAGGCGATTTCAGTATCTTCCCAACCGACCACTTGGCTGCTATGGTAGCTCAATCACATGGGTGTCTCATGCCATTTTGGAGGAACGTCTACAGAGCATTTCCTTCAGGCGCTCACGTATATTCAAAGGAACAATCTGAGTGTTCTTGAGACAAAAGTTACGCATTACGTAAAAGTTGAGAAAAGAGCAATTACTCAGCAATAGCAAAAGCGGAACAGGGTGATGTACACCCGCTAAAGGACAGGGATGAATGTTCAACCAGCATTTATCAAGCATCTACAGGTTCAGGGTTTTGGAGCAAGCACTGGCAGAGAGGCGGGGAGTGGACGAGGACATTTCAGGTGGGAAGTGAGTATCAGGAATATGAGAGTAGAGGTGGGAGACGCTGCCTTGCTTTTCACCTGTCTACAAAGCAGACTGTCTTGGTTGCCGGAAAAGAACACCTTCGGCCTCAGAAGTGTATTTGAATCAGGCAGATGTCTTACGGTCTCAGTAGGGACTTGCTACTGGCGTAAGGTGCTATGCGAGCTGTGCACACCCGCCTATAACCTTATTTTATCCACTCAACAATGGTGTGAGGTGGGTATTTCCCTTTGATAGCAGCAGAAGAGGATCACAAAGAGATTCAGTAGCCTGAACAAAGTAACATGACCAAGCAGACTGAGTCCAAATGTTCTTTCCATGGTGCGATATTGGGCCAAAGTATGCGATTCCTCACCCAGTCTCTTTCTCCTCCCACCCCAAACTTTATTGAGGAATAATGACAAATATAATTGTATATACTTAAAGTGTATGGTGTGGGGATTTGATATACACATACATTGTGGAATCATTACCAAGATTAAGAAAATTAACACATCTGTCACCTCACATAGTTAACTCTTTTTGAGGGGGGTGAGAACACTTAAAATCTACTCTCACTAGATCATCCAAATGTAGTCTTATAACTCAAAGTTTGTGCCCTTTGATGTATAGCTACTCGTTTTCTCCTCCCCACAGCCCCTGGCAACCATGATTCTCTTTTCTGTTCATAGGAAATTGGCTCTTTTTGGTTTTGTTTTTTTTAGATTCCACATATAAGTGATATCATACAGCATTTGTCTTCTCTGTCTGGCTTATTTCACTTGGTATAGTGCCCTCCAGATGCATCTATTCTATCACAAATGGCAGGATTTCCTTCTTTTTTATGGCTGAAAAATATTCCTCTGTGTGTGTGTGTGTGTGTGTGTGTGTGTGTGTGTGTGTGTATTTACCACATTTTAAAAGTCCATTCATCAATTGAAGAACAACGTTTTGGTTGTTTCTATACCTTGGCTGTTATGAATGCTACTGGAATGAACAGGGGATGCAGATATCTCTCAGAGACAGTGATTTCATTTCCTTCAGGTCTATACAGGTAACCCACTCTCTGTCAGTGAACAAGGTGGAGAGACATGCATTGTAACCTTGTTTCTCTTGAGAAGAGAAATGTGGCACTCCCGCAATTTCTCCCATAGAGCAGCTTACCAACAGTTCCCCCCTAGGGGCTAATGCAAAGAAATTGCATTTCAGAGAAATGCTTTTACTCAACAGTCTCTTAGAGATGGTACAACCTAGAGGAACTAATCCACACTTGGTCCTCTGATTTTATTCCTGAAGACATTCCCACCAAGCACATTGTTCAATACCCAAACTTATTTAACAGGGCATCCAAGAAGAACAGGGACAGTGGGGGGAGAAATCTTCTTACGATGGCATGTTTGCTTCCTATATTTCTTCTGGAATCATGTCCGCTTGGCTTACTGATTAAAAACACAGTTTTATTGCTCTCTGCACTGCCAAGTCAATAAATTTCCAGAAGAGAAAGCTGTATTCTACCATACCCCATGCAACATCAATAAAACTGACAGCCAAATTCTGATTCCAGAATCTTTATTGCTGGGGATAAGGCAGTACAGAACATATTTTGGAGAGTGTTTACATAAAAGCTTAAAACGAACCCTTCAGAGCTGTTTATTCATGCAAATGGAACCCAGGCGCTGGAGCCTCTCAGCAGGCAGCCTCCGCCTCCAAAAGGGAGCATAGTGTGGCTCCCAGGAGAGCAGTTTGGCTTGAGTTTGACCCGGGAGGTTGCCTGAGCCTTTGATGGATGTAGGGCTGAGGGATGAGGAGCAAAGGTTGGACAGGAGTGCGAGAAGCTGTAGGTCGCGCCCTGGCTGTCCCCGGTGACTACAGAACAGCCCTAGGGCAAGATGAAATTTTGCAGTTGATGTGATGCTGCAGATCAGGAAAGGCAGCAGTAATGAGAATACAAATACAGTTCCTACCGTAAAGGAGCCGCGAGCAAACAGCAGGTAACTGCGGGTGTGGCTGGGGCAAGGACAAGGCCCGGGGGCCAGAGAATGGGGAGACAGGTGGGTGAGGCAGGTGGACCGAGCTTTTGACACTAGATGTATTCTCATGAAGTGAGGTGCAGAATGTGATTCTATGAATCCAAAGCTGTTTTTCCCACTGACTTCTGTCTTTATTTTAGACATGTCATGTCTTCATTCCTGATTTATCTTCAAATTGGCCGCGGTTTCTAAGCGGATTTGCCAATAACCATTTGAATATACTCCCTTTGAAGGTGCTCCCTTCTCTGATGGGTGCTTTTATGAGGCCAGAAACTTTTAGCAATGTGAACAACTGTCTCCGTAATAACGCCGCAATCCTACTCCCGTATACTATCAGAGAAATTCTGACACTGATACTTAAGGGAAGCTGTGTGCGGATTTTCCTCCCGGCATTGTGGCATCAGGAGGGTTGGACGCAAACTGAGTGTCCACTACGGAGTGGGAGAATGGTAGAGTGGACAACATATACCTAACTAATAGGTCAGCAGCTAGAAGGAAGTCTAAAGGCACACAGAGCGGCCTGCGTGGCTCTTTGAATCATGGTACTGAGAGCAACAAGTAAGAAGTTAATGATATAAAATCCTACTTGCAGAATTAAAATATGTGCACAGAAAACATTAGGTATTTTAAGAGAAAACACCCAAACACATATTAGGATGGTTGCCAGTGCAAGTTGAAAGGCAGTGAGAGAGGGGATAGAATGAGTAGCTAAAAGCAGAGCGACTTTGAGCGGACCAGCCATGATGTTGCTTGCATGAAGTGTGAGCGACTTAACCCTCTGCACCTGAGAGACAAAAAGGAAAAGAACAAAGTTTTGTTTTGATGTGTTGAGTCCTCCCCTGCTTTCTTCCCTCCCCTCTTCCTTCTTTCCTTCTTTTCTGGTTTTGAAATTAGGCCTGTGTGTATTCCAAGAATCTTGTGAACTTGAGGAACTCTTGTGGAAAAGCCTAGTCAATGGCATTTGCTACAAAGCAGCAGCCAAGGAGAACTGGGGACGAAAGATCAAGGGCAAGGACGGTTCCGCGGCTCTGCTGCCCAGGGTCAAAAAAGGAAATAAAAGCTATGCATAAAGCAAAGACAAATAAAAGAGGGGCAGAGCCCTTTCTGTCCCAGACAGTGTGACAGTCCCAAACTCTGCAGCTTAGATGGTGGTGGAGAGCCAGGCTACTGGGCAAACAGGAGGTTGAGCTTGCAGGGTGCAGCGCTCTCTGCCTCCGAAGGAAGTCCACGGCGGGGGGACGCCCCAGCTACTGATTTTTATTACATTCCACAGCTCTTTCTTGTCTTTCTCTCTTCTCTTCTCTTCTCTTCTCTTCTCTTCTCTTCTCTTCTCATCTCCTTTTTCCCCTCCCTCCCTTCCTTCCTTCCTTCTTTCCTCTTTCCCTCCCTCTCTCTTTCTCTCTTTCTCCCTTCCTTCCCTCCCCTCCCCCTCCCTCCTTCCTTCTCTTTCCTTCCTTTCTCTCTTTCCTTCCTTTTTCTTTCTTCCTTTCCTCTCCTCCCCTCCCCTTTTCTTTCTTTCTTTCTTTCTTTCTTTCTTTCTTTCTTTCTTTCTTTCTTTCTTCTTTCTTTTCCTTTCTTCCTCCCTCCCTCCCTCCCTCCCTCTCTCTCCCTTCCTTCCTTCCTCCCTCCCTCTCTTCTTTCTTTCTTTCTTTCTTTCTTTCTTTCTTTCTTTCTTTCTTTCTTCCTTCCTTCCTTCCTTCCTTCCTTCCTTCCTTCCTTCCTTCCTTCCTTCCCTCCCTCCCTCCCTCCCATATAATACCTTGATTTATAAATGAATGGATAATACAGCATGGGTGACACCTGGATTATGGCAAAACCCTACTTTGCCCAAGTACCTGTGCCGCAGATGTTGAAACAAATACTTAGGATGACAGAGTCTGCCTTAGTTTCATCAGGTATGAAGACCATTTATTCATGAACCCTCTCTGCAAGTCCCCAGCCTTTCCAGTTATGGGCTAAGTTGACGTAGAAGCATCTTTTACTCTTTTAAGATTGGAACTAAGCACTCACCCTAGTTCTGGGATCCTGTGATTGGTCATGACTCTGGTGGAGTCCTGTGTCTTTCTGCATTGTCTACACTAAACCTAACAATTTTCGGAGGGCACGAGTACACCTGCAGTGTCTTGAATTACACTTGCTTCCCCCAATGCCATGTTGGTGTTTGTTTTTGCCTTGAGACCTTATCCTTTAGCTTGCCTGGTCTCCCCAGAGGCCATGTAGGAATGGAGCCCCTCCCACCCTTCTCCTCAGTCACCAGATCCTGATCCCTATGTCTCTCCTTCTTAAAAAACCCTACTGACCCGGAACAGTTTGTACTTGCTATCTGGTTAGGTTCAACCTAGTATCTCTCACTGTTGGGTTCTAACCCTCAAAATGGGCTCCTGGCCCAGACAGAGACTCTTTGCTGGGACTACCCAGTACAGTTGGGTGAGTTCCTATAGAGGATGCTGTGGTGGGCTTCCAAAATCACCCTTCAGGACTGAGGCACTCATTCCCCCAGACGCTGGGAGAGAGGACAGCTGAAGCTCCTAAATAATTGTTCTCCTGGAATTACCCTCAGCCTAAGATTGCCACCTTGTCCAAGATCACATCTTCTCTCCTGGGCAGCATGCATCCAATGACTGGTCAGTGCAGGGTGAGGGCCTGGCCCCTTTGCCTCAAGGTGGGACTAGTCAGAAGGACCATCCTGCCTTCGGAGCTCCTTCCCATCTTTCACTTGGGCCCCAGAATACTCCCCTTCCCAGCCAACTCCAATTGCCAAGCCACCCATGCATTTTGTGTCAGAACTCAGCACCAGGGGACAATTTACAGATAAGCAAATGGCATTTATATAAACTCAATCACCTTGAAAAGGGTGATGCCACATTATCAGGTCCTCCTTAATTGTGCCTAATGTCTCCTGAATACTCAAGGGTGGGGCTTGAACGCCTCTCACTTTTTTCTTCAGAGTTTTAATAATACAGATGACCTTGAAAGGAGCTAGTTTGTCCAGCTCACTGGCTTTTTAAGGAACCCTCAAAATAATGTTCCCTGGAGAATTTCAGAGTCAGGAGGGCTGTGTCCCCACCCCGCAGTGAAATCCAGAATTTAGAAATCCTTGCTTATATAAAAACCTATCAATTGGGATACATTTGCATTATCAAAGGATTCTTGGTCCTACAAAAGGATTCTGTGGACAGTTCCTTTAAATAGCAAACTCCCTAGGGGAATGGAAAATAAAGTTCCAATTGATAGACTCTCTCCTTTTAAAGACAGGCATAAAGTCAATGACAACTGTAGGTGTCCCCCCACCCCCCAAGTCTTTAAGAGCTTGGATTGCATCAGGGTTCCCGGGGCAGGACCACCTTCTGAAGCACATGGGCTGAGCAGGGCCAGAAGAAGATGAGAGCCAGGGAAAAAGTCCTGCACCAATCAGAGTCCCCAAAGACTGGGTGGAGTCCTAGGATTCTTGTCAGAACCTTTACTTGTCCTTCTGCCCAGCACACCGGAAATGAAATATTTTTATTCACTGCCTTCTAATTATTTAGGAAAACCATCTGTATTATCAATTTAAGAAAGCTACCAACATCCATCCATCTTTCACAGACAATTAGTTTATTGCTAGAGTTATACATCCTGAATTTTAAAATGCTACTGAATCAGAGGGAGGAAAAAAGACAGAAATCAGAGATGTTCAAAGCCTTTTTGCCTAATGAACTCATCGAAATGGGAGGGGGAAGCGTTACCTTATTTAAAAGAATGTTAATGTTTTTATATTTATTACATAAGACCTTGATCTAAATTCAACAGAGACTTAAGAATGTGTTCTTTTCAAAGCTGCTCAGTAATTACAACAAACTTGCTTTCATCTTGGAAAGAAATAAAAATGGCTTCCCCCTTTCCAAATGATTTTAAATCATTGCGTTTTCAAATACATTGATCTACTAGGTAACTTCATTACTGGGTACATCTTCATTTATTGACCTCTTGTCTTTAGCATTTACCTACAGGGAGCTGAGATGTCAATGTTACCTGAAATATGAAGTCAGGATAGGTGGACATGCAATTTGTTAAGTTTTACATCTGAAAATTTGGAATGCTCCTTAAAAGTACGTCCAGGTGGTTTTGGTTGACCACTCCTTTAAACACTGACTGTATTAGACTCAAGGAATCAGAGGAAAGGGCTGCTTACGAGTGGATTAGTCCAACTCCTCACTTTATAGACTAAGAATCTTCAGCTAGGAAAAGTGAAATGATTTCCCTGAAACCATGTGGCAATTGTGGGGCAGATCTGGACAGAACATAGGTCACTTCATTCCTGGTCCAGTGCTGTGTCCTTCTCTAATCAAAGCACATGAGTGCTGTTCCTTTGGGGGTTTTGTTGATACACTCTGCTATAGAATCCTCTGGTTCTCGGGTGAAAACCTAGCCTTCTGACAGAACCATCAGCTTCTGGAGGGCATGTGCTCACAGTCTTAATCTTCAAAGATGCTGCTCAAATTCCTGTTCCTCCATGAGCCTACCAGAGTGGGTTGTCTTTCTTTCCCCTACCCTCCTCAGCAAGAATGACTACTCAGTGTTTTTTTTCCTCCTGTACTGTTATTTGAGAATTTACCGGGTACCCCATATGAATGTTTCCTCTGTTCCACCACTGAACACCCATTCTGTGGTGGACCCTACCTTCACAACTGTCTCTTGCTTCCAGCCCCTTTATTCCTTTCTCACTGCCAAATTTCTTGGGCATTCATTCTTTTCTCCACCCCAACTAGTTCTTGACTTGGTTTCCCCTCACCTCACCCTGGGTTTCCCCTAACAGGTCTAGATTAATCTTCCTGATACCTTCCACCATGTTACTATCATACACAGTTATATTCTGTGCCTCCTCTTGGCCCACCCACTGTCTACACATGTCTCAGCCGCGCATTCAGGCCCTCCAAATAAAGGCTCAAACTTCATTTGTCGTTCCTGTCACCCACTATTCCTGTCACATAATCCATACACTAAACTTGTGCTGTCCAGTCAGGCAGCCACCAGCCACATGTGGCCATCAAGCACTTGAAACATGGCCAGTCTGAATCAAGATGCACTGTAAAGTGTACTATACATACCAGAAGTCGAAGACTCAGCGAGAAAAAGGAATATAAAGTATCTCATGAACAACTTTATACTAATTACATGTCGAAATGATAATATTTTGTCCATGTGGATTAAATGAAATATTTCACTGAAATTGATTTCACCTTTTAAAAGCTTTTTAAATGTGGATATTTGAAAATGAAGACCACACACGTGACGAACGTTGTGTTTTTGCTGGACTGTGCCACCCTGGACAAATCAGCCTGTTGTACTTCCCGAACTTGCCGCTCCCTTTTCTGCCCACATTCACACTCTCTCCACCATCTGGCACATCCTTCCTTCTCTGCCGCTACCCTTGGTTAAGGGTAGTTTCCAGAATAGGCCGTCATCCCCGATGGCATGTGCTTTCTCTCTGGAAGCAGTATCGTGGGGCAGTGAAGAGTACAGACTCTGGAGGCAGAAGGCCTGCATTCAAATCACAGCTTTATTCCACATCTATAAAATACTGATGATACTAACAACCCCAGCAGTTTTTGAGATTAAATAAGGAAACATTTATGATACTAATACGGCGTCTAGCACCAGGTAAGAGCACACTAAGTACTTCTAATTCACAGCTGCTTACTGTGAAGGATTCAAGCTACCCTGGTGACTTCTAGTGACAACTCTAACTTCCTTGTCAAGGGTAGGGGATTAGTGGGGGTGGGAGGGGGCTGGTGGGTTCACTACTTTGGAATGGACTCTTCTATTTGTCATGGGTCACGCTTTAATCTATAAAATATCTGT
This sequence comes from Ursus arctos, assembly GCF_023065955.2. NCBI lineage: Eukaryota > Metazoa > Chordata > Mammalia > Carnivora > Ursidae > Ursus > Ursus arctos. The sequence continues at coordinate 17,187,156 of NW_026623100.1, forward strand.
GACTTGTCCCTGACTCTTAACTCTCTGCTGATTATAGAGAGGACAACTGAGAGGGAGAGTAAATACTCCCACTTGGTACCTTTCTTTTGGGCTCAGGTATCTTTTGCAGGTGTCACCTGATAGCCCTTTTTAAAAAACGATAAAGAACAATTTTCCATTAAACGTTACAACCCTAGAGAACCACTCTGCAGACTTCTCATTTGCTCACTGATTAAAAAGTTCAGTTAGTTGGAACCCTCCCATTGGGAAGTGCAATTTGGGTGACTCCCCTCCAAGACAGACTTTCCAGAGCACCCAAGAGGCTGTGAGGAGCTTATGAATTATACTGTGGACCAAAATTTTCAAGAAGATTCCCTGGATAATGGATTTTCCAAGTCATTTGTGCAACAACTAAATTAACAATATAAAGCCTCCGAGGAAAATGGTAAACACATCTAAGTCCTTACTCAAAACCCATTTAAAGTTTTCTAAAGACACAAAGCAAAATAACCCAATCTTTACCCCCTAAACTGAATTCTTCTAGCAATAATATAACATGACAAGAATAACGCTGGTAAATAAAACTACATGTTGAATTCTCCCCAGGGAATGTCTGCATCATCTGTAATCATTTCTCAAAAGTATTTTTTAGAAGCAGAGAATATTATGTTGTCAGGACAGTGACACTGAAGATACGCTTCAGGAAACTCTTTCATTATAAGCTCCTGTTCCAGACGCTTAAAAACTTTTTTTTTTTTAAGTGAGCTTGTAAAAGCTCGTTGCAACTGATACCCCACATACTTTTAATTAATTTGAGGATGGATTTAAAGTGCCTGAAATGGGGTGCCTGGGTGGCTCAGTCGATTAAGCTCAGTCGGGTAAGCGTCCCAGGGTCCTGGGATCGAGTCCTGCATTGGGCTCCCTGCTCAGTAGGGAGTCTGCTTCTTCCTCTGCCTCTCCCCTTGCTCCTGCACTCTCTCTCTCAAATAAATAATATCTTAAAAAAATAATAAAGTGCCTGAAATTACTGGCATGTGTGCCTTCACTTTTCACTAACTCTCCTCAGCTCTGGCTGACACCAGTTTGTGTGATTGTCTTGCTCAAAAATGCCCCCTCTCTAGAAGCATCTCATGGCCGGCTGTGTCTGGGTGGAGCATTTCACTGACTGTCCTCCTGTGCTCTTGCCTTGGGGGTGGGGCCTGAGGCAGCCAGATTCTCTCTGGAATTTCAAACTTGGAATAGGATTCTGTGGAGCTGATTCATTGTAAAGGTGGATCTAGAGAAGTGGGAACTGACCTCTTGCTGCTAAAATGCCAAATGCTCTCTGCATCTTGCCCACATCCTTCTGCTTTCCTCCTTATTCTTCTATCGAGTTAACCTCTGATGATTAAATTTGTCAAGAGTTGATTTCTGGTGCTTACAAATAAGAAAAGCCTTAACCAGAGCCCCATCGACCTTTCCTGGGGGAAGTAATCCTCTGTTCTGTTGAGGACCCATAGCACAGGGTGTGCGCCGGTGCTCAGTGAGAGAGCAGAAGGCTCTGAACGGTGATTCCGTGGCCTCTCCAAGCTGGTGCAGCCGGACTGAGCTTTAGGGAGAACCGCCCTGGTCTGGCTGCCCCCATACAGAGCGAGGCTCAAAGAACTGCAGTTCAAGCGATGCCTCCACAGAAGTTTCTTCATTACTCAGAGTAGAAGGGACGGCCCCCTTTCCTGAACTCCTACCAGACTCGGTTTATGAGCTTCCCCACCTTCTGCATTTCTCTGCAGTCATCTCTCTCTCTCCTATGGCTGAAGACTAGAAGCTCTTGGGAGACAGGGGCAGTGTCTATGGATTCTGCACGTTGTCGTGGACGCTTCAGGATGTAGTACCCAGATGGTCAACAGGTCTGCCTTGAAGGTCTTCTGTGTGTCAGCCTGAGCTTGGGGATGGGGAATGGAGAAAAGAAAGGATCCAGAACAGGTCGGATGCTCTGGCTGGACACACAGGACTAATCCAGTTGAACAATAGAAAACAGCCTCTAATCGGGTGTCAGGTGGCGTGTTTGAAAGGCAGCTCAGCCTGGGCTGAAAAGACTAGCGTATCAGACTCCAGGCAATAACGAGCTCTGCTATTTTGAGATTCTAACTTATTCACCTTCCAGGTTGAGGAGACCTAGTGGGTCATTTTCTCTAATTAACACCTCCTGGGAACAAAACAATTCCATCAGGCTTGCCCCTTGGATGACAGGTGTTTCCTGTTCGACCTCATACACCAGCTGCGGGTTTGCAGTCGTCTCCGTACCATCAGATTGTTACAGTCACACTTTGTAGTTAGGTGGAGCCTTTCCTTCCTGGTCCTTTCGGCTCTGCCGGCCCGTTGATGTTCACCACAGTCGGCCCTGCTCAGGGGCAGGAGCCATCCCGCCCCTGTTAGAGACGGTGCAGAGGTTTTATCGCTAGCCCGAACCACGGTGCAAATGAGGGGAAGGAGACCTTGTGCTAGAACTCGGGGCTGCCCGGTCTTTGTCCTGTTGATCAATTCAGGTAATTGGAAGGCTGCGTTGGACCCTACCTTGTCATACCAGAACAGTCCTATACCTGTGGGCTCAGAAATCCTGTCTGCTGCTGCTTCTGAGGTAGAAACAGGAACCCAGGAGTCACCTCATTTCATTAGAGTCAAGGACAAATGTCACAGCAGCAGGGGGAAAAAAAACCCCTTCATTCTGAAAGCTGAGTTTTACTTATAAATTGGACTTTTCTGAATTTGGCTCAGGTGGCATTAAAGAGCTGTGGTTCAGGACCACACAGAGCACAGCTGTGAGTGGTTTGCTGACTGGGAGGGGGTGTCTTCTCCCTGTGAGGCAGAAGCTAGGAGGAAATGAAGCTCATGGAGAGAAGCTGTTAGAAGCTGCCCACCAAGTTGGAGAGCCCACCTGCCTGGTGGGTGGGATTATTTTAATTCTCCTCTTTAAAAAAATAGCTGGTGAGAAATTTGCTAAAATCTGCATTAAATGTGATTTTTTGCACGCCAAGGGGAGCTGCCAGAACTGAATACATATGCTTCCATTGAGCCAGCCCCCTTGGGTCTGGAAGTGAGCAGCAGGGTCTCTCTCCATCACCATGACTCACCTGACTTTAAAGCTCCATATGTAAGATAATAGTTACACATGGCCAAGACATCGTCTGGTGCAGCCACTCTGACAGATTACATTTTGGAAGAAAAGATTTTGTGCCTCATTTCAAGACATGAAAAGAAGCCAAAATGAGAGGCTTGGGAAGAAGATAGAGGGGGTGAAGGAGCAGAACTGGAGCCCTGAATTAATCTGACTTACTGCTTTTGAAATAAGAAAGAATAAGGCAGGAAAGAACCCAAGGAATTATTGCTCTCCAAGGGGGGAGCTGGGTCCAATGCCAAAGGAATTGGTGTGTGAACCATTTTGGCTCTACACTTCCACTGAGATTTTGGGAACTCTGTTGCTTGCTTTTTTAGTGTGCTATTAGGGGCCATCATTCACTGTCCCCAAAAGGATGATTTTTAAACTAATAAAATTTGGTCCTTGCAAAGCTTTCCTCAAGGAGTCTGTTTATAGGCACAGCCAGGTTTAAGGATTGCCTTGAAGGTGTTGCTGAGAGACTTGAGTTAGAACTGAGTTTCAAGATCAACCTCTACCTTGGGCCTTTGCTTTTGTTGGGTGTGTTGGGGGTGGTGGTAATGGGAGCTGGGACATGAGCGATATGAATTCTGAGATTTTTTTTTTTTTTTTTTTTTTTTTTTGGTCAGGCCCAGCTGCGTGGAAGCTGAGGGCAGGCCCAAGCTGTTACACTTGGAAGAACTTGGCAGGGTTCTCCATGTTCTGTAAACTCTTACCTTGTACCCTGGACTGGGAACCCACTGGTCTCAATCCGGGCTCCTAGGGGATTGTTTTGGTTGGTTTTAATGGATCCTGGGCTGCGGATTGGTTTTTCTCTAATAAGTGAGTTAAAATAAAGAAATAACAAAAATCAAAGCGATTTGGATGGGATATACTCATATAGATAAGCTTCCAGTCTTGCTTCTTTGAAGCTGATATGTTTACTATGCCCGTTCAGAGGATAGACTGGGGGTCTGCAAAATCTGGAAACTAGATGTTGACATAACACAAAGAACTCCTTCCGCTACCCATAGCACCTCCTCACCTCCCCATCCTCTAGGATGGAGATTTTTAAAATGACATTTAGATGCATACATGCTAACTAATAGACTTTTTTTTTTTTGCATTGGTTCATTGTTCCTGTTCAGCTGTCTGCTCAGTTTGATAATGATAGTAGTTCAATACACACTTGAATGTGTGTTGAATGTGTGCTGAATGTGAATCACAATGCCCATAAAATTCTGGGATTCCTAAGTTGAATAGGATCTCTTCAGGTGGCTCTCACTGTAGCACGGTGATTCAAAACCAAGGGTGGGGGTGGATCTTGCCCCCCATAGGGCATTGGGCAAATGTCTAGAGCCATTTTTGGTTGTCATAGTTCGGGAGGGCAGTGCACTGGCATCTAGTGGGTGGAGGCCAGGGATGCAGCCCTCGCAGCAAGTGATGATTGGGCTCCAACTGTCAGTTGTGCTGAGGTTGAGAAGCCCTGCTCTAGCAGAAGAGGCTTATTTTGAATAAATGGTTACATTATGGCAGGATATGTGCAAAAACATAGGGAAGTACAGGGTATCGAAGGATGCCTGTATGGGAGGGAGGAGACATTGGGGAAAGCTTCATGGGGAAGTGACTCCAAGTCATGATTTTTACTTAATGTCTTTGTAATCAGTTGTCCAAGAATGACACTGATTGAAAATTTATTAGTTAAGAACTATATATTGGGATTTTTTTTCTTTTTGTACAACCCTCTGGGTAATACAAGCAAATGTTTCTGATGATTTTATATTTTCCTTTAAAAAAATCCCCAGAGTGCCTGGGAGAGGCTTAAAAAACTCGAATCCATTCAACTTTTTATTCTTTGCTTCTTAGCAAGGAATCTGAATCTATTTTAACCTGTGGTTTGTCCAGTGGGACTCTTCTTCCTTTCTCTCCTTCAAGGTTCAGCCCCATAACCCTTCACCCATGAAGGCTTCCCTTGGAGATTTCAGTCCATGGTAATTGCCTTGTTCTCTGAATTCCTAGACCCTTGTTGCCTCTCTCCCTGGCCACACGGCTCTCTTGCATGTGTTTCTATCTAGACTGTGGGCTCCTTGAGGACTGGGACCATGCCCTCCACCTGTATGTCCCTCTACAGCACTGAAGGCTGTTCTGGACCCTGATTTTCACTGAAGGTACAAGAAGGAAAAAGACATTCAGGAAATACGTCAGGAGACTAACATCTTCCTATAACGTTGGATTGATAGATACAGTACATTTTATCCTTCCCAAGTCTTTGGATTGTGTCTTATAATAAAGTTTAAAGTTTAATCTCTGTTCAGTAGGCACGACATGCAAAAAATAAATTGCCATTATTATTATTAGCATTTTCTAACAGATTTTTCAGAAGCTGTTTCCATATCAAGAAGATCAACCTTTCTGTTGTCATAGAGACAAAGATCTTTATATAACCATGGGCAAGGTGAAAAAATTTTTTCCCTCTCCTTCCAGTTGTCTGAAACTAATAAGAAAAGGAAAAGGAAATGTTTTAAATCAATTTTTTCTTTTACTGCCCCCCCAAATTAGAATGAATGAACATGTGGGAGGCTATTTTTTGTATCACATTTTAGATTTTAAATACCTAAGTTTTTAATAAAACATGGAAGAGGTAGAAAGGTAAGAATGAGTGAACAGTGCCCTTTCCAAATTTACAAACAGTGGGCTTGTCAATGACAAACAATTATAATCCATGTTCCTTTTTTCCCCCCTTTTTAAGCCAAATAGTGGACTTTAGATGGTAGTCTTATAAGGCAGATTTCCAAGGCCTGGGAGATTCAAATACAAACCCTCAGCATCTACTGAGGGGCCAATGATGACTTCTGAAATGCTGTGCAATTACACTTGGCTCCTCCAACCCCCAGAAACAAGAGCACGCCCCTTCCTTCTGCAGAGTCAGACCTGGTGCGTGACTTCGTGTAAGACCGTATGTCTCTTCTTCTGGGAGCCTTATGTCATAATTTCAGGTTTCTTCTTCTGACGAACTCCTGATAATTTGTTATTCATAGCATTTTTTCCCCATCTTGTAATTACTGTTTACTATTTCATTCATTCATCGTCAAGGAAAGAGGACTTCAGTATGAAGCTGTTCACTTTTCCTGTCTTCCTCCTCAGTGTGAAGTTATGTAACTTTATCCATCCCCCCAGGACTCAGAACTTTCCCTCTCTCTAAGATTAACCCTTCCCCTGTGATCTGAGACTGACACTCTTCTCCCAGCCTCACAGAGATCTTACTCCATCAAATATATTCTCCCCCAGCCCTTCTGTCTTCAGTCTGTCCTCCATACATTCCTTCCCTTATTCCTCTTTGAGGACAAAAACGAACAAAACCTTTCTTAATCCTGCATATTTTCCATATGTATCAGAGTTTGGGCTTTTAATTTGATCATAGTTGCCTTTTGCAATAAATAGGTATTTTGTGTGTGTTGGGGGGGTGCACGGGGAAGGAAAATATACAGAACAGGAAGTTGAAAACATACTCTTGCTTTCCACAAGATTATATCCTTCATGGAGAGTAATATCTTGGTCCTCAAGCTTTAGCATGCATCAGGACCACTTGGGGAGCTTGTTAAAATACCAGCTGTTGCACCACATCTTCCGAGTTTCTGATTCAGTAGATTGGGGGCGGGGCTCAGGAGTGTGCATTTCTAACATTGCAGGTGATGCTAATACTGCTGGTCCAGGACCACACTTGGAGGAACATTGCCTTAAAGTAACTACCCTGTTATCCCTTCTTATGTATTTCTCTTGGTATATGGATGGATGTTGAGGTCACTTTATCATGTCCATAGGGTTCTCACCTAAAGGAGGCGGCCATCTCTCATTACCTGATGTTCAGGAAGCCTGACCTTGTGAGGGGCAGCATGCTTGCTGACCTAAGGTATCTAAATGTCTAGAAGATGCTCTTAGTGTGGATGCCAAGATAGTTCATGTGTGTGTGTGTGTGTGTGTGTGTGTGTGAATTTAGGAAAGGATAATTTTCTTACGAAGACAAGCAAATATAAAAACACAATTAACAGTCTTTGCTACTCAATAGGAAAAGGGGACCTTGGTCAGGTTATTCCATCTCTTTGGACCTCAGTTTCTTGAAGTCTGTATGATAAGTACTGGGCCAGTGAGAAAGGCTGTTAGTGGCACAGTCATTCACAAGAGCAAGATGGAGGTTTGTCAGGGAAGGACAAGGGCTGGGACTTGGAAGGCAGGTTCCATGAATTTGTTGATTGATTGAAACCAATTCTATCAGCATGGTCCTCACCTTCAGGGAATTGAGCTGACAAGGTAATTAATGGAAACTAATTAATATAAACCCCTCAACCTTTAAACTGTAGCCCTCAACTGCAAACATTCCCTGAAGGCCACTAACTTTAGTTAGTTAGTTAGTTAGTTAGTTAGTTAGTTAAGAGAGAGAGCACTCTGGGGCGGGGGAAGGGGCAGAGGGAGAGAGAGAATCTTTTTTTTTTTTTTTTTTTTTTTTAAGATTTTATGTATTTGTCAGAGGGAGAGGGAGAGAGCACAAGCAAGGGGAGCAGCAGGTAGAGGGAGAAGCCGGCTCCCCGCAGGGATCATGACCTGGGCTGAAGGCAGACGCTTAACCGACTGAGCCCCCCAGGTGTCCCAAGGTAGAGAGAGAATCTTAAGCAGGCTTCACACCCAGAGCTGGAGCCTGATGTGGGGCTGGCTCTCTCTACCCTAAGATCATGACTTGAGCCAAAATCAAGAGTGGGGTGCTTAGCTGACTGAGCCACCCAGGCACCCCATGAAGGCCACTAACTTTTTCAGGGGAGAGGCTCAGCTCCTCAGGAGGGAGGGGAAATTCCTTTCATGAAGTGGACTCCTGACAGACTTGTGGGGCCCAAGGAAATGGTGGGGGATTGCCTCTTTCCTCCCTAAGAATGGAATTTCATCGCTGCTAATGGTTAGAATATAACCACAGCCTCTACCAGCCTACTGCCTTTTGGATACTTTTATAATACTCTTCTTTCTTCTTTTCTTTCAACAGCTTTACTGAGATATAATTCATATGCCATACTATTCACCCATTTAAAGTGTACAGTGCAATGGTTTTTAGTATGTCTGTGGAGTTGTGCAATCATCACCACAATCTAATTTTAAGTAATTGTGTTACCCCCAGAAGCCACAGCCATTAGCAGTCACTGGGCCTTCACCCCTACCCGGCAGGTACTAATCTGCTTTCTATCTGGACATTTCATGTAAATACAATCATATAATGTGTGGTACCTTTTTCTTTTTTCTTTTCTTTTCTTTTTTTGTTAAAGATTTTATTTATTCATGAGAGAGAGGAAGAGACAGAGAACAAGCTGCGGGGAGAAGCAGAGGGAGAGGGAGAAGAAGACCCCCCCCCCCCAACAGGGAGCCCAGTGCAGGGCTGGATCCCAGGACCCTGAGATCATGACCTGAGCCAAAGGCAAACGCTCAACTGATTAAGCCACCCAGGCGCCCCATTGTGTGGTACCTTTTTCTAAATGGAAGAAAAGAGACCAGGTGACACTGATACACTAGCACTAAAAGCCCCTCCTCTCTTCACCCCATCACTTCAGTAAACGACTTCCTCCATCTGCTTGCTGATGTATGCAATTCTTTTAATCACCTCTGTGAACGGGAAGCCTGGGTGGTGTGTGTGGCAGGTGCGACACAGGGCGCACCTTGATCAGACAGCCAGATAGGAATGCAAGTACATCTGGGAAGGGGCAGAGCGGTGGCTCGAATGCTTGCCGAGGTGCGCATGGGCACTGGTGGGGAGAGGCCGCTAGCCAGTAATCCTGGTTGAGTGACTAGGTCACCCCTTGCCGTAGGGCGCGCCACCCCATGCCTAGAGGAGCTCAGGGTGCCAGAGGTCACAGTAACCTTCACCAAGTTGGCTGGTGCAAAGGTCAAAGACAGAGGCAGCTGCTGATAGAAAAGCATCACACCCAGTCCCCTTCCAGCAGAGGCAGGGAGCAGGACTTCCCCCGTAGCTTCTGGGCAATTCCACGCCCGTTGCCACAGCCCCAACGGGGAAATCGCGGGCCTGGGACCCCCAGGGGCTGCAGAGTGCGCCAGGAAGCTGCGCCACCCAAGGCGCGGCACGGGACGCAAAGACAGTCCCCAAGTTTTGCCTTCTCATCACTTTAAAAGGTGGTGGAATTTGATAGGGCCAAGACTTTTGCTCCAAGCTTCCAGGTAAAGGGGCTAAAGAGTAGGGAGACAAGGTGGCCCTGGAGCGAGCGAGGGTCCCCGGGCGGGGCGCCGCGTACTCACAGTCGGGTGAGGCCGGGGCGCGGGCCGGGGCAGCGCAGGGCGCCGTCGGGCGGGCAGCTGCAGGGCTTCGGGCAGTACGCCCCGGAAAGCGCCCGCGGCAGCAGCAGCAGCAGCGCCAGCAGCAGCAGCGCCAGCAGCGGCCGCAGCGCCGGCCACCGCCGCCCCATGGCAGGCGAGCCTGAGCGCGGGGCTCTGGCGGTCGGCCGGGTGCCCTGGCCAGCCCCGGAGTGCCGCCCGCGCCCCTCTCCCCGCCCCTTGGTCTGCCCACCCCCTCTCCCGCGCCCGCCCGCCCTCAGCAGCCGAGACTCTGCTCTGCCCCGACCTGGGGTAGTGGCCAGCGACCCCACCACCTCCTCCTTTCTGCTGCTTTCCCTGGCCTGCGCCGTCCTCTAGTTGACAGGAAGGAGAGTGTGGTAACGGTGAAAGCTTTGGACAAGGGGTGGGGAGTTCAGAATTCTCACCAGGCTCTGCTGTACCTGAGTGTGAAGTTGAGTAAGATTTGTTACTTCCAGGAACTTCTTTTATTTCATCTACGAGAGGAGCAGACGGATACTCTGCCCCACTCAGATGCTTTTCCTCTCCTTGCTTCTCAACCCCAAATCCTTTCTCCTTCTCCCCCACCAGCTCCGTCCCCACAAGTAATCTCTGTCCTCTCAACTTCACAAGTAATTTGTCTGTATTTTTCCTGGCAGTGGGCACTATTTTCCTTATAGTATAGCTATTTGAGGCTGTTCTGTGTCTCCGCTATAGATTGTGACGTCCTAGAGAGCAAAATCCAGTTCAGATTTATTTTTCTATTCCTGGCTTCTACATGTTAAGTGTTTAATAAAGATTTGTTGAATGAATGAAACTGCTATGATAATGTACAGCAATTGCCCCAAGAAGAGAGGCCGTGTGACAGGTGCACTCCCTCCAGTCATGTCTAAACATCACAACAAACTCATCGGGTGTTTGCAGCAAGAAAAATGATATCCAGAGAGGTTAAATGACTTCCCCGAAGTCACACAGTTCTTAAGTAGTGGAAACCTGTTTGAACTTACATCTATCACTTCATCTTACCAGTGCAAAAAATTACTATATGATCTACATATGAAGGATTTAGAAAAGAGACAATTTTATGGTTAACTATGGGAACGTGTAATTTCCCCTATTCAGTTTCATCATTAAAACACTTTTCCTTCCCCCTTTACAAAGACTCTGTTTGGACTCTGGGAATCCTGGAAGTCTTGCTGGAAGAGGTGGACTTTGAGAGCTTGGAAGGTGTCTAAGACTCTACAGACAGGAAGTGAAAGAACAGGTTTCTTTCTTTCTTATTTGAAACCAACTGTCAAGGTCAGACTGGCTCAGTTACCAGTATGGAGTCACTTGTGAGTTTTTTGCCCAAGCAAGGTAGATTTTTAAAAATTATTATTTTAAAAAATTGGCTTTCCCCACATTGTGCTAGATAGCATGAAAAACAAAGCTTATGTCTGTAATACTTTCTTTTTTAGCTCCCTCTCTCCAACTGCTTGCTTGATCTCCTCACCCTTTCATACCTCTGCATATGCTATTCACTTACCTGGAATGATTTTTTTCCTCCTTTCCATTTCCCATTAGTAAAACCCCTGGTTTTCCTTGAAGACTCAGCTCAATGTCATTTTCACTGTTAGTACCATCTCTGACACAACCTAGCTGAGTTTGTGCCCATGACACCTGATTCTATAGTCTGTAATGTAACACATTGTAATTATGGTTTTAGTTTCCCTTCCCCTTGTCTATTGATCTTAATATTGCTTGAACATGTCATAACTTCTAGCTCCTAGTAGGTGCTCAGTCTCTATCTATTGAATAACAGAATGACTAAGTGAAACCCACGTGCAGACCTATAGCATATGTTTAGTAAACCATCTGAGAAGAGCTTAACAGCCTTGTTTGATTTATTCTCAACCACACTGGATCAATCTGGATAGGTATCAGGTAATTACTCATGACTACTTTGGGGTCACATGTTCTCTCCTCTCTTAATTTGTCAGATTTTGATAGGGAAGTTGGAGTAGCACTGGGGTTTTCAAATCTTTCCACCATGTAGCTTGAATTGTAGGAGAGAAGGAATGAATAATTCATGGTGGCTGAGTGGTGTTTATTTCAAATCTTACATTTCACATGGTTTTTTCTTTTTCCTTCATAGCATATCTGTTATGTAAAAAGAGTAGTTGCTTCCACTCACCCCTGAAGAACCATTTGATTCTGTGCCTGGGTATCCTTGGAGGCTACTTATACTCCGTAGGAGAAGGACTGGGCCATCAGGGCATCTGGACTTTTTTTTTCTTTTTTTCTGTTCTGTCATCAACAGTGTGATTTGGTCTTTGGCTTCTTCATCTAAGAGGAGGGTTGGAGTTCACAATCCCCAAGGCTCTTTTAGCTCTAAATGCAAGGTTTTTGTGGACAGTATTAGTGGTGGAAGGAGTCAGACTGGGTACATTGACTTCTTATTGCTTGTCTTGGATTGAAAGTAAAATCCTGTTTATGAAGAGGGCAAGTTGTTCATTTAGAAGAAAACTCACAACCATAATGAGTTTTCATAAAATTTTTCTATTTGTGATTAATTTCAGTTGGATTTTAATTATCGTGTCAGTTCTTGCAGTGGACCCGTTTTAACGAAATTACATCGAATTGTTCGTTATAATCACAAAAGTTTGTTACAATGAAATTTACCTATCTTACTCATTAATATGTGACCTATTTAGAGGAGATATTTTTAAATCTGAAGGAATTCTGTGTACTCTAACTATGCTTATAGTTACTTTTGTTACAGAACTTCAAAAGAGCATGACCCAAGGGGATCGCTATGATATTTCACTGACATACTAAAGTTCATGGAATTCACAAGAAGTTTATCCTGCCTTAGAGATACAGAAATATCTGACACCACAACTCAGAAACCCTAATAAAACTCTCCCAAGTTCTAGAGCAGGGCTTCTTACATTTTAGGATGCAAAGTATCATTTGGGAAATTTTAAAGACAAAGACTCCTGGGACACCCTCCCCAGAGAGATTCTGATTCAGTTGGTATGGAGGGGGCCCAAGAGCCTGCATTTTTTGAAGGAGGGGCGGGGCAGAGGGAGAGGGAGGGAGAGAGAGAACCTTAAGCAGGCTCCACACTCATCGTTAAGCCCAAATACGGCCTCAGTTTCACAACCCTGAGATCATGACCTGAGTCGAAATCCAAAGCTGGTCGCTTAATTGCCTGAGCCACAGAGGCTCCCCAGGAGTCTGCATTTTACTTAATTTATTTTCTTTTTTAAAGGTTTATTTATTTGAGAGAGAGAGAGTGCGCATGATTGGGGGGGTGGAGGGGCAGAGGGAGAGAGAGAGAATATCAGGCAGACTCCCTGCTGAGCAGGGAGCTGGAGGCAGGGCTCAATCCCATGACCCATAAGATCATGACCTGAGCTGAAATCAAGAGTCAGACACTTAACTGACTGAGCCACTCAGGTGGCCCTAAGGAGTCTGCATTTTAACAAGCTCCCCAGGTAATTCTGACTCATGAGGTACCCAAAGCATAACTGGTGAAACGCTAAAATGGAAATTTTAGAATTAAATTTACCTTGGGAAGACAAGGCTCAAGAATCCTTACTAAGGACTCTGAATGAAGCCTAAGAATTTTGAGGCATTGTAAAAGAAACCTGACATATGTAAGCACAAGCATACAAGTAGTAGTAGTAGTGTGTGTGTGTGTGTGTGTGTGTGTGTGTAAAATTGCTCAATTGGTTGTAATGCTGAGACATTTTTTAAAAAGTAGCAGTTTATTTAAATTTTTAAATTTAAATTTATTTTGAATAGTTGGGAGGAGGGTTGAACAATTTCACAAGATTATGGATCCTGTTTTTCTTCTTTCTTTTTTTTTTTTTTTTCTTAGAGGGGAATCCTCTTTTTCTTTATGCCTGACTAGATCAGAACTCAATAGCACTTGATGTCACACTAAGACATTGGAGTTGGAGGAAGTCAACAAAATAATTAAAAAACCTCAAGTAGACTAGGCAAGCTTTTCTGATTCTTGAACATATGCCCTGTTAGTACCATAACAGATATTTGTTCCTCTTGAAAGCAGTAGTTTTACCTTTCCCTCAGAAGAAAAGGTGAATGTAGGGCAGAGGAAAAAAAAAAAAAACTGTAAGGAAAGAAAACTACAGTTACCCCTGTGAGCTTCTCACCTTGCCACTCGGAACAAAACAAAACAAGAAAGGTGACCCCTGCAAGTTACACTCAGAAATTTTGTGCAACCCCTCCTGTAGCTTGCGTGGAAATTTAGTCATCCATTTCACTGTCTACACAGTGTGAAATCAGAGACGTGACTAGCTGTGCCCACCTCCAGCGCTGCTTTGGGGTGTTTGTGGCCTTAGGAGGAACTAGCTAGAGGCTGCAGGCTGATGGGTGCCTGCGCCCTGGCCCTGCAGGTGGGTCTGAGAGTGGAGGGGGAGACCTTCCTGGGGCCTGAGACTCCTTCTCTAAGGCTGACACACAGAGAGAGCTGGAGAAGGGGCTCGGCCTTTCTGGTCATGATGTTGTCAGAGGATGTGAATGGATTGGGGGTTGCCGTCCTTGTCTCATGAAAAAAGCCCATCTGCTCTGACAATGACTAAAGCTACAGAGAGAAAAACAGAGATGAGAGACGGATGGGGGCAAACCATCTGAGGCCAGCACCTCCCTTGGACTTCCCAAGTAATGAGCCAATACATTTCCTCTTTTGCTTAATTAAGCTCATTGGAGTTCATCTCTCACTTGATACCAGAATTTCTAACCTCTGCTATCTCTACTGTCTGTGACCTTTCTTTGACCTGCTACTTTCCCCTCCCACTCTTAGATAGGAAAGAAATAGGGCTTTTCGATTCTTACCTCCGTTACAGGACTCATCACAAACACAGTGGATTTTTCTCGTTTGCATTGGCAGTATTTATCGCCGTGCTTCTGGGACTAAACTGGTGGAGGGCGTGAACGAACAAATGATTGAATGATGAATGAGTGAACAAGGAGGTAGTGGCATAGAGCCACATTCTTCTTCTTTTTAGAGAAGCTGCACTTTGCTAAATAATTCACCAAGCATTTTCTTTTCATTTTATAGAGGGCCTCCTAGTAAACTTGTGACCTTGGTGTAGAAATCAAATTTCAAGCTAAAATATTAGGTAGAGCCAACAGAAGGAAAGAGAGAAAACTCTCTGAAATGATGAAATAAATCAACAAGGAAACAGGATTTGATTTTTTAGAGTTTATCGAAGTGTCTAACACAGGATACTGGTCGCCTGCCATGCTAATTGGCAGTATTTAGGGAAAAGGTGTCAAAGCTGAAGAAATTCGGGGAAAACTGGGTTAAAAAAGTTAAACAAAATTTTGTACTAGACGATTTCTCAGAACTTTTAACATGCATTCTGAATCTCTAAGAGGGCTATCGAGTGTACGTGGAGATAGATGTTTCTTCAGGACACACTTTGAGAATACTGATTTGGGAATACACCTTGAGAAAACTGATTTATTCACAAATTTTCAGGTGTCTGACTTTTATGGCAAAGAACCCCTTCCACTGAACTGGAAGCCAGAACTAACCTTTGCCTGGATATAATGTGTGGATTTGGCGGTGAGAGGAGAGATTGTCCGGATCCGTCTGCTTCTCCCTCCGTTCTTTCATGTGGGTACCCAAGGTCTATAAATCCCGAAGTTATCAATATCTCCCTGTAGGTTAAATATCGCTCTCTCCATTTTAAAAATGAAAATACAGCACAGGGAGGGAGCACATTGATTTGATTATATCTTCATCTGAATTATTTACTTCCAGAATAACTTCTGAAGGCGCAGGATGGTGTGGAGACCCAGGCTGTGTAGAGGTGTAGAGTTTAGGAGGTGATGGACCTGGCTGAGGGCAGGGAGTTTCCACAGGAAGCTTCCTCCCGTCAGAGCTCTGCCAGGGCTTTGCCCTCAGATGCATTCAGGACATGGAGATTGGGGCCTGGAGGGTGAAGAAAACCTGGCTGCTTTGAGTGGAGGCAGCAGCCCTCTTCTCTTTCCTTCCTGCATTCATCCTGCCCCCTGGGTGGGAGCCGGGCTTGGGGTTCTCTGGCCCGTTGAGACTCGGTAGGGCTCCATTAGAGATGCACGTCTGTCAGCCTGCAGCTGCTAATGTCTGTCTGATAATATCTGTCATGTTGAATTATGCTTTCTGGACATCATGTGGCATGCAGGCAAACAGAGGTCAGTCATTACCCTAGGGCCTGCAAGCCCTGTATCAAAAAGGGAATCTCCTTCAAAGACTAGTTTGGAAGGAGCTGTCAGTACTGAATTGTGCTGGGGGTGGGGGGGTTGACAGACTGGAAGGACGGATTTCAGCAAAAGGGGATCAGCAGGCACTGAGTGTGTCCGTGAAAGGTGGGGAGCTCTGGAAGATGATGTGTGGGGCTTGAGGGACATCTGGCTGGAGGGATCCGGGAGGCAGCTTAACTGTACTGGTGCCGAGCAAGGGAAGCTGAAATGGGGGAATCACATTTGGGGATTCTACATCAGTGGTTGTCAAACTCTTTTTTTCTTTTTCTAAAGATTTATTTCGGGGGTGGGGGAGGGGCAAAGGGAGAGGGAGAGAGAATCTTAAGCAGACTCCACGCTGAGCGCAGAGCCTGATACAGGACTTGAACTCACGACCCTGAGACACAACCTGAGCAGAAACCAACAGTCGGCTGCTTAACCGACTGCGCCACCCAGGCGCCCCAGGTGTTGTCAAACTCTTAGAATCACTTTTGAGAATTTGCTTAAGAAGCTGATTCAGGGGGGCTCAACTTGGAGAGATTCTGCTCTGTACATTTGGTGTCATCACAGGAAATGTGCATTTTAAAAGTGCCTCAAATGATTTCTTTTGAGAAGGGACCCCAGTCTACCCTGGGAGAAACGGTGTTCCAGGTGAAATCCGGGGAGAGGATGTTGGAAGAGAAGGGGGACGGCCTGGCATATCTACCGCAGGGAGGAGGAGGAAGGATCAGGGGAGCCATCAGGTAGGTTCCAGGACAGCCGGGTAGAAGGCAGAATGGAGGGAATAGACCATCCCTGCCGGCAACAAGACCAAAGGATAGGCCAACACAAAGGGAAAGTTTATTCTTCCTTGAAATTAAAGATACGAAACTTAAAGAAAATCCTATGTAGGACTTGACTTCTACTAAATTAGCCAAGAGAAAAGTCACCGAAAGGAAACACGCAATGGTAGAGAAATAATTGTAAAAAAAAATAGGCTTACACATTTAAAATGATTTAAGCCTTTTGGGAAGCAGTGTGGTGATTCCCATCTAGACCCAGGCATATGTACACACATACCCCTCCATCCGGGGATTCTAGAACTGAGAATTTTCCAAAGAAGATGCTTGAACAGAATAAAAATGCCGTGAGACTGAAGATGTTCAACATAGGAGTATTTCTATGAGAGAACCTGAATATTCAGCAAAATTACAACGATTTAAAGAAATTATGATTCACTCAATGAAATATGCTGTAATTTATAATAATTTGACTAATTTACAGACGTAGAAAAGTTGGATAGGTCAAAAAAGTGAGAATATAAAATAATGTTTACATTGTAATGTAACAATGTAAAAAATAATGTAAACAGTAACGTAAACATGTTCTTGTGAGGAGAAGAAAACAGACGCATTTTCTGTTCTAGCCCCTCACCTCTAAATCGGGGCCATTCTCCGCGTGCCTGGTGATGTGTAAAGCAAGCCTTGGATAGCAGTTGGTGTCCTGGGCAGTTACATGGTTCTCAGGTGGCCAAGGTAGCTCTGTATATATCCTAAACCCCTCCTCGCTGGTTTGGTTTCCAAGTCTTCCTTCCAACCGTTGCCTCTTTATGGAGCTTGGGACGCCACCTGTGACCTTCTGCACCTTATGTCAGCCTTGGTCTCTCTCACTCCTGGCTTTCACCTTCCCCTCAGACTCTGCTGTGACTGGCTTTCCCAGTTTCAGCCAGTCTCAGGTAGTAACATCCACCTCAACAGTCATAAAATGTGTTTAAGATTTTACTTAAAATTTTTTTTTTGCATCAGAAACTGCTAAAAGTATACAAATGTAAAGCTATATCTAATATTGAAAAATATAATATTTTCATATTCCTCCCTCATCTAAAACCCTGGCATTTGCTTCATTTCTAAATATTATACTTTATTGGTATCTGTTTTAATTTTGTATTGCTGTATAATAAATTACCACAAACCCAGCAGCCTAAAACAGCACATTTTTGTCATTACACAGTTTCTGTGGGTCAGGAGTTTGGGCATGGCTTAGCTGGTGGAGGGTGGACAAGGTTGGGGAGAGGCTCTGGTGGCCTAATCGCTCTGGGTGTAGATTTTCCATGAAGAGAGCTGTTTTTAGCTCCACATTGTACCCCACACCCCCACCCCTCAACTTCTGCAGTAAGTTGCGTCTCCGAGTCCTGAGACTTTCTAGATCTGCTAGTGGAATTGGCTTAATGCTTATCAGCATTCCTTTCTGCTTGGCTTTTTGGGTCACACTGCTTCCATCAGCTACTGCTCCTCCATCTGCTCGTTATCTTCCAAGTATTTGTTGAAATCTTTCACCTGCTTTCTTCCAAGGGGCAGATTCCAAGATGATACCAAATGCTCACGGAGTTTATTAGGGAAGCCCCTATGTGAGAGAAAGCAGGGAGAGAGCCATGAAAGGCTGAGAGGACATCACCCAGATTTGACAATGAGGGAGAGAAGGAAAGAAGGCTGGTGGAAACCACCTAGACCACAGTGCAGTCTGAGGCCAGTCAGCAAGGCTGGCAGGAACCCTTGAGCCAAAGGGGACTGTGTGGGAGTCCCGTGTCTCCTGGGAATGCCATGCTCAGTCATTAGTTGAGAGCCACCCCGGGGAAGCACGGCCTGGGCCCAAACTCAGCTGTGGATCTTACGTGGGTTTCAGAGCCCAGCAGCGGGGCCCTTGGTCAATTACAGGCCTACCCGCGGAGGCCTGAGCAGACTCATCGCTGCCACAAACTATTTCTTCTCTCATTCCTTTTATCTTTTGGATGATTCCTTTTTTGAGGGGCAGAGTGGAGAGTGTATATTTAAAAAAAAAAATCCTTACTGTATTTTAGTGGCATCCAGGGAAGGAAAGGAAATAGATGGGTGTAGGTCTGTGTTCATTTTTTTCAGTCATTTAAAATAATTCTCTCCAAAATCTACATAACGTATTTATACTTTTAAAGAAAGTTTAAAGAAGAAGGAAAAGGTGAGCTGAAGAGCCATATGCAGGAAGCTGGAGGAGGATAGGGTCTGAAAAGGCTGTGGGACTTGCTAACTAGGGGATCGGTGAACTTATTGCTTGTTCCACAGTTTTGGGGGTGACAGCCAACATGGGAGAGACTGAGGATGTGTAGGCGAAGGCCAGTCTGTCAGGAGGTCAGGTGACAAAAAGAGGAAGAGGAAGATGGAGTTACTCTAGCGGTGGGCTGGGTAAAGGGAAGGGCGATCCTTACAGGTTCTTAGTAGACATGAAAAAGAGCCAGAATGGAGGGAGAGATACAGGATGAAAATAAGAAAGGACATCATGAACATGGGCTAAGAGGAGGCAGGAGAGGGGATGGGATCAAGAACGCACATGGAGGGCTAGTTCCAATAGCAAGAGGGGTGCGTCTCCCTCAGACAGATGAGCAACGGCAGGAGGGAGGTGCGCATGTGAAGAGAGGTTTCAGTGGTGTATCAGTTAGGACTGCTTTTAGTTGCAAGAAGCACAAACTTCACTCCTGTGGCTTAAATAAGTAGGGGTTTAGGTGGTAGGCAGCCCAGAGCCAGTAAGACAGCAATAAGGTGCTGCCAAGGACTCAAGATTTTTCCAACTTTCTGTTCCATCTTGCTCCATGAATGAGTGAATGCATAAGGAATGGATGGGCGACATACTGGGAGATAACTGTAATATTCTCATTAGGGCTTTTCTCTCTCAATGGAAAACAATGTGAATGCCAAACCGTGGCACTTTGTTTAACTAATCTGCTATGTTAAAAAACTGAATATCACATGGCTTTTTATAAATATGTATATGAGGTAGGAATGCAAAAAAAACCCCTAGATTCTGTAATGTTAACTAAAATAAAACCTGAAAATAATGTAGGTACCTTCGTTGCAATTATGAAAAGTTATATCTGTACAATATTAGAGCGAGGAAAGACCATTGTATCTAGACACTAGTTTAGGTTTTATGGTGAAAAGGCCTGGGATTTTTCTTTCTTGATGATTCTGCTTACATTTCACCATAAAGTTGTTGATACCTAATTAAAAAATTAAAAAGCCCAAATAGAACATTCCTTGAGCAACGCTGGAAGAAAGGCACTCCAAAAACAAAAGCAAGGTCATCAAAATATTATCACATCGTAAACACACACACGGATGGTCATTAAATTCTGATAACTAGGTTCCAGTTGGGATGTTGGTGTGATGAATCCCGCACAGAGGACTAACTCAGGTTTTTGGGGGCTGCGGGAGGGGTGGGATATGTGTTTATCGCTTGTGTGGTTCATGAATGCCTCTTCCCCAAATCTCTCTCTAGCTCCTGCACAGAAGTGCAGTTCTTCTGGGGAGCAATGTGTTCTTCTGCTCAAGGAGAGGCATCGTGACCTTCACACTGCATGTAAATGATGATGTTTTTCTATAGGAAAGGTTTTAATATCTGTGAAGGGAAAAGAAAAGGTTGGGGGGAGCTGGATGCACTGAAATCTAGCCCCTTCCTAAACGTGCTGAGGATGAATCTAAAACCTCACTTCAAAGGACCTTCCGTCCCTCACTCCCGAATGCTCTCCCCTCCTCTTACCGCGCAAAGACCCACAGCGCTGGAGGGGCTGGGCACGGCCCTCCGATGACTCCTCCCGCCTCTGTCGGAACTCTAAGTCATCCCGGGCGAAGCAAGTTCCTCCTCTTGTCCGCACCAGAAGAGGATGTTCTTCCACAGCCTTCCATCGTACATTCTTTGTCTGACAAGACTCACCCCAGAAATGCTTCCTCAAGCGAAACTCTAAACTCCTCACCTGCTGTGTCACAGCCTGCTACTTGTTGGGTGGCCATCAGAAATCCAGAAGCTTCCTCATGGCCCTTCAGAATTGTTATCCGGCAGCTCTGACTAGGTGAGGGGTTATCTAAACCATCCTTTACTAACGCAATGCTCAGCGACCTAGGAGCTTGGAGGCTGGTGGACCGACACTTCTTCTTGGTCTGGAAAAGAGGAGAGCGATATTCACCCCTCTTCTCCTTGCATGCGCCTTGTAAAGACCCATGAGATAATAGGCATAAAACTACTTGGGCAATGTAAACAAGCTCAAGGTGTTATTTACATCCTTCTCATTTTTCCTTTGAGGCTTTGTAACCGTCGGAACCTTCTCTGCTCCTCCAGCACTGACTTTGGCCTCTCCTGGCATTCCTGGCCGGAGCCCCGCAGCCCTCCAACCGCGCCTGCACCTGCCCGCTAGCTTGACGCTCTGTGTGGTCCACAGCCCTGATGGCTTTGGTCCGCACGGTGTCCCTGGGGTTGGTCTCTTCCCTGACCTCCTTCGGAACCTGCTGAATCCTTAGAGACATGTGGTTCTCAACTGGGGGTGTTCCTCCCCCTTCCTCCCTTCCCAGCAGAGGACATGTGGCAATATCTGGAATCATTTTTGGTTATCATAGTAGTGGGTAGAGGCCAGGGATGCTGCCAAACTTCCGGTGATATATGATAGCCCCCCAACAAAGAATTGTCTGGCCCCAAATGTCAATAGTGCTGAGGTTGAGAAATTCTGTTATAGATTAAAGCTCACATATTCTTTGTTTTTTTTTTAAAGAGCCTTATCAAGGTCTAATTGGTATGCAATAACACGTACCTGTTTACAGTGTACGATTTGATGTGTTTGACATCACCACGTGTGAAACCATCACTACAATCAAGAAAATGAGCATATCCAGCACCACCAAAAGCTTCCCCTGTCCTTTTGTGATTTAGACCTCTGCTTTCCACCCATCCCACCCTCTCATCCCCACTCAATCACTGATTTGCTTTCTACTGCTATAGATTAGTTTGCATATTCTAGAATCTTATATAAATGGAATCATACAGCATATACTCTTTTTTGTCTGGCTTCTTTCCCTCAGCATCATTATTCTGAGATTTATCCTTGCCATTGTTGAATGACTTATTCTTGAAAAGGAAAGATGAGCTTATGGTTGAGAACAAAGGGATACGGCCTGTAGGCCCTGGGTCACTACCGCTCACTCCTTTGGTGATTTACTTCCCAGATGGGATACCTCACCCAGCTGTTCCACAACTTTTTGTTTCTGTTTTGCTTTCACGGTCACTTCCTATCATGGTCCTCAGTACCTGGCCAGTGAGCTGCCTTAGTGGTCTCCTAATATGAGACTTCTAATTTCTAGGCTCTGTTTCCTTTAATTCATGGAACCCCGTTCTTTCCTTTCCCTCAAGAAAATCTCAGAGAGCTGATGTGTAGAATCCTAGCTTGAGAAATATCGCCCTGACATAGCATTTTTGTTTTTAAAATTCTACATTTCAGTTTTTATGTACATGCAGTGCCCATACAGAGAAATAAATCTGGAGACACCATCTCTAGGTACCAGTGCTTACCTGGTTTTGTCCTCTCTGGTGCTAAGGATCTTCCTTGGAATGATATCCAGTCAAGGTTTCAATATTTAGTAATAAGAGGATGGATTCTTTAACTAGGGATTCTGCGAAGACCATAAAGAAATTAGTTGACAGTAGCTGAACTCACATATAATTGAGAATTATGTGTATTTTCCTACATAGGTAGCCTAGACATAATTTACACAGCAATGACATATGTTTTTGGAGTGATATTCTTGAATAAATCTCAAGTTGCTCCTTTCAAGATAACTGATAAAATATTTATTCTTAAGAAAATAGTCCTCTTTTTTATCTGTTCTATAGTTTTCTTTTCCAACTGTTTCCAAATAGCCTGATCCTATAGGATGTGACCTATTCTTTCCTCTTCCCACACAGTCTGCTCGGGGTGATTATTTTCTTATATTAATATTTATACTATTTTTCTTCAGCTTGCTCTTGGTTTTTGCATCTGCAGTTGTTCCAAGTTCATTTCAAGTATCAGATGTCATTATTAGGGTGAGGATGTTTTGCTCTCCTCCACACACGACGCCTTGCCCCTGGCAACTTGTTACCTGGAAAGGCTGTCTTCTTCTGTCTATGATGGTCGCTGGTCATCTTGCCAACTTAGTATTCCCTTCATTTGGTAGCAGCTCTCTGCTTTTCTTTTAGGGGAACTCTCTGTCCCCTCTTTAATGTGTTTGGTTAACCTCTTGATCTTAGAACTCCTTGGCCTTCAAGTCTCTTATCCAAGAGGTGGCAAGCACATGACTGGGTTGGGCCCCTCAGACTCTCCCCTGGGGGTTTAGTCTTCAGTGGCGGCTGGAGCTGAGTCATTCTTCTTTCATCTGTGAGATACTGACTGAAATTCTTGGAACTATTCTTTTCCTGTCCTTCTTGAGGACTGCTCGTTCAGATCTTTCTTCAGTTCTAGGACATTACCCAATGTTCTGTTGTCCCAACAGATTATTATTATTATTTCTCTGTATTTTTTTCGAGTCAGTTTCAATTGCTTACAAACAAAGAGCCCAATTGTATACAAAGTCTTTCTGATTTTCTTTCCATACATGGTCTTTTCTGTTCTTTGCTCTGTTGCCCCAAAGTGGAAAGGACTGCTTCCTCCTTTTAGGAAGCAGGTTGACTTCCTAACTGGACTGAGGAAGAGACTGCCCTGACTGGCCTTGGGGACCCCACTGAAGAGACTGAGGAGTGCTCACAAGAGCAACAAGAGGAGTGGGAGAGTGATTTCCCTGGGACTCCAACAAGACAGCGGGACCAGGGGGAGTCAGTGAGATAGCCTGGTAAGGACTTGGGCTCAGTAATGGGAGAGCCCCTTGCCCAAAGCAGGGACCAGATTTTAGGGGAGGGTGAATGATGAACCCAGGGAGCCTGACCTTAGGTCCCCCTGCTGTCAATGGCAAAAATTCCTTTCCTTCTGACTGGTTGTGGAAGCAGAGCGATATCAGACTTCACAGGTTCCCTGTGGGCTGAGTATGAGGATATCAGCTGTGAACACTGATGGACCGGAGTATGGAGACCTTTACCCTGATTTTCTGAGCACCATGGAAGTCTACTGGATTCTGGAAAGACCCTGAGGAGGAAGGAGACTCCAGTAATGCCCAAGATTGAAATTCTTGCAAGGAATTAGAATTCTAGGAGGATGAGAAGTCAAAATGGAAATTAATTAAATTAATTAATTAATTTTTATTTTTTTAAAAGATTTTATTTATTTATTTGACAGAGAAAGAGATAGCCAGAGAGAGGGAACACAAGTAGGGGGAGTGGGAGAGGAGGAAGCAGGCTCCCAGCAGGGAGCCCGATGTGGGGCTCGATCCCAGGACACCGGGATCACACCCTGAGCCAAAGGCAGATGCTTAACGACTGAGCCACCCAGGCGCCCCAAATTTAATTTAAAGATGTAGATGTTTTTAGTTTGTAGACTTGAAATTCATAATGGCCATAAGCCCTTAAAAAATTCTCACCCATAGATTAGTGAGTGTATTGAGTGCCAGTTGTATCCCAAACATTAGCAAGACTGTGGGTAAAGCAAAGACACATTGGGCTCTGCCTGAGTCTTCCGAGAGCATACAGCCTAATTGGAGAGAGAAGACTCAAATAGCTTGGAGGAAGTTAGATACCCTTACGAGTGATAATTTTCAGCATCTGACAACATTTTAAGAGCTGCCACATCTGCTTAATTGGCAAGTGAGAGGTCTGGTCAATAAGCAGTATGAATTCCGTGGCTGTAACATTAAAGGGAAGTGGGAGGGGAAAAATAATTTAATGCTTTTTGTTCCAGTAAGGGTGAGTTTGCAGGGTTTCCTGTTCTGAGAAAAGGAACAGTTTGTTCCTGCATCTCACCACTTCCCAGGGAGCCCATGCTTCACCAGCCTGTGGTCTCAAGGGTCCCTCTTCCAGAGATGGGGGTCAGGCTGACTAGAGCAGTTTGCAGAAATCAAGCAGGCTGATAATGCGCTTAAAGATGTTTTCTGCTTGTCCTTTTTCCCTGTCATCTCAAATACACAGCCCTTGTCCAGGGCAGTGTCAGAGGAGCTTATGTTCCTTTTAAGCAATAAGACCCAGCAGGCAGGGGATTGCTTGGGGATTAGGGGAACTCAGAGTGGCTCTGTGTGTCAGGGACATGGGCCTATTCTTCCATGTCAGTATTTAGCACAAGGTTGTTAGAAAGCCTTGCTTAAAAGAATCTCAAGTTATGGCCAACTTGGAGCTCTGGGCTCTGATGTAGGCAAGGTGAAGAGATCAGATGAAGTTCCTTAGAGACCCAGGCTGTGAGGTTGGGTGGATGACAAAGGGATTTGAGAGTCATGTAAGGGCAGATTTTGTTCCAGGATATTCTCGGGTTAGACATAACTCAGTTTTGGAGTTTGGTTTTACTGTCTGTAAAATCACCACAAGGATATAGATAGAACTTTAATCAAAACCAATAGAAAATATCCTACATTAACATATTAAGGAGTGGTCATTCATTTCACAACAAAGATTGTCCTCTTTATAAGAATTCACAGTAAAATCCATTTACAGGACATTTGCCCTTCATTACAAAGTGGAACTTGGTTTGCAAAATGTGTTTGCTTTTTCAGCCTTTAAGGGGAATCTCAGTTGCAAAAACGAGTTTTGCATGTCTTGTTCTATTCCTTCTTCACCCCTCTGTGCATCTCCTCCCCCTGTGAAAATTGTGAAGATAATGTTTACATGGTTAAAGATGTTTAAGGTCTGAACCGAAAAATCCAAATTGATGGTGGATTCACCAGCAGAGATGAACTAGGATTCCTGCTCCAGTGGCTTCTGGACTGGCAGGGGATAGGTCTGGGTTCTGGTCCAGACTTTGCCTCTAAATAGCTGGGTTCCTTTGGGACAAGTCTTAGAATTGAGGAGCCTTTGTGTTGGGACAGAATCAGAGGTCATCAAGTACAACCTTCTTCTGACCAAGACGTTTCATCTACAGTATTCTGACTGAAGAATATCTAGTCTCATTTTCGGGGCCTCAGTGGGTCCACCTGGACAATAAGGGAAGTTGATCCTCAATTTGAATCAGAGACCAGGGTGGGAAGGGGAGGGTTGAGAAAGTAGAGGCCAGGACTCCAAAGACTAAAGGGAATGACATCACAATCTAGCAAAGGCCAAGCCGTCTGAGTAAGAACACTTAGGGACTTAGAGTCTGTGCATTCATTTGTTCTTCACAGGTGTACCCTCCCTGGTCACTAGTAAAGAAAAGTTCTGAGACCTTGAGACACTTGAAGTTGGCCCTGCAACTTCCTGCAGTTCTACCTCGACATTTTTGAAGGAAGGTAAGCAGGATGGCAAGTGATCTTTCTTCATATTTAAGCTGAATATTATTTCAAGGTTGAGCAGCCTCGGCTGGCCTCTTCTCTCTTGCTTCAGGTCCTGCCGCCCCCATCTTTTTACAACATGTAAACCTCAAGGGCACGCAGTTGGGTCTGGCTGAAATCAGCTAAATGTTTACAGGGTTTATCCAAGGAAGAACCCTCGGGTCATTGTCATGGCAATTTTGATAATCCTGACAGGGTGCAGATGTGGCTATCCAGGGCAATCTGAGAGTGCTTCCCACTCTCCAGCCTTGGCCACTGATTGGCGCAAGTGGGGCTTACTAACCTTTTCTTTTCCTTCTCTGTGCAAAAAAAAAAAAAAAAAAAAAAAGTTCTCAAAATTTTAGTTATAAAAAACCCTGGACCAAAAAAAAAAAAATTATGAAATACCTCATCTGCAGTGAGGGAAAAAAACAAACAAAACTCTGCAAAGGCTGGAGGAGTGACTGGTGGAACTGGACAAATAGGCCATGTCTGCTTAACTACATGGCTTCCTTATTATGTGTTCACATGTCTATTTGGCCTTGCCAACCAACCCCCTCCTTCCCTGCTGCACTTAGATCTGGAGGTGGACTCTTCGAGGCCAGGGATCTTTTCCAGTTCATCTCCTGATGTCTCCAATGCCTAGCATTGTGCCTAGGCACTTAACAGACATTCAGTCATGTTTGCTGGAGGAAGGAAGAGCTGGACATAAGATGGCAGAGAGATGTGCTGGGAGACGCCTGGTGAGCAGAGATTGGATGAAGGTCGAAGTGAGTGGTGCGAGGAGGCAGGGACTTCTGGTGCAGATGCCAGGACAAGGTATAGAAAGTGAGGCTGGTGGGGCAGGATGAAGATGTCATACCTTCAGTGACAAGGCTGTAGCCAACGCTTTTGAGCATGGAATCAATACCGTGAAGATCAAAGCCAAGGAAAGTAACACTTGGTGTCAAAATATGTGGAGATCTAGATAGAGTTGGAAAGAGCTTGGGAGGCAGAGAGACCAGGAAGGAGGGTGAACTTATCTCCTTGGAAAAGTACAGAGTGAAGAAGGCAGTGCTAAGGGAGCCTGAGACCTGTTATTACAGCTCCATTCAACTGGCCGGCAGCACAGCCAGGAGAGAGAGTCAAATGCCCAAAGAGTTAGCCACCAACTGGTACATGAATGTTCATAGCAGCACTATTCATACTAGCTGAGAAGGGGAAATATCTCAAATTTCGGTGAGTGGATCCGCAGAATGTGGCATATCCACATAATGGAATATCATGTAGCAATATAAAGTAACGTAGTACCAACCATGCTACGGCAGAGAGGAGCCTCAGAAACACTGCACAGGGAGAGGAACCAGGCGCAGAAGGCGCTGTGCTGAATCGTTCTATTTATATGAAGTGATCAGAGTAGGCACAGTCGCAAGGACACAAAGTAGGTTAGTGGTGGACGTCTTTCTGCCTATTCTACCTAGATCCTCGTCTTCAATCTGGTAGAGACACCTAAACATCAGCATGTCGTTAATCATTTTTCTTATGTTTCCATCCTCACCTTGCATTTTTTTAATTAAAAACTTTTAAACAACCATCATCACAATCTAATTTTAGAACATTTTCAACAACCACCGGAAGAAACTCCGTATCAGTCACTCAGCCACAGACAGTCACTCTTTATTCTTGCTCCCTCCCACCGCTGTCCTGACCTGTGTCCAGACACTAATTTACTTTCCGTTTCTGTGGACTTGAGTATCTGGACATTGCATGTGAATGGAATCATACAATCTGTGGTTTCATTGTGTTTGGCTTCTCTCATTTAGCATATACTGTTTTCAAGTTTCCTCCATGTCCTAGCGTGTCTCAGCACTTTATTCTTTTCCTTTTTTTAAAGATTTATTTTTTATTTGAGAGAGAGAGGGGGATAGAGAGAGGGGGCACACTAGTGGGAGTAACAGAGGGAGCAGAAGAGAGAATTGTGAGCAGATGCCACACTGAGTGCAGAGCCCGGTGTGGGGCTCAATCTCACGACCCTGAGATCATGACCTGAGCTGAAACCAAGAGTTGGATGCGTAACTGACTGAGCCACCCAGGCACCCCCACTTTGTTCTTCTTCTATTGCCAAATCATATTATGTTGTATGGATATATCACATTTTATTTATCTGTTTATCATTTGATGGACATTTGGGTTTTTCCACTTTTTGACTATTATGAATAACACTGTTATGAACAATCGTGTGCACGTTTTTTGTGGATATGTTTTTATTTCTTTTGGGCCTATACCTAGGAATGGACTTGCTGGGTTGCATAGTAATTCTATGCTTAACCTTTTGAGGACTTGGCAAACTATTTCCAGCGTGGGTGTAGTAGTTCACAGTCCCACCAATAGTGTGTAAGAGTTCCAGTTTCTCCACATCCTCACCAGCACTTGCTCTTGCTCCCTCTTTTGGGTAATAGCCATTCTAGCTTATGTGAGGTGGCATCTCAATATGGTTTTGGTTTGTACTTCACTAATGATTGAAGCTGTTGAGTGTCTTTTTATATGCATATTGGCTATTTGCATGTCTTCTTTGGAGAAGTGTCTATTCAAATTCTTCGCTCATTTTAAAATTGAGTTGTCTTTTTACCGATGAGTTGTAAGGCTTCTAGATACAAGTATCTTGTCAGATATATTTCTTGCAAACATTTTCTCTCATTCTCAGGGTTGTCATTTCACTCTCTTGATGGTATCACTTGATGAACACAAGGTTTTAATTTTGATGAAGTCCAATCTACCTATATTTTCTTTTGTTACCTGTGTTTTTGGTGTAATGTCTAAGAAATCATTGCATAATCCAAGGTGCAAAATAGGAATAAATCCATGATTTATTCCTATGTTCTCTCCTGGGAGTTTTGAAATTTTATTTTATTTTATTTTATTTTTTTAAAGATTTTATTTATTTATGTGACAGAGAGACAGCCAGCGAGAGAGGGAACACAGCAGGGGGAGTGGGAGAGGAAGAAGCAGGCTCCCAGCGGAGGAACCTGATGTGGGACTCGATCCCAGAACGCCGGGATCACGCCCTGAGCCGAAGGCAGACGCTTTAACGACTGCGCTACCCAGGCGCCCCGTGGGAGTTTTGAAATTTTAATTCCTACACTTAGGTTTATGATCCATTTGGAGTTAATTTTTGTGGATGGTATGAAGCAGGGGTCCAGCTCGGGTACCCATTTGTCCTCACACTGTTTCCTGTAAGACTATGCTTTCTCCATTGAATTGTCTTGAGATGCTTGTCTAAAATCATTTGACCAGGGGCACCTGGCTGGTTCAGTTGGTAAAGCATGTGACTCTTGATCTTGGGCTTGTGAGTTTGAGCCCCATGTTGGGTGTAGAGATTACTTAAAAATAAAATCCTAAAAAAAAAATCATTTGACCATAAAGGTGATAGTTTATTTCTGGATTCTCACTTCTATTCCACTGTCTGTACATCTACCGTTTTTCTGGTACCACGGTCTTGATTACTCTGTAGTAAGTTTTATCATGAAAAGGTGTTGGATTTTGTCACTTTTTCTGCATCTATTGAGATGTCATGTGGCTTTTATACTTTATTAGTATGGATGTTAAACCAACTTTGTAAACCCTTTTGTTTTGAACTAAGACCATGAATGTGTTGGGAAAGCCTGGCTGCTGTCTTCTATTGCTTTTTTGAGGTTTTGCTTTTGAATTAGGCTCAGCCTAAAGGTGACTGTATTTAAATATTTTGTGAAGCCTAGTCCTGGGGTTCACTCCCAGGAGAAGCTGTCAAGCTATGTATCCTTTGGGGGTGTTATGGACTGAATATTTGTGTCCTTCCCCATTCATGTTGAAATCCTAACCCCCAATGTGGTAGTATGAGGGGCCTTTGGGAGGTGACTAGATCATGAAGGTGGAGCCCTCATGAGTGAATAAGGAATCAGTGCCCTTATAAAAGAGACCCCAGAGGCCTCTCTCACCATTTTTTGGTCATATGTGGACATAAGGAGAGGATGACTGTTTATGAACCAGGAAGTGGGCCCTCACCCAAACTGAATCTGCAGTGCCTTGATCTTGAAATTCCCAGCTTCCAGAACTGTGAGAAACAAATGTTTGTTGTGTAAGCCACTCAGTGTATGGTATGTTTGTGATAGTAGTACAAAGTGATGGATGCAGGGGGCAGTAAGATGGGTGATTGTCTTGTGCAAGGGATCAGTAGTGGAGCTAGGGGGGTAGATCTTGTGCAGTCACAGGTGTTAGAACTGGGAAATCATAAATGGCCTGATGCTCATGAGTGGGGTTCATAGGCAGGTGTGAAGCACTGTGTCTTGTGCAGGAACCAGAGTGGAAGGGAGGAGAGGCAGGCCAGAGTGGGGAACACTTGATGAGGTAAGGAAAGGTAGAAACTGAAACAATGTTGTTTTAGAGCTTACATACAGCTCATCTTGGACTGATCACCCCTGCTAGGCTTTCAGCATATGGTGATTGCAATGCTTCCTCTAGAGAGATACTGGACTTCTCTCAGTACCCTGCTCTTAGCCGTTAGAGCTTTTTCAACCCTGAATACCCCCTCAAGCTATCTTTTGGGACTGGGTTGGTGTGTGGCTCAGTCAAGGACTGGGTGTGTGGAGGCTACTTCTTCTAAGGCTCAGGTTATTGATGGTCAGAGCCCTGTGGGACCCAGGAGTTAGTCCTTCCCACTTGGTGCCCGGCTGACTATGGACGGATTCAGAATGGCAACCACTTTCTTGACTTAATTTTGTCCAAGGCACCTCTTGGCCTGGGAGACTTCCTTTCTGAAGGGCTTACGGCCAAGGATCTTGTGATATAACGTGAGTGTTTTACGGGTGAGTGGGGGCAGTGCAGTGACGAAGAGCATCATCTTTGCAGTCAGAGAGACAAGAGCTCTGCCATTTGCTACGGACTTAACCTCTCTAAGTCTCAATTTCCTTATCTGCCAAATGGAAATACTTTGAGTACCTACCGCTTAGATTTTATCTGAGATGTCTGTGGGGTTTGTAAACAGTGCCGGCTCATGGGCATCCAACAGCAGCGGTTGCTGTAATTAATGATGATTATGATGGCACAAATGCTCCAGCCCTTCACTCTCCCTGATGATTATCTGACATAGCATCCAGGGCATTTTGGAGAGCGTGGCAAGTGGCTTTTGACCCTGGAGATAAAAGGGAAGACCAAGAAAAGAGCAGAAAAATGTATTGACAAGTTTGCGCGGATGTGCATGGAAAAATGAGCTCTTGTATTTGCAGTTGATTTAGTTTCTCCAGCGAAAAAAATGCTAATGAATATGATTAAATGGCTGTGCTTAATCCTGCAATTTAAGAGGGAAAAGAAGTCATTAGCAAGTTGATTCTTATTATTAATACTCAAGGTAATCAGCCTCAATTGCAGAGACTGATTAAAAGTAAATGTCCAAATGAAAACACTGGGTTTAAATTAATGAAAGTTGGAGCCCCAAATATTTAAGATAGTAATCTGTGGTTCCACGATAAGATCAAAGCGATTAAATTATTGGCCATATTTGAACAGGAACACTTGTATATTTTGTCTTTGTCCCTCTAAATAAGAATGGGGAGTGGAAATTTCCAAGTCTGATGCTTCAATAAGAACTTTTCATTTTTCTCCCTCAGGTATTTGTTGTTTCATTCAACTTTTGTTGCTTCTCTGAAAGTCACATGGCTTATAAAAATTCTGACAAGTCTTGGTAGAAATGTCTCAGTGAAGACTCGTTTGAATCGGCTCACCATCAGTCATTACTTATTGGCCTGCACTTTTCCATGAGATAAAACACCCATTACTAACTCACACATTAGATAGCAGATCCCGGCAGGACAGGACGGCTCTTGACAGAAGAAGGTGGCCTAATTTGGGGCCATGCTGCCCTTCTGTCACCAGTGAGGACATCAAACTGTTGAGTGCTCGTATACCTCGGTTTAAGAAATATATGTTTTGCAGAAAATGAAATATTTGCAAGTTAACTTCTATTTTAAGTGACATAAGGTAGGTTTCCCCTTAAATTATCTGGTAGATCTTTTAGGAAGAGATGCCAAGTACCCTCTGTTTCTTATACCGTCGACTGTTCCCTTTTTACCACCTCTTTTTTCCCGCCTTGGAAGGTGCTCAGATGACTCCAGTATCTCTTTGTCAGCCGCTGGCCACCGCCAGTCAGATTGCTCTTTCTATGAATTCAGGTTTTCTTAGATTCCATATGTAAGTGAGATCACGCAGTATTTGTCTTTCTCTGTATGACTTACTTCACTTAGCATAATGCCTTCGAGGTCCATCCATGCTGTTACAAATGGTAGGATTCCCTCATTTTTTAATGGCCATTTTGTATGGCCATTGCATACATATCCACCACCGTTTCTTTATCCTTTCATTCTTCGGTGGCCACTTGGGTCGTTTGCCTGTGTTGGCTATTATAAATCTTTTTGAGTTAGTGTTTTTGTTTCTCTTATCTTTTAAAAAGTAGCCATTTTAACAGGTGTGATGTGATACCTCGTTGTAGTTTTAATTTGCATTTCCTAATGTTTAGTGATGCTGAGCATCTTTTCATGGGTCTGTTGGCCGTCTGTATGTCTTCTTTGGAAAAATGTCTATTCAGTTCCTTGCCCATTTTTAAAAAATATCTTTATTTATTGGTTTGTTTGTTTATTTGAGAGAGAAAAGAGAGAGAGAGAAGAGAGCAAATAGGAACACGAGGGAGGGGCAGAGGCAGAGGGAGAATCAGACTCCCAGCTAACCAGTGAGCCGGATGTGGGGCTCGATCTCAGGACCCTGGGATCATGACCTGAGCCAAAGGTAGATGCTTAACCAACTGAGCCACCCAGGTGCCCTCCTTGCCCATTTTTAAGGCAGATTATTATCATTTGCTGTGAGTTGTATGAATTCCTGATACATGATGGATATTAACATCTTCTCAGATCCATGATTTGCAAGTTTTTTCTCCCATTCAGTGGTTTGCTTTTCATTTTGTTGATTGTTTCCTTTGCTGTACAGAAGCTTCCAGTGTGATATAGTCCCACTTGTTGATTTTTGCTTTTGTTGCTTGTGCCTTTGGTGTCATACCCACAAAAATCATGCTGAGAATGATATCAAAGAGCCTTTTTTCTTATTT
Organism: Ursus arctos; assembly: GCF_023065955.2. Taxonomy (NCBI): domain Eukaryota; kingdom Metazoa; phylum Chordata; class Mammalia; order Carnivora; family Ursidae; genus Ursus; species Ursus arctos. Next base: position 17,220,079 of record NW_026623100.1, read on the forward strand.
TTTTTCCAGGGGTTTTATTTTACCATTTCAGGTTTTATATTTAAGTCTCTAAGTTACTTGGAGTTATTTTTGTGGGTGGTATAAGATCAGGCTCCAGCCCATCATCCTTTTCAGTGTTTCCTTGTTACCCTTTCCTCAGCTTTTCTACCAACTTTGTAGACAAGTCATGTAAACTGGCTCAGTCTCATCTCAAATGTAAAATAGGCATTATATTGGTGATCTTCTGGGTAATTGTGAGGATTAAACATATTAATCCTACATAAATGTATGTGTAACAAGCCTAGCACAGCACTAAACATATAGTACACACTCCATAATTGTTGTTTATTTCCTTCCCATTTTTTCCCTTTTAAAAATATGCTTTCACAAGAAGGCATTAAAGACTAATAAGAATGTTTAATGAGTTATTATTCTTTGTGGTATTTGCATTTTATTTTAGGTAATTAGTTCAATTAGTCATACCTTCATTCCATATCAATGGATATTTTTTGTGGGCTCCTATATTCCAGAAACTGTGTTAACTTTAGCAGTTAAAAATTAAGCAACAAAATAGTAGGGGTCCATTGATCCTGAAATTTTACCTAGTGGGTTTGAACCTGAACACGCAGACTTGGTAAGATATCTGAATTATCTGAGTAGTACTAGTGGGATCTCTTTCCTGTCTGAAAATTTCACTCTTGATGGAATGCCTAAAAATGGTCACCAGAGTTGAGAACTCTCTCATCTCTGAAGACAAGGACAGAAAGAAACAGACTCAGGAAAGGCAGCACAGCAAATCCTGCCGTTTTCCCAAATGTTGCTGTTTTGTCTTAATAGGCCTGTGTTTTTGTAGCAGACCTTTCTGGCAGAGGTGTGTTTGGCATCATTCTCTAAGGATCCTGGACTTCATGATAAATGATTCAGAATATCTTCTGATGAGAAGCCCTGCGAGGAGTCAGAGATTTCCTTGGGGCTGCCTAGCCATAACAGAGATAGGACCATATGCAGAGCTAGGAGAATTCAGGAGATAAGATTTTTGAAGGACTGGGTTTGCAGGAAGGGTATGGATGATTACAATCCTGGATTTCTTAGCACTTTTTAACCCAAAGAGCTAAAGAGCCTCTCAGCCTGCTTATGAAGAGAACTGGCCTAAGTTCTACCCACTTTACAGGTGAGGAACTGAGAAGCACAGGTTCAAGGCCTTTCTTACCTGGCTCTAGCTTACCTGTTCCTCTTTCTCTTCAGTATCAGTATCACCTTTGGCAGCAACCACACCACCCTTTTTATCATTCCCCAATTATATGAGGTTCCCTTCCCAACTCTGGTGTAGAAGAGGGAGGTGGACTAATCTCAGTTTACAGATGAGAAAACCTCAGCTCAGGAAGCTCAAATGACTTGCTCAAGCTCACCTGCTTAGTCATAGCAGGGCTGGGACACACCGCAGCTTCCAGGCTGCGAGTCCCTTTCCTGATCTCCCTACCCGTCAAAGCTTAGGGAGACAGAGGTCCTGGGAAGCCCCCTCAGTGCATGCAGGTCAGCAGACGGAGCAGGTGTAAGACAAGAGGAAGCACCGCCTACCCATCAGGCGCCATTTACTCCTTACCTGAAGCTTCTCCTTCTGGCAACTGAACCACTTTCCAGAGTCAGCATTTAGTGACGGTTGTAAAAAACACAAACAATTTAGCATACGACACTCTGAACTGTAAACTCTGGTAAATAGGATCGGGGGAAGATTTAAGTGGAAGGGACAACTGCTATAAAGACTTAGCAGGAATTCATTAGGCTCCATAGATAGAACAGATGAAAGGTCCCTAACGGCACACAGGAAGTGAAAGGAAAATCCTCAATCATTTAGATGCGATGAGGTCCTGCCGCAAGCAACTCATTCGTCAGCTCATCCTCAGGGGCCCTCAAGTATTCAAAGGGACCCAGAGAAGGAAGGCTGTTCCGCCCACCGTTTTCCCTGATGTGTCAGAGATCTGATGTCCTCTGCCCTCCGTCACTTACCATTTCTCCTGATTATTTCTTTCTGTTTCCATGTACTATTATTTGCTTCCTGGCTCTTTCACCCTCTGTTCCTTCCCTTTCTCCTCTCTGCTTTCCCCCTTCCCACCCTTTCAAAAACTCTGATCTTTTTTCTTTCTCCACCGACTTCTGCCTTTAACAGCTCCCTCCCACCTTCTCTCCTTCCCTTCGTTATTTCCCCTTTTCCTCAGACTCTGAATGACTTGCCTTTTCTCCTTCTCATTTCCCACCACCTGCTTGCTCACAGGGACTGTGGGAGTCTCCGATTTCCCCTGCAGGCTGTGTGCAGGCCGGGGTAGCGGCGGGGGCACCCAGGACTGGCTCTTTTTTTTTTTTTACATTTCTTTCAGTGCTTTTTGTTTGACTGAGAGGAGTGGAGGGGTAGAACATAACATGACAGTTAATTTGGTCCTAAATTGTTTGCTTTTTATCATTAAATCAGATGTCCTCGGATTTCTATGTTAAAACCAAACGTAAGTAGGCTGAAATATCTCACTGTTTCTTTGGAAATTTAAAGGGATACAAGTGAAAAGAATAGTAACTGTTGCGACCTGTGAGGCACCTATTTCTTACCTCACGCTGTTTAGCACAGATTTTTCTGAAGAGACTGCCAGTACGGTTTTCCATTCTCCTATTCCCTGACCTTCCCTCAGAAGACATGTAACAGAGTCTCAAGAATTGAGCAATATTTTATTGCAATTTTTAAACAGTTTTTGAAGTAATTGCATGTAAATGGAAATGAAAAACTAAAGAACTTTGGAGCAATGCTGTGTCACTTTCAATAAATCAAAAAGGAGGGAGAGTGGGTGTTGTTAAGTGACAGGGAAAACTGCTAGAGGACAAACTGTGTGTGTGTGTGTGTGGTGTGTGTTTGTGTGTATGTGTGGTGTGTCTGGTGTGTGTGGGTGTGTGGTAAATGTATGTATGTGTGTGGTGTACGTGTGGTGTGTATGTGTGACATGTATGTGTATGTGTGTATTGTTTCTGCAACATTTGGAAGATCCATTCCAGTCTCATGAATTTTCTAAAATTGCTGGTGAGATTGTGGTATGATGATATCTGTACTCTCTTTTCGTAGTAAGGCTCTGGATGCACCCGCCCTTCACACACATTCAGCCACAGTAAAAAGCAATTTTCCATACACCAGGGGGCTGCAATTTGAGCACTGTAATGATTAGTGATTTCATCCAGTCGTGGTTGACCCCCTGCTCATTTTTATATATTAAATGTTAAAAAGGAAAGCGAGAAAACTTGAGAGTGCTGGTTGATTGAAATTCCAAAAGGAACTTTCGTGGAGATAAAACATATTGAGAAAAGCCAGGGTGCTGGGAAATCCAGGATGAAAAAGAGAAATAGAGAAAGAAAAAGAAAATAATCATAACAGAAAGGGCCCCCAAAGTCTTTCTGATTGTGAAAGATGTTTATATACTTCTTAGGCTGTTTTGTGTCAGTTCCTATTTGATGGGTTTTCACGCCCTCCCCAGTGCCATATCCCTTCTCTTTTCTTCTCCCTCTCTCTTTCCCCCGCTTCTCTTTCTCCTTTCCTCTGTTTTCTCTCTCTCCTCTTCCTCCAGAAAGGAGCTGTAAAATGGCTTCTAAAGAGGCAGGCTCTAGTGTGGTGGCTGGTTGCCATGGAAACACACAGATTTCCAAGACCTTGAGTCCTACCAGAATGATCCAGGGTCAGACCCTGCTTGGGTCAGAGGCCACGGCCGCCCCTGAGATTTCTGGGTTGGGGAGCCAGCAGATATAAGGTCGTTTGAGGTGTAGGTCAGCGTCCCCAGAGAAAGGCTACAAACATGGCATCTAAATAGTTGTTTCTTGTTTCACACTATCTGCAATTACATCTGCTGTTAGTAATACAGAGGAATGTGGCCGTGAGTGTAAGGGGTTGAAAAATAAGAATAATGACGACGTTTTTCTGCTGTTTTCTTACTATCCTTTATTTATTTGTGAAATGATATGGTTCATGTCTCTGAGGAAGGGTCACAATTTGAAGAAATTTTTTTGCCAACTGTCTCGTTTCAAACCTGATGCAAAGAGTTGCTCTTTCAGTAGAATAAAAAAGTTCAGTTTTACAGTTGCCTTTATTTCTCCAAATCAACAGCATCTCATTTTACACGGCACCTCAACATTGACTGAGATTTTTTTATTTAGGCTCAGTATTTCAACCTAGGTAACAGGGGTGTCACCTCTGTCCCAGACCAGGTTTCCAGAAAGCTCAGTTTTCCTCTCTTGAATCTAAACACGGGGATGCACGCTTTCTCTCCACTGCCCTAAACCCTATTGAGGGTCACACCTGTCTTGGAGGATTGTACCATTGTGGTTGGGGGCAGAGGTAGTGGGCTGCTTCGATGAGGAGGGAGCTCAATTCACTAATGCCTGACCTTTATTTGGTTTGGAGAAAATCATCTCTCTTTAGATTTTTCTCAGAGAGCCTCCTCTCTCCTTGACTGGCTCTACCTCCTGCTGTTCATTCACAATAGACCCCAGAAGCCCAGAGCCCAAATCACTCAAAGTTGGTCTTCTTTTCCTGATGGCGAGAGAGTTTGCTCTTCAAACCCTCCAGGAAGATGAAGAAGTATTTATACTCCACCCTTTAGGAAAACAGAAACAAAAAAATGCAGTCAAGTTTGCAGTTAAAATGTATCGCCAATATTTTGACCATATAGTCTGAATAAGCATACTCTTCCCTCTAACCTGTTTGCTAAGCAGATTGATTGGTAAATGCATACGTGGTGAGCGATTGGCGAATGCTCCAGTCAGTTGACACATTCTATTCCGTAGGAAGTTTTGAGGCGTGTATGATTTTGTAAGGCCCTCAGGGATGGAAGGGAGTCATCCATTCCAGCCTGTGACGTCAGCAAGGGCTTAGCCAAACTGTCTTTGACACATCCAGTGCAGGCAAGCGTGGATTGCCCAGCTCATAGATCTCATGGGTCTCCTTCTTTAGCAGACACACCTCTCTACCAATGATCGTCCCCCCAGCTTTATCAAACCCCACATCTACACAGGGTCTTTTCACTCAGCTCGTAAGTGTGCTCAGTCCTCTCTAGTCTTAGGAAAAGGACAGGAAGAAAAGAAAGCAGGCAAGCAACCAAACATGTCTCCCTTTATCAACCATTCACCATCACTCTTGCCTTCCCTAGCCAACCTTTTTTTCAACAGTATTTATTTATTTATTGCGGTAAAATATACATAACATGAAATTTACCATTTTAGTTTAGCCATTTTTAAGTGCATAGTTAGTGGCATTCAGTACACTTCCATTGTTGTGCAACCGTCAGCACCTTCCCTCTCTGGGACTTTTTCATCTTTTCCAGCGGAAACTCTGTACTCATTAAACACTAACTCTCTTCTTCCCTACCCCACCTCCTGGTAACACTATTCTACTTCCTATCTCTAGGTACCTCATAAGTAGAATCATATAATATTTGTTCTTTTATTTATTTTTATTTAACTTTTTAAAAGATTTTTTTTTTTATTCATTTGAGAGAGACAGAGTGAGTGAGAGCCTGAGCAAGGGGGAGGGGCAGAGGGAGAGGGAGAAGCAAGGTGTCTGATGTGGGACTCAATCCCAGGACCCTGGGATCATGACCTGAGCCGAAGGCAGACGCTTAACCGACTGAGCTACCCAAGAGCTCCAATATTTGTCCTTTTATATCTGGCTATTTCACTTAGTGAATGTCTTCAAGTTTCATCTATGTGTTACAGCATGTGTCAGAATTTCATTCTTTTTTAAGGCTGAATGATATTCCATTGTGTGTATGTTTCATATTTTGTTTATCTGTTCATCTGTTCTTGGACATTTGAGTTGTTTCACCTTTGGCTATTGTGAATAATGCTGCTGTGAGCATTGGTGTCTCTGTTGGCATTCCTGCTCTTGATTCTTTTGGTGTATATCTAGAAGCGGAATTGCTCGTATCACCAAACTTTTTACTTTTGTTTTGCTTTTTAAAGTAATCACATGGACATAGTTTTCAAAGTCAAACAGTATTCTATAACTTATAACAAGAGCAGCAGTTGCCTGTCCTGCCTCTCTTCCTCCCTGATCCTTTCTCCAAAGACAACCACTTTAAACTCTTCAGCTGTTATTTCTGTTTATCGTACTTCTAAATTACATACTAATTTGATGATTTTTCCACATTAGACATTATATTGATTTTCCACTATAGATGATAAGGACTTAATTCTTACATACCATTGTACAAGAAGGTTTGAAAACATGTGCACAACAAATTCTGTCATCCTCGTCTGTGCACCCCTTAGCATTGTGTCTTTGTATCTCCTCCTATCAAGGGGTAGGGTCTGTTTCCCTACCCCTTGAATCTGGACTGGCCACATGACTTACTTTGACCAACAGTCCTGCTGGCAGTGATGCTGTGGGATTTGTAGACCTAGATCTTGAGAGGCCTTGTGCCTTTGTTTCATCCTCTCAGAACACTGCCCTGGGATTCTTAGGCAAAGCAAAAACAAAAACAAAAACAAAAACAAAAAACACAACAAAAAACATGATCTAACCTACTGGAGGGTGATAGACCACATGGAACACAGATGAGGTGGCCCAGCTGAGGTCCCCAGGCCTCCCAGCAGCAGCCAGCCAGCAGCAGTCCTCAAATGTGAGTGTGAGGCCATCCTGGATATACTATGCTAGTTGAGTCCCCAGATGACAGCAGTTATGTGAGTGAAGAACTGCTCATTTGAGCCAGATCCAAATTGTTAGCGTACAGATCCAGGAGCAAATAAAATTGCAGTTGTTTTAACTTGCTACGTGTTGGGGTGGTTTGCTGCACAGGAGTAGATGTCTGATATAATCATCCATCACTCATACATACTTTGTCTCCCTGTATGTTTCCAATATGATTTTACCATAATTCGATACCATCCATATTCATTATTTTCATAATTGATAACTATGTTAACATTGTTCAGTTTTTGAGCCAAGAACTATGTTATGAATGCCTTTTCTTTCTTGTTCAACTTTGGTTTTCCTATAGTTCTTTTTGTCTTTTAAAAAATTTTTTTGCTTAGCTATCTTCCATCTTTTGCTAAGTCTTCTTCTATCCTCCGGTAGCTCTGTAGAAGTGACTCTCAATCCAATTTTCCACACCATGAACTTGTCAGGAGATCCAGAAGTTTTATTTTCTTCTGGATACCTCTCTCTCAGAGCCTTTTGTGCTTCTGCTTTAATCTGGACTTGTTGCCCTCTAAAATGGCTGCTCAGCTCTTGTCATAGGACGTACTCTTCTGTCATACTGGGAATTCTACTTACCTCTTGCCCCAGGTCCCCAGTTCTATGGCTCCCACCACATCTTCTTTCTTGTTTTACAGTAACTTTTCTGGTTTTCAGGAACTTATCCTCTAGAATTTTTTTTTGAGAAGTGTGCATAAGAGGTAGAGTTTTTGAGACTTTGACTATAGAGAAATATATCTTTATTCTTGATTCATAGTTTGGCTGGGTATAGAATTATAAATTGGGCATTATTTTCTCCGATTATTTCAGGTATGTCTTCAAACTAGTTTATAGTATTGCTGTTGAGAAGTCTGATACCGTTCTTATTCTCAATTCTTTGCATGTTCATTTGCTCTTTCTTCCTGGGATCTTTTCTTTATCTTCTGGATTCTGAAGTTTCACAGTTATGTCCTTGATATGAGTCTTTTTTTATCATTACATTGAGCCTTTGTACTTTTAATTTTTTCCTTAGATTTTATTTATTGTCAGAGAGAGAGAGCACAAGCAGTGGGAGCATCAGGCAGAGCAGGGAGCCCAATGTGGGACTCGATTCCAGGACCCTGGGATCATGACCTGAGCTGAAGGCAGACACCCAACCAACTGAGCCACCCAGGCATCTGGCCTATTTTTTTTTTTTTTAAGATTTTATTTATTTATTTGACAGAGAGAGAGACAGCTAGTAAGAGAGGGAACATGAGCAGGGGGAGTGGGAGAGGAAGAAGCAGGCTCCCAGCAGAGGAGCCTGATGCAGGGCTTGATCTCAGGACTCTGGAATCACACCCTGAACCGAAGGCAGATGCTTAATGACTGAGCCACCCAGGTGCCCCTGCCTTTGTACTTTTTAATGTAGAAATTCATTTCCTTCTATAACGCATATTTATATTCTTGTCTATTTTCTTTTCTTTGACAGTCCCCCCCCACCCCATTTTCTCAATTATTCTATTCACAGTTCCTAGTTCGGAATATTGGACTTCTTAGATCTCTTAGTTTTCATTGATTTGTCTTTTTCATTTATGTTTTATGAGATATGCTATGGACTGAATGTTTATGTCTCTTCCAAATCATAGGTTGAAATCCTAATCCCCAAAGCGATGGCATTTGGAAGTGGGGCCTTTGGGAGGTAATTAGGGTTATATTATGTCAGAGAGTAGGCCCTCATGATGGGATTAATGCCCTTATAAAAAGAGGAAGGTAGATGAGAGCTCTCTCTCTGTCCACATGCACATACCAAGAAAAGGCCATGTGAGGACATAATAAGAAGATGGCTGCCTATAAACTAATAAGCAGGCTTTCATCAGACATGGAAACTGCTGGCACCTTGATCTTAGAGATCCAGAACGGTGAGAAATAAGTGTTTATTGTTTAAACCACTCAGTTTATTATAGCAGCCCAAACTAAGACAAGATATTCTTAACTTTCCTTTCTAGCCCCTTTCTTTTCTTTCCTTTCCTTTTCTTTTTTTTTTGATGTTCACTAACTTTATTTATCAATGTCACGTATCTTAAGAAGATTCTCAGATTAATCATAAGTCAATTTCTAAGCATATAACAGATGAGTGATGTTACTCAAAATTACTCAAAATTTTCCTTCAGAAAGGAGATTTATCGGTCAGATATACAGATGCAATCCACCAATCTGAGTCACAAGTGAAGAAGACTCATTTCACAAATTCATTTGCCAATCGTTTGACATGTTTTGCATTATGGCACAATTTAACCATTATAAATGATAATATTTTTCCACTTTTTTGAAATAAAAGGAAAAATTTAATAGAGGAAACACAGTATACGTTTCCAGGCCTCAGATTTACTCAGAGGCACAAAGGGTTTTGTTGAAAGGCTATATAATTTATGTCTTTTTGGAAATGTCAATACTGTCCAGCCTAGACCACCAGGAACGCACGAGGAGCACATTTGATAAGTTGCAGTAAAGGTGAACACATACCTTGGGGAAACCACTGGCTGCCCTGTAAGAGAGCACTAGAAAGACTCTATTATAGGACATGCATGTCATCTGGGTGATTTGAGGGATGATCTAGGGAAGTAGAGTTTGTTCTAGATAGCACGATATCAGGAAGTGATGGAAGTTGTATGATAGAGTATCTCAGTTAATCTCATTTATAAGGATGACTGATTGGAGAGATAATAAATCCATCATTGATAAAGTGATAGTCCCTCATTTTAGCTAAGAGAGAGGGATGTGCAGTATTCTATCTCCTTTCTTGATCTGAAGTCTAGACCACATACTCGGCTGCCTGCTTGACATCTGCATGTGGTTGTGTTTTATATCTACTCTCAAATTCAACCAGTTCAGGATTGACTTCATCTTCAGTAAAACTGCTTGTTGCCTGTTCTCTGTCTTGGGGAATGGTACTACCAACCTGCAAGGAAGCCCAGCTATCACTGACACCCTTCTTCACTATCTAGCAATCCAAGTCCTGTTTATTCTACTTCCTTATTGATTCTTAAATCTCCCCACTCTTCTTTATTCCCACTGCTTCTTCCCTAGCTCTGATCATTGCCATATCTTTCCTGCGTTGCCCTCTCCACCTGTAGCTCTGATTTCTGGGTGATCACAATCTAATTGATTCTCCGTTCTGTAGCCAACCGTTGAGATTAAACTCAGGTGCTGCTCCTCTTACCTTCCATTCCCCAGTCTTTTGTCCTACATTTTTCTTATCTCTACTGTACAGTTTTTTTCACCCTGAATATTATAGTTGCCTTTTCCCTTGCTTGGCTTCCACTCTAGACCTTGAATGATTTAAAGGCTGGGTAATGGTTGTTACATAACAGTTCACCATAAATATTTACTATGAAAATCTCTGCCTCCTGTGGTAGAACATTTCATCTTTGGATAAGTCTTTCTGTTAAAAACTTTTCCTTCAGGGGTGCCTGGTGGCTCAGTTGGTTAAGTGTCCGATTCTTGATTTCAGCTCAGGTCATGATCTCAGGGTTGTGAGACTGAGCCCCATATGCGTTCTGTACTGGGCTTGGAGCCTGCTTAGGATTCTCTCTTTCCCTCTCCCTCTGTCTGCCCCCCCCAAAAAAGACAAATAAATAAAAAATTTTTCCTTCATACTGAGCTGGAATTGATCCTTCTAGAATTTATACTCATTCATTGTAATTATATTTTACAACTATAAGCCCGAGGTTTTCTAGAACATAATATCCAATTTCAGATATGCATAGCCTTTATACAACATCACAAAGTCTTGGAATGTTTTCAACTTTAAGTATTCAAACCATGTGATCTAGAATGCCTGTCATACTTGGAAGCGACACAAATACTCTTCATCGTGTAATGTGTCCTGATTTCTGGTTTGGAAAGTTTAGGAACTGCACAGTATGAAACCAATCTAATGCCTCTGCTTGGCACAGCCCTTCAGTTACTTGAAGTCAACCATTATGTCTCACTATTCCCTAGGATGATGAACTCACGGGTTGTTCTTGTACTCACTTCTGGATCTCTGTACCTCCCTTTAGAGTGTGTGGTGACACAAAGTATGCTACCTGTGAGGAATGGATCAGACAATTCCCTACCTGCTCTAGACACTGACTTGCTGTTACTGCAGCCTAAGCTGCTTTTGCTTCGTTACTTATCAAGCCATATCTTCTACATCTTACGTTTGAAAGTTGGGTTTATTTCTGTTGAAAGTATATGGCTATGTTGGGGCCATTGGACAATCTTATGATCTTATCATACAGTCTTATATTTTACTTTGAATTCCTGTTCTGCCACCCAGTGTATTCTCTGGCCTTCGCCGACTTGTGACATCAAAACAATGTTAGCGTGAGTTGTTGGCCTGTACTCAATGTGACAGGAACTTTGAAGGATAATTTGTTGCATTAAAATTCTCCTTGTGAGTTGTTTTTCCTGCGATGCCATTTGCCTTGTGAATACCTGGTTTTGTGTTTGAATTTCATCCAGTACTGTATTTCACAGCAGGAACTTGGGGGCAGAAAAGCATATTCTGAGCTAACATATAATTAAGGAATATAGTTTCTCTAAAAAATAATTTTCCTACATAATAGACTGGCAGGGTGTAGTCCTATTCAAATACCCATTCAAATATTTGCTCATTGTTTTTCTACCACATAAGCATTTGCAGGTGCATTTTAGTAATAAGACAACTAGTTAAAAATCCTGTTTCTCTGTCTCTAATCTGAATATTAAAAAACCAATGACTTCAATGTCCTTGGGGACAGGGACAATCCTTTATACTTTTCTATCAGGCTATACCTCCAAAAACCTTCCCAGATAACCAATTTTTCTCTTTCCTGTGTCTACACCCTCCCTTGTACTAGCTCATCTTTCTAGAATACCTCCTCTCCTCCACACCTCATGGGCTAAGAGTCCTGTCATTTCTCAAAGCTTAATGTAAATTTCACATTCTTTCTCCAGAACTGGTTGAATATCAATTTTTCTGAAATTTCTTGAATTCTTAAGGTATTACTCATTATGTTAATCTACCTTTTTTGATATAGGATTTATATATGTTAGTATTATTTCTTGAGCTGGATTAGAAACTCCCAGAGGGCAGGGACCATATCTTCTTTCCTAAGTGATTCCCAACTATTCTTTTCAGAGTACTAGGAACATCGTATAAATTTACTTGAAATGAACTTTTGGAAAACTCAAGGAAGGGGAATGTGTCTAGGAAAGCAGGGTTGGGGGATCATTACTTTTCTTTAAAAACAAACAAGAAAGAATATGCTCTCGAAGTCACCGTAGCAGTTCTCCTCAGTGCTGCTCCATTCCTTACAAGAGTCTAATTTGAGTATCTGTCATGACAAGAATTTTCATATGCTTCTGTGGGACCATGAAACAGGGAAAGGACTGGGGAGGGGAGGCTGTGATTGGGTGCGCCAGGCACACGGCAAAGCTAGAAACCTGCAGTTTCCAAGACCTGGCAGCGCACATTTGGCATCTCTCCTGAGGGTCAGCGCAAGGGGTGCGTAATTTGATTTTTCATATTTTACTACTTTTTTTTTTTTTTTGCAGAAGAAAGGAAAAAATCCTTGAATATTTTAGGAGACATTTATCGGTTTTTAGTTAAGACCAACCATTTGGTTTCAAGGTAACAACAATTTTCTTTCTTTCTCCACCCTCATCCTTCCCAGCTAATCTGGCAGGTTAGTGCTGAAGAATTAGGTTTGACTCTCTTTGTAAAAAGCCCAATATACAGTCAGTCAAAGCAGGTCATTTTCCCTTCCCAGAACCCTACTTAGGCAATGGAGACACTACTTTTTCAATGGATGTTTGACATTTATCAGAATCCTGTGTTATACACTCGAGCTTTCCATCTGCTATCGGTGACTTGTACCTTTTTAACACATTCCAGACCCATTTTTTTTTGGGGGGGGGGAGGAGGTAATTATGTAGGGAAGAATTAAATTTACCCAAAGAGAGATCTGGTCTTTGTCCCTGCTCCTGTGAGGTGATCTCTAAATCCTTGGAATTTTCAGAATGATAGGAGAGTCTGCTATTTATGTTGGGCCCCTAACAATTTGTGCTAAGAAGATGACTCAGTGTAGAGGGTTTTGACCACACCAGAAAGACCAAACGTGTGTTTAGGGTTGGGGATTTGAGGCAGGTAACTTCAGTTTGACTTCCAGGGAAGAGAGTGGGGCTAGAAATTGAGTTCAACCAAGAGGATAATGATCCAATCAATCAAGCCTACATAATGAAACCTCAATTAAAAACTCTGGATGCTGAATCTTGGATGAATTTCCCTGGTTGGCAACACTCTGTATGAATTTCCACACATCAGTGACAGCCCTGAGGATGACAGGAACCTTCCCAGATCTCATTCTCTGCTTTTCTTCCTTTAGTGGGTTCTAATCTATATTCCTTTGCTATAATAAAACTGCAGTCATAAGTACAGCACTTTCCTGAGTTCTGTGAGTCATTCTAGCAAATTATCAAACCTGAGAATGGTTGTGGGAATCCCTTGAATTTGTAGTCAACTGGTGTGACATGAAGGTGGCTTTGGGGACCTCCAAACTGGTGACTGGCGTCTGAAGTGAGAGCAGTCTTGTGAGGACTGTATCCTCAGACCATGTGGTTTGTTTCACTTACAGTAGTCTATCAAGAAGCAGAAAATAAAAGGGTAACAGGAAGAAGAATAGAAAACAAAAATATTTATGTCAAAGTGAAGCCCAGGTGACTGAAAAAAAAAAAAAAAGGTTTTTTTGAATCCTGTTTCTTCTAAAACAAAGTTGGGGGAAGACAAGAAGGTATTTTTCTTGTGGTTTCTCTGTTGCATGTTAAAACCTACAAGTTTTGAAAGAGTGCCCTTATTTTTCTAGGAGAGGGAAGTAGCCTGCACCCTCTAGGTGGGTTGAGACATGGGGGTCCTTCAGTGGGTGAAGGTGGGGTGATTGTGAAGTCACTCCACATCTCTTCTCACAGTGGAGCCTATCAGGCTTCTCTTTTTTGCAAGTGGAGATGCTGTGGGCATCACGGGATCGATCTCTTTAAGGGAACTGGGAATACCCAAGGAGAGAGGGCAAACTGATCATTAAAAGAGAAGTGGGGGTGGTGAGGGATGAGTAGGGCAAACCTCTTTCTTGGGGTTGCCTACTTTGTCTCTGCACTGTCAGCTTTTGGAAGATCTCTTCCTCCTTCTATTCTTCTTGTCCTTGCCTTCCTGGAGACCGGCCTCCTAGCTCTTTGCTCTTCCTTCCCTTCTCACCATCCAAGCACTCTGATTCTCCATTTATTGATGCTCTGTCATGGTGGGACTGTTGACAGGGCTAATTGCGTGTTCTCAGAGACAAGTCTTAAACCTAGAGATTAAGCATGAAGGGTAGAATTTCATACCTCAGTTGACATCAAGTTATAGATTCAAGTGCGTGCAAACTTGCTCTTTAGAAGTCTCTTACCCAAGCAGACATCCAGGCCACTCACTCCGGATGCTGGCTTTCAGTGATGACCTCAGGGTGAGGGAGGAGGGATGTTTTTCCCCTTTGTGCTGACCTTTCAAAGGAAAACTACTTTTGCTAGTTGTATAAGGATTTCATGTGAAAGTACCAGGAACCTTAAATTTAGGAAGTTAGTAAGTGGTTGATGAATCACCTAGGTTCACCTTGGTTCTCAGCAGCAGAATTTTGAGGTGGTCCTAGAGAGTGTGACCTTGAGTAAGTTCAAGAAAGTGGCTGGAGGCCACAGCTAACTAAATTAAGACTGAGCGAAATCAGGCCAGGACAGATGGAGACCAGGTTTTGAGGCAGTAGTTCCTCTTAAGTGAAAACACTGAAGGGTCTGCATTTTGCTGCAAACAACTATGGAATCTTAAGCAAATCACTCCTCTTCTCTAGACTTCACTTTATTTATGGATAAAAAGAGGATGGTGAGTTAGGTGTTCTTTAAAGACCCTTTATGCTCTAATGATGTTCTAATTTTAGCCTAGGGAGGTTAGGAATAAGAGAGATGACCACCAAAGAATGACAGATTTGCGTGGGCTCAGGCTACTTTGGAAGCCCAAATATAATGTTTTGTCTGGGGCATTTTATTTGGAGACTCTCTGCTTTGGGGACAAAAGGAGAGGAGCTCTATCCAGGAATCTCAGATCTGGTGCCTTTTGATGATGAGGCCCGTGGAGGAAACAGAAAGTGAAAGTGCAAACAATTGGTGAGGGGAAAAAAAACACCCTGAGCTAGTCCTCAGTTTTTCTTCTCATTCTATTACTGCTACATAGATGACTTCACCTGTTAAGGGGTGAGACGGATGGGATATTAGTCCTTTATTATTTTTTAGAGTGCTTGTTATGACAGTACTTTCTAGCCAGTAAGTCCATGTCCAAGGTGGGTCCTCTACGAATCTGGGAACAAGATGATCTTTTTCTATCTTCAAAGTTCTCCTTTCTCCTCTTGTGAACTCTCTTATTATGGATGGCCAGTGCTCCCCTGGAAGCAAAGAATACATTCCAATGAGTAGCAAACACACAGACTCCAGCTCTTCTGAGGTTGACCCTAAGTGGAGGAGAATCTCCTGGGGAGGGAGGAAGGAAGGGGCCGGGAGGGTTGGCCTGTTCTTAGATTCATCTTCCTTTTGAGATTTCTTGAACAAGACCAAAACAACTGGCCTCAAGAGTACTGCTTCCCCTCAGCACTCTGACTCAAAGGAGATACAAGTGTCCTTCCCCTGGCTTCTCAGTAATGGAGCCAAGACAAGACAAGATATTCAAGCGGATCTGATCATGAGCAGAACTGGAACACAGCTAATTCTGTGTGCAGGATGGTAGCATAGCACTCCTTCAATCCAATATCCTTTTCAAGTGGTGTGTTTGGGAAGCAGAAAGACTTGTGATAGTAGAGCGTGGCCTTTCCTTGATCCCTGAGTAATTTAGCCACTAGCCCAGATTTTCATTCAACAGATCAAAAGTTTGATAATTAACTGGTTTCACCACCCATGGAAGATCTGACCCTCAGCGATCTCTCCCCATCCTTCCAGCCCAAGCAACGTGCCAATCAATATGCTTTCTCTTTGAGAGGAACTTCAGAAAATACAGTCTTCTCTTTGCTGCATTTCCAGTGCTGTTTAGCTCCTTCTAGAGGGGCACTCTAAGCAGCCACCCAACTGAATTGGTCTCCATCACACACTGAGGGTCAAGAACTACCATAGAGAGAGTAGTGTGAAACTAGATAATACATCTCTCTGAGCTCAGGCTGTTCCTTTCCCATTCCCCCAACTTGGGGGACCCTTGGGAAAAGACCCAGCCTGGCATCTTTCATTCCCAGCTCCTGGTGTCCCTTCATATGGAGGAAACCATCTTTATACATAGTACCCAGTGATGCCCATCCAGGCATCCAGACCCTATGTCTAACCCTTTCAGCTCTTGTTTTTTCTTCTTTGAGGACTAGCCTGTACCCCTAGAACTGGAAATCAACAATGACCCTTCATGAGACCATGTCTAGTTCCAGGGGTGGCCTTCATCCTTGTTGGTCTTTATAGAATAACCATAAGAGAATGTACTGTTATAACCCCAGTGGTCATATCACATTACCAGGAAAGGGAGTCTTTTTTTCTATTCATCTTTCTCCCTTGGCTGCCTTGAGTTTTACATTCAAGATGCCTACTCTGCCACTGTTAAAAATCTCTTTATTCCTCTTCTCCACTCATACATGAACCCAAACACTTTCTTCAATAAGCTGCCCATTAGAAAAGAACTGATAAGCTAAATCGTCAGAAGGTGCTCCTGGCTGAAAGCAGCTCAATGGGTAATTCAGCTTTGGAGTAACAGTGCTTTCAACCCAAATGAGCCAAGCTCTAAAGGTAGACATCTGTCATTGTTGCATAGCACTGAGAAGATATTTTGGGTCAAGAAAGACCTCCCTGTTCTCCTTTAATCCCATAGAGAAGTAACAGCTTATTTCAGTTATGCCTTCATGGTGCCTGTCTCATGGCTGGTGGCTTGGGCTGTTCTGTATTAGAGCGAAAGGAGGGTTAGAAGAAGAAGGCTCCTACTTTGAATCCCCATGTTCCCCCATTATTGAGCTTCTTATAGCATGTGGCAGGGGAAGCAGTGGAGGGGGGTGGGCTGTAGTTCGCCAGGATGTATTCAGAGCCCTAGGGTGAGCATGGCATTTCTTCTTGGTTCTTGAATATTTGGGGGAAAATAATTGTCATGGAATCACTTATTGAAACAATAATTTATATTTTGTTTTTGAGGCAGTTGAAGCATCAGAAGGAATGAGAAGTATTTGTATATTTTTCTGAATTTGCTGAAGGACATTTTGTTCCCTGTTACAGTGGCAGCTTGAAGATAACCTATTTTCTAGGCTTTAAAAAAACCCCTAAACTCTGGAATTATGCTGAGTATATGCATGGGTATGTGGGGGTGGAGGGCTACAGAGAAGAGAGTGGAAGTGGCAAGAGACGGGAGATTCCCAGAAGCCTGGGAAGGGATGGAAGTCCAGGAGGGACTTGGTTGGGAGCTGACAGGACTGCGGAAGGGACGCTGGGTCTTAGGTGCTGGGTACAGAGCTCCAGCATCAGCAAAAATCCCAGTGGCCAAGCGGAGGCTTAGCAGAAAAGGTGTGGAGCCTCCTTACCCTCTAACTCTAGGGGCCATGCTCAGTTGATCAATGAGCCCATCAGTGGCGACCAGTGCAAACCATGAACCAGAGGCCCTTCCCCAAATATTCTATCCTGAACACCCTGTGACTTTCCCAAGACCCTGGAGGAGTAGAAAGGGGTATAATTATAGGATTGAATGAAATAATTTCCTGCCCAGCTGGCAGGGGGAAGGAGGCAGCCTACATTAGTTTTAATTTGTTTTACAGAGAAAAATTCTGATATCTGTTGAAAAATTGTTATATTAGTTATCTATTGCTGTGTAACAAATTACTCCAAACTTTAGCATCTTAGAACAACAAACCCAGTATTTAGCTGGGTGCTTCTGGCTCAGGGTCTTTTTCAAGGCTTCAGTCAAGGTGTCAGCTGCGGTCAGAGTCATCTCAGGGCTTGACAGGGACAGAGTCTGCTTCTAAGAGCATTCACGTGGCTGGTGGCAGGCTGTGGGTCTTCTCTGGCTTGTCGCTGGAGATGTCATTTCCTTGCCTGTGGACCCTTCCAGAAGCTGCTACTCATAACATGGCAACTGATTCCCTCAGAGCAAAGGGAGAGAGAAAATGAGTGAGTGAGAGAGAGAAGGGAAAAATAAAAGGTAAGACAAGGCAGGGGGAGAGAAAGAAAGCAAGCCTCAGAGAGACGCATAGTCTTTTCATAACCTAATCTCAGAAGTGATATTCCATGGCTTTGTCAAATTCTGTTAATTAGAGGTGAGTTCCTATATAAGAGGAGGGAGTGAGGCAGAGGCATGAATACTGAAGTGGGATCACCAGGAGCCATCTTCGAGGCTGCCTGCCACACCTGAATTTGAGACCGCAATTTTATTCTGTCTACACCTAACCAAACATAATTATGTTATGGCACAAACATGCAATTCTGAGATTGTTCATTCCTGGACTTTTAGTGGAAAACATTTGGGAAGCTTTGTATTCATGTGGCTCCTAAGTTTAAGGAATTAACCTAAGTTGGGCTCCTGCTTGCTCATCCCTGGGTACCATCTAAGGGACCACGAAAACACTGTAGATAGGTGAGAAGGAAAAGAAAACCCATTTTGCTGAACGCTGAGGAGGAGATAAAGGAAGAATAAGGCCTGGTCTCACTCATGGGTATGACATGGTTAAGTTGGAGCAGCACTAGGAGACAGAACAGAAAGTAGACTTCCTTTAAGCCAGTGTTGTCAACACACGCTCTTGACACCCAATCCTGTTGGTGCTATATTTGGAAATGGACTTGGTTGGAGAGCGGCAGGCGTATGTGGAGTTGGCATTCTGGCTTTCTTTGTCATTGTCTTGCTCCTCATCTTCAATGTGTCTCTTTGGGGTTATCTCCTACCTACATAGCTCTGTCATGGGTGGCAGTGCCCCTGGTGACCTTGGGGAGCATGGCCCTCCTTCAGGGAGCTTCCTGTGGGGCCCGGGATGCCTGGAGGGACCCATTCTGAACAAAGAAGCCCTTTTCTTTTTCTGGAAGGGATGGTCATTGGGGGTAAAGGGCTAATTGGCTAGGAAAAAACCAAATAGGGTCACCTTCTGAAAAAAACCACAAAAAACGATGTTTAGTCAAGGATTTCAAGGACATAACTAACCAGCTGTTTTGAACTAATGAAATGTAATTGGTTATCTCTTATAAAGTGTTAATGCACCACAAGGAGCACAATTATTCCTTGAATCCCAATGAAGCAGAGATTTGTTTGAAGCTTCAGAATGAAGGTAAGATCCAGGGTTCTACGAGGTGATGAGTAAAGAGAACCATCAAATTAAAAGTTTTCTGAACTCAGTATTTGTGTAATCTGTAAGGGAAAGGGGGCTGTCTGATTTCATTGATTTTAGTCCCAGGAATGGCTTGTCCAAGCTTACATGTCACAATTTGGGGATTTAATGAGTTGGCATTTTCAGGCTAACTTTTTAATTTATCTTTGCCCTTAAGCCAGGGCCAGTGTGGGCGCATCTTTCCTTCCTTATCCAGGGTCAGGAGTGTGAGGTGTGAGTCCTGACTGTCTAGCCTTCCTGGGGTCTGGTAGCAGGCTTTGAAGTGGGTGCCCATAGGCTGGACCGCCAACCCAGTGGTTGGGTGAAGGGTGAGTTTAGCAGAGCTGGGTTGGCCTCATTGAATTTAAGAAGTTGTAATCTTGTATCTTTGTTCAAATAAACCTTGTAGTTACTTTGTTCTTTTTTTCCCCTAACAGTAAAAATCTGGTTAAATTAGGGAATTATAAAAAAGAAGATGCAAATAAACACTAATATTTATTTAATCTACGCACTTATTTACTCACTCATTTCCTTAAAGTAATCATTTTTTATTTTAACCCAAACTTTCAGGTGAATAGCAATCTGTTGATATAGGGCCAAGACTCCTCTTTGAGGACATACTGCTGATCAGAATTCTATGTTATCTTTCTTATACAAACCATTCCCTGCATGCATCATTTTTGAGACCTAATTTTAGGTTTTTTTAGAAAGTGGAGTGAAAGTTGTATTCACTCGCAAAGTAGAATTCTTAAAATTTTACATTTCCTCTCCAATCTTTTGCAATTGTTTCACTCACATCTAGCTCAGTAAGTTTTTATTAGCATGCTATGACTGAGATTTTTCAAAACATTCCATTTTAGTGTTTATAGAAATAACTCTTCCTTTTCACACTCATATTTTATCAGTATATACAATATTTCATTGAATTAGATATTTACATGAACATATAAGTGTTACATTTTAATGTTACATGTTAAATGCATTAACACAATAAATGGCAAACCATATTTGGGAACAAACAGTTTACTTTTGGAAAATATAGAACTCAGTTGGTGGGAGGAAAGAGTGTATTACTTACTGCTTACTAGCTTTGAGCTCAGGGTGCTCTGTTTTAAAGGGAATAGAGGGTGCCAGTTAATCTAGAATAGGGATTAGCATTGTTTGTCTGTAAAGGGCCACAGAGTAAATGTTTTTGGCTTTGCAGACCATATAGTTTCTATCACCAACTACTTAACTCTGCCATTGCTGCACAATAGCAGCCACAGGCAATGTGTAAATGAATGGGTAATGTTTCAATAAAACTTTATTTACAAAAAAAGGCAGTAGGTGGGATTTTTAGCCTGAGGGTGGTTGTTTGCCAGCCCCCATCTAGAATATTGGTAAATTCAGGTAGATTAACAGAGTTTATACTCATCATGGTTCAACCCACCAAATGTTTATTGAGTGCCAACCCTGTACCCAGCCTTTTATATCTGTGATAGACAAGGTAACAATGTGGCATATTTTTCTAAGTTGTAATATGATCCATGGTTTTGTACTCACTCTTCTGTGGTCTAGCTTATTTTCTGTGCCTCTTTCATCACCTGGCAAATTTCTGCCTGTCTTTCAAACCACATCGCAAAAATCACCTCCTTAGGGAAGCCTTCCCTTGTCTGCCAGCTAACTGAAACAGCCCTGCTTTGGGTTGCTGAGGGATTCCCTAGTGCACTCTCACATCATCGTGTTTATCATGCTGTATTGCAAAAAGTGGTTTCCATCCCTGTCTCTCCTTCTAAGCTGTGACCTGTTGAAGGCATGGACTGAGACTCAATCATGTCTGTGGTCCTTTGTACATAGCAGGTGTTCATCAAATGTTGTTGAATGAATGACAAAATCAATCTAGCAAAGTGGGAAATAGAGACCATTTGAGGAGGCTTTGCTCTTATTTATGTATATGTATTTTGACCTTATATAACTTTTTCTTTCTTTGTATTTCTTCACTAAGAAGATGGAGGGAGGTATGGCAGCTGTTTTTGACAAGTTTTCCTATCATTTTCTCATAGAAAAGTAAATTTATTATTTATATACATTAAAAAAAGTTATATGTGTATGTAGATTTTAAGGTCAGATTTTACTACAAGATTTATAAGGCAGACTCTGTTGGTTGGCTACTCACAGGCATTCTCAACCCCTTCCTCCTTTGTTCACTTCCCACCATGGAGGATGAAAATCCAGACCTTCCCTTTACTAGACGTCTCTCAGTTTATGGTGACCACGTGATGCAGTTCTGGCCAATGACATGTATGGAGGACTTTGCTGCAGATCTTCCAGGAAAGATTTCCCCTTTCCAGTTGTGCTGGAGACAGCCAGGTATTCGTCCTTTTGTTCTTCCCTTTTCAGAACCTCTATTTTTTTTTGCCATGCATGTGGCTGTTAGGAATAAACACTACATTCTCCAGCCTCTTTTGTAGCTACTTGTGGCTCTGTGACTAAATTTTGGCCAACAGGCTTAATCAGAAGTGTTTTTGTGGCAGCTTTCAGGAAATTTCCCTAAAAGAAAGGTCTCCTGCGATGAACTTTTATTCATATTTCCTTCCTGCTGGCTGGAATGTTGATATGATGGCTGGAACTGGAGTAATATCTGGAACCATGAGGTGACCTTGGGAATGGAGGCTATGTCTAGTAGGGCAACAAGAGAGAAGGAGCCTTGTTCTCTGGGGGGATAATTAGCAGAACTTCCAAAGTAGCCCTGGACCACCTACCTCCAGACTCTTACATGAAACAATATTCTGCCTTCATCTAGCCACTCTTTTTTTTTTTTTTTTTTTTTTTTTAGTCTCTGTTTCTCATTACTGAGTTAATCCTAACCGGTACACTAATGACAGGGGAGAGTTACATGAGGACAACTCCCTCTCTCAGTCATTGGCTGTTCTCTTCTCCATGTTCTGTCTGTGAAAACTTGATGTTTGGAGCTGTGGCAGTCATCTTGTGACCCTGAGTGAACAAAGGCGAAAAACAGCACACTGAGAATGGTGGAGGTAGAGTTTGGAAAGACATGAGCGCTCAGTGATATCCCTGAGCTTCCAGATCAGTCCTGGGACCATCTACTTGAGTATATTATTTTTAGGTAAACAACAGATGTCCTTATGTGATAAGCCACCGTTACTTCAGTTTTCGTATCTTTATTAATTTAGCTTAAACTAAAGCAGTAGTCCCTTGCCTCATGCCCATTCATCCTTAGTCTGCCTCTTACAGAAAACCACTTTCAACTTGTGGCTCTCTTCCTCTGCCACTCACTAAATATCTAACATTAAAAAATGAGGATTTTGCTTTCCTTCATCACTCCTTTCACCCACCTCCCTAATGTCTCATCTTCTGTCTCTCAGTACAACTATCCCACTATTTTTGTTCATCATGACTTTGTCAGTATCACTCACAGCTGAGTCATGTAATGTTCTAAAATTTCATTTCTTCTCTGCAACTTTTTTCTCAGCATTGTTAATTGACTTGCTTTTTCATTTGCTTAGTTTCCTATATCAGTAACTCATTTCCATATATTCCACTACCACTGTAAAACTCTTTTTGTTCTGTTTAGACACACAAAATCATCAGATAGTCCTTTCCTGTCTGGGAGCCATCTCCCCTGGAGCCTTCTATCTAACCACCCCATGTGGACGGGTTGCTGTTTCTCTTTGCTGGCCAGCTTGCTGTCTCACAGGCCACGTGATACAGTTCTGGCCAATGGGATTCTTTTGGCCTTGGCTCTTAGATCCCATGTCTTTTTATTTCCTGGTTTTCTCAGTTGTTTGGCAGTAACACATCTTCCTGAGTTTTTCTTTTCTTTTTAAAAGATTTTATTTATTTATTTGACAGAGAGAGAGAGACAGCCAGCAAGAGAGGGAACACAAGCAGGGGGAGTGGGAGAGGAAGAAGCAGGCTCCCAGCAGAGCAGGGAGCCCGATGCGGGGCTCGATCCCAGGACCCTGGGATTATGCCCTGAGCTGAAGGCAGACACTTAACGACTGAGCCACCCAGGCGCCCCTTCCTGAGTTTTTCTAAGAATATATATATATATATATATATATATATATGGTGTATATATATTAAATCTACATGTCTGGAAATGTCTTTATTTGACCTCCCCACTTGATTCATAGTTTGGCTAGCATAGAGCTCTTGGCTAGAGATTATTTTCCCTCAGAATTTTGTAGACATTGCTTAATTATCTTCTAGCCTCTGTTCCTTTTGAGAAATCAGATATGATTCTTCTTACCTGTTTGTTTTGTTTTTGTTTTTATTCTCCTGTCTGGAAGCTTTTAGAATCTTCCTTAATCCCCAGTGTTCTGAAATTTCATGAGGATGGTTTGTATATCTTTTTTTACTGATTGATTGGGATATTTACTAGATTCTTTCAATTTGGAGACTCGGGTATTATGTCTTTCTTTGATCATTTTCTTTCTTCTGAACTTTCTGTGATTGATTTCTGGAATTTAGGTAAATCAGTTGGATCTTCTGGATTGGTTCACTCTTTTCTCTTTTCTCTCCTATTTTCCATCTCTTTGTCTTTTTGTTCTGATTTCAGAAATATTTCCTCAACTTTGTCTTCTGATCTATTTAATTTTTAAAATTCTGTCTCTACAGTGCATGACATTTCATTCTTTATTCATTGATACCTTATTTAGATTTTTTTAGCTTTAATTTTTTTATTAAGTTGACGATCAGTTATGTACAGGGGAAAGAATAATCCTACATAAAACAATACAGTACATACAATTTTAACACACACACACACACACACACACACATAAACACACTTCCACACAAACATGAAGGAAATGAAAGATAAAAATCTCCACTTTGGATTCCACCTTTCCACAGCCGTCCTTGCTTTTTCTGGGCACTATAAGAACACTTGTAACGGTGTTTTTGAGGTAGTGTTTTTGAATATGTTTGAAATTTTCTTCTGCTCCCTGCATTGTTTATTTTCCTTAAGTTCTTTTTCTTTTGTTTTTGTTTTAAATATTTTATTTTTACTTATTTGAGGGAGAGAGTGAGCACGAGTGGTGGGGAGGGACAGAGGTGAGAGGGAGAAGCAGACTCCCCACAGAGTAGGGAGCCCCATACAGGGCTCTATCCCAGGACCCCCGCCCCCCCCCCCCACCCCAGATCATGACCCAAGCGAAGGCTGCCCCTCTTTTGTTTGTTTTGATCTCTCTTTTATGTTGGAGATTTCTCTACAATGGCTTTCCATTTTATTTAAGAGGAAAGTGCTAAAGAGATGATTGGAAGATGTGCGTGAGGAAAGGGGAGTTGTACCAAGTGATGGGTAACCACATGGGAATTCAGCTATTTCGCTGGAGGACCCCCAAGTGTCACCATCTGTAGTTCTTTGTTCTTGGGCGGGTCAGTTTCTGTGCAGTAATCCTCTGTGTTTTCTGCCTGGACATATACACTTGCTGTCAGAGTTCTAGGAACTGGGGGTAGGGTGCTGTCTTGACCGTTTGGGATGCCGATTTCCACTTCATCCCCCTTTTTTGGGTAGAGTTTTTTCTTTTCTTTTTCTTTTTTCACTTAGCAGACTTCCTGAGGTGTAGTGGACATGGCCCCTGGCATTTACGCAGTCGCCACCCCATCCTCTGCTGTGCAAGCCTCTCTCTTCTTCTGCCTTGGGGGAGGAGTCTCCAGAGGTCCCTGGTGGCTCCAGCTGTTTTCCTGGGGTCTGTGCATCAACCAGCTTGCCTTTTAGTTTAGGTTTCAGCTTTTCTGGTCTGCTAAATCATTTACCACTGTCCATCTTCTTTCCAGAATCCAAATTTAAGTATTGTCATTAACTTAATGGGATTGAAAAGTGAAGAAAAATGCACATGTACAATCTGTCATGTTTAACCAGAAGTCCTATCAGTTGTATTTTACCAGTATTAATATCATCAATTCTTACAACTCAGATGTGGGGCCCTTGAACTGTCTGGGGGCTAGGGATCAGGAATAAAGGATGTATGTGTATGTGTGCGTGTTTATGTCTCTTTGCGTATGTGCAAGGCTATGTATGAGATTGTGTGTGTGTGTGTGTGTGTGTGTGTGTTGGTTAAAATGAGAACAAGTATGTTAGCTAAGGAACTAAATGGGCGTGCAGTGGGGAGTGTGAGGAATTGGGAGTGTAGGGAGAAGGGCAGGGAAGTGGAGGGAGGCAGACCTGCAAGTTTTGGAGTCATATTCTATCTCAATGGAATATTTCCTTCCTATTCTTAACCTGCCTTTCAGCTCCTCTTTAAACGAAACCCTGAGAGCGGGATTAAGCATAGGCCAGATGTGAGATTTAACTTTGTTCCCCTCCCCAACACCTTTTAAATCTCTCTATTCTTCACTCATTTATTTTGGACTTCCCTAGAGCTCTCTGGTTGCCCAAATTTCCACTTCGTTTTTACATTCAATGTAGTGCCCTCTGCTTCTGCCCCCTCCTTGCACAGAATCTGAAAATACAAAATGTCTTCTTTACCCGCATTTGGTATCTCATTTAGTTTCTAGACCACATAAGAAGGCAGGTCTGGTCTTTCCCATGTGATAGATGAAGAAACCAATACTTTGAGAGATGCAGTCTCTTTCCCCAAGTTATACAGGTAGCAAGGAGAACTATGATTTGAATTTAGTTGCTTAGTTTGAAAGTCATCCTTTAACTAATACAGCACGCTGCCTCAGTGTATTTATTTATTTATTTATTTATTTAAAAAAGATTTTATTTATTTATTTGACAGAGAGAGAGACAGCCAGAGGAGAGGGAACACAAGCAGGGGGAGTGGGAGAGGAAGATGCGGGGTTCGATCCCAGAATGCCAGGATCACGCCCTGAGCCGAAGGCAGACGCTTAACGACTGAGCCACCCAGGCGCCCCTGCCTCAGTGTATTTAATTGCATGGATAGTCATTCTTAATTCTGAATGAAAATTTTTATATACAATGAAGATGCATTAAAACTAATTTGAGGGGTGCCTGGATGGATGGGTCCATTAAGCATCTCTTGGTTTTGGCTCAGGTCATGATGTCATGGGAGGTGCAATCTAGCCCCATGGGCTATGGGCTCAGTGGGGAGTCAGCTTGAAGATTCTCTCCTTCAGCCCCTCCTCCCACTCATGCATGCACACACACTCTCTCTCTCTCTCTCTCAAAAAAAAAAAGAAATCCAAAATTAATTTGAAAAGCACATTGGCATTTGATTGTATAAGGTACAATATAGATCCTTGCTGCGGTAGGAATATAGCTCTTAAGAAAAAAGGCATAGTCTCTGCTTTCAAAGAATTTACCCTCTGAAATAATGCTACTTTTCTTATTTTTTTTAATGATTTTTTATTATATTATGTTAGTCACCATACAGTACATCCCCGGTTTCCGATGTAAGGCTCGATGATTCATTAGTTGTGTATAACACCCAGTGCACCATGCAATATGTGCCCTCCTTACTACACATCACTGGTCTATCCCATTCCCCCACCCCCCTCCCCTCTGAGGCCCTCAGTTTGTTTCTCATAGTCCATAGTCTCTCATGTTTCATTCCCCCTTCTGATTACCCCCCCTTTCTTTATCCCTTTCTTCTCCTACCGATCTTCCTAGTTTTTATGTTCCAGAGATGAGAGAAATCATATGATAGTTGTCTTTCTCTGCTTGACTTATTTCACTTAGCAGAAATAATGCTACTTTTCAATGTCAATGTCCTGGTATCAGGGAAGGCAAGACTTTGACTCCCAGTATAGTGTAATATCTAGGTTTAAATAATAGCTGGGTGAGCATGAGCCAGACATTTTCTGGCTTCGCAGATGTGAGGATCAAGATGGGTAATGGAGAAAAAGGTTTACTATAACCTTATAGCATAAATAAAGCAGGTACCATTATCTGAATGCTAAATATAAGGAAAATGAGGACTGTTATGCTAAGAAGCTTGTCCAAGGTCACATAGCTCAATATTTAGTCTTCTGAAGGTCAGCTCAGAGCTTTCCCCTTTCTCACTGACATTCTTTTCAGTGCCGTGTGTTTTTTCCAAGATGTCACAGCAGTCTTATTCGGTAGGTAGGGTAGTTAATATTTCCACTTTATAGGGGGGAAAACTATGATGTGAAGAGCTACATTCAAGGATGCTTTTAATAAATGCTATTTTAGGATGGATGTGAATGAAGCCCCTAATTTCTGAGCAGTTCAGGCTTACAGGATGGAAAGAAGGGTATGAAGGGAGGAAAATCCCAACATTGAGCTTCTTCTCTCTGGCCAGAAAGCCAGAGACTATAGTGGGGATTACATATGATGTCGTCTAATCCTCCAACCAGTATTGGGAGGTTGGTATTTTTATCTTCATTGTCCAGGTGGAGCTCAGAGAAGCTATGAAACTTTCCGGTTGTCACACAGATCATTCAGCTACAATTAAGTGAGGCTATTTCCTGTGACACCTGACAAAGTTGATATTCAGCCCCAGGACTGTACAATTTTAAAGGCTACATGAGTATGTGTTGTTAACCTTTTCCTCAGTGTCTGCAACTAATCACTGAAGTTTCTGTTGCTTCTTAGGGCTGAAACCAAAGATAAGCTTCTCTGAAAGCACATCACAGAGATTCCTCTAATTTAAAGAGCAGACTCATGCCTTTTTCTCCCTGTTTGGGGAGAGGGATAAAACATATGTTTGAGGACATGTTTCTTCAGTGGCTACTTTAATAAAAGCTCTTTTTCCCTTGCTTCTGAGTCCATAGACAATATTTTTAATTGTCCTGTTTCCCCCCCTGATTTATAAAAGCCATGCTATGAAAGTTATAAATGTTAAAAATTTTATTATTTGCTAAAATCTCTGCCTCAGAGTGTATTCTGTTGGTTTGGATTTACACAAAAGTATTATAAATAACTGATTTAAATAGAAAATGTGCTTGATATGGAAATTCAATAGTTAAGAGGCCCACAAAACTTGCCAGATGTTTGTGTGAGAAGCTAGCAGTTCAGATGGGTAAGTATTTATTGCTTCCTATAGAGTGATATGAGCTGCTGGGGAGCCTTGAAGTAAAAAAGAGACCCTTGTCTATACCGGGGAGACAGCGTGGTGGCACTGACTTCATAATTAGGGGAGAAAACAGAAATGTGAGGGTACACCAACCTGCAGCTCTCTTGTTTCAAAGTATCTCTTTATTCTAAGGAGAATGACTTTTTTCTTTTGCTTATGATGCTATCCCCCCCCCCCCAGGGAGTTCAAACTTTATGTTTAGAGGGTGACCTCAGGGGACATTTACTGGACATGAACTTTGGAGTATGTGAATTCCACGCCCATTTCTGGAAGCACATATTGGCTGTTACTGTAGATGGGTGAACAAGTTGCTTCCCACATCCAGGCTCAGCCTGAGCCACACAGCTGCGTCAGGACTAGTAACTTTGTAAGATCCAAGTGGAAATTAGTTTTGCTCCCTTCTCATACTTCACAAAGCCATCCAATGCATTCCTCAGCTTATCATATTAGAAACACTTTCCAATGGCTCGTTTTCTTACTGGGCTCATTTTCTTTCCCCCTCTCTCTCCTTCCCTCCTTCCCTTCCTTCCTTCATTCCTTCCTCTCTCTCTCTTTCTCTTTCCTTCCCTCCTCTCCTTCCCTCTTTCCCTCCTCCCTCCTTTCCTCCCTTCTTCCCTTCCTTCTTTCCTTCCTTCCTTCCTTCCTTCCTTCCTTCCTTCCTTCCTCTCTCCTTCTTAAAAAAACATATATATTTTTCAGGGCATGTGGGTGGCACAGTCGGTTAAGTGTCTGACTCTTGGTTTCAGCTTAGGTTATGATCTCAGGGTCCTGGGATCTAGCCCTGTGTCGGGCTCCATGCTCAGCGTCTGCTTGAGATTCTCTCCCCCTCTCCCTCTGCCCTTCCTGCTCTTTCTCAAATAAATAAATATATCTTAAAAATAAAATTTTTTCATTATTCTAAGATTTCTTTCTAACTGTGCTGAAACAACAGCTAGTTCTGGATTTTCCTAAGTGGTTTTGTGTCTTATTTTGGGGGGACACACCAGGCATGTTTTAACATATGGACACGAATTGGAATTGGTTTGGCACTGTGAGAAGTAGTAAAGAAGTGAAGCAATCACCTGTATTGGAGGGATGAGGTGGGTATACTTCAACAATCAGAGGGGAAAACAAGGAAGAAGTACAATGGGCACCCATGCCTGCAATTAGCAGGTGCTCAAAAGTGTTTGTTGGTTGTCTAATTGAGGAAAGACAGTGTTCAGAGACCTGAAATAGACAGAAAGAGTTTCAGGGAGGGGGCAGGATTTAAGTTGCCAAATATTCACATGCCCAAATGCATTTAGATAGGTAAGAGGGAAGTCCTGCCTACCAAGGGGGGACCTTGTACAAAATGAAAAGGTGAGGAGTGACTTGATTCATAAGGGGGCAAGTGAGATCTATCTGAGTCAATTAGAAGATGTCATCTTGGGAGAAAATGAGGAATGATTCTGTAAGATCCATACATTCATACATTCCTCTTCTCACCCTGTCCCTTATTAGTCATTGTTATCTCCTGTCTGTTGGCACCCCGGGGCTGCGAGAAACTCCCTGCTGGGCTTAATCTATCCTGTTTGTGGCAGGGTCAGAGATCCACTTGCTTAGAAAAGTAACAATATGTAAGTAGAGGAAGTGTCTTTGGGTCCTATAGAGTGTGTGTATGTGCTGATGAAGAGAGGAAGTGTCGAGTCCCCAAACCCCTGCACCAAACGTTGGATAGCTTGTGTCAGCATTTCGTTGGTGTGAATTTCTTCTTTGCAGAGTCTTGTATTGTATTTCAAAATTATGCAAAGAGGTTTTTAACAGCATAACAGGAATGCTTAGTTATCCCTTTATTGGGGAGTAAATTAGATGGTTATAAAGTTAAATAAAACCTAGAAAGTTCCTACTGAGTTTTCTTAAAATCCTTTGTCAAAACAAATAGCCTTGAAATGAACATAAAAATTTAAATGGCATTGAGTCTAATGAAACAACATGAGCCTAATGAAGTTGGAGTGCTGTGAGAGTACTGGGAAAGCAGGGCTGCTTTTATCTTATTGGAATGTTTACGTCCTTGCCTGTCTCCTAATCACACACTGGTAACGTCATCTGGAGAAAATGCTTTAGGAAAGATTGCAAATAAAAACCAGAAATGATACAGCATCAGGTTAACGATGCAGAGTCCCCCAAGAAATCAGACCAAATCAGTTGTGTAGGATAGAGGGCACTGGCCTGGAAGACAGCTCAGCTCCAGTCTTACTTTTGGGTATGTGAATATCTGGTGCCATTGATAAAGGGTCTCTTCGACTCTTACTGGGACAACACCTCAAATGCCATCTGTTGGAAATCAAAGTCTTTATCATTCTCTTGGAAATCAGCTTTCTAGCCATTGTTCCTTAGTTCTATGAATGAGTCTTTATTCTTCCAGGCATCCAGGCTTGGGCTTTGAATCATCCTTGGTTCTTTCCTCTCTCCTCCCATATCCTCAAATTACTAAATTTTATCAATTCTTCTCTCAGTGCCTCCAGAGTCCCTCTCCTCTGTTCCATGGCTACAATCACCAGTGCAACTCATTTCCTTGATCTCCATCCCTCATCTCTCGGACTTAGGCTCACCAACTTCCACCTCATCCTGCCCCAAGGGGTCAATTAATCATCCTAAACCCAAAGTCACTGTGTCATTCATCTGAGCACTGCCCATAGCATAATCCTGATAGTCAAGGGCCTTTACCCCCCAGTTCTCACCTGCTTTCCCAGCTCCATCTCTTGACATTACCTGAGATGGACATGGGACCAGTACTACCACTTGACTGGCCTTGCTCATATTCCACTTGAATGTGGCTTGGTCGTGCCCTCACCATGCCTTTGCTTACCTGTTCTCCTATTTAAGATGCTGTTTTTCTTCCTCACTACTTAAACAATTTCTTGTAAGGTAATAGCTTGCAACTTTTTCAGTCATCTCTTTGAGAGTCTGTTGAAGGCCATCCTTTATCCCAGAGAAGTGCATAGCCAAAGAGTTCATTGGCCCCTGAAGCTCCATTCATGTACCGCTTAAGAGAATATTGATCTTAGATTAAGAATCATTGCTTAAGGTCAAGCTGAAATCCCCAATCCTCCATCAAGCCTAAGTCACTCTGGCTAATGATAACTCCTCTGCTCCTTCTTTTTTCACCTGAACACCACTGAAATTGGCGTCTCTTCCATTGATTTGGTACTTACTGAAGACCATTGTGGATTGTTTATTTGTTTTTTTTATGCACATGCTCTATTTCCCCACATAAATGAAAGCTTCTTGAAGGTAAGATCCTGCCACATCTTAGAATTGTATGTAACTCAGTGTATGTTGCTTTAATTGGTCACTCTGGTTGCTGTGGAACATGTTCTAGAGAGATCTCTGAGGTCCAGTGAGTCAGTTAAAACCTGATGACTCTGGACGGCCTCTTGATCTGTGAGTAAGTTACTGGAATGGTTGCCAGAATGATTCCTGCCTCTGAAATTCCTGATCCAGAAGAAGTGAAGAAAAGTGGCCACATTTCATGTTTAAGTGCATTTTGGGATGCATTAGTACAAGGTGTTGACAAATTGTAAAGATGATGAGTGCGTCTCACTGTACTCCGGTCTACTCTACGGGCTCCTTCTTCCTTGACATTATGCCTCTTGGGTATCCGTCTCCTAACCCAAATCTGTACCCAGGAAACTTTACTCTGAATTATTTAGACCTTAGTCTGAATGGCAGCCTCTTTATTCTTTATTCCAGGATTATTTAAAGTCTTATTTCTAATTATGGCATGAAAAACTTAGATTTTTTAGTAAAGATTGCCCATGCATCGGATAATATGAAAGAAATGTAGGGGGGCAATGGCTCAAACCTGAAACAACACTATGTACTTGAACAGCTATACCATCCTTTTCACCTCCTTAATACACACACACACACACACACACACACACAGCTGACACTGTATAATGAATATACAGTCTTTTTTTTTTTAAGATTTTATTTATTTATTTTTGACAGAGATAGAGACAGCCAGCGAGAGAGGGAACACAAGCAGGGGGAGTGGGAGAGGAAGAAGCAGGCTCTTAGAAGAGGAGCCTGATGTGGGGCTCGATCCCATAACGCCGGGATCATGCCCTGAGCCGAAGGCAGACGCTTAACTGCTGTGCCACCCAGGCGCCCCATGAATATACAGTCTTAATAGCACTAATCATTTATTGAGGAAACCTTCATTTTCCAAGTTCCCCACAAAGGCTTGGCCATACTCTTATTACGTTCTCCAGGAGAGAAATCATATGGAATGGTGTAGGAAGAGGTGATAAGAAGTTGAATGAGCAACATGTTATATGTTCAAGGTTAAGAGTTGGTATAGGACTAGCTGCTGGAAGAGTGTCTGAGTTACAAAGCGCGATAGCAGCAAAGCCTATCTACCTATTAGAGGCAGCAGTGCCCTCAAGCTAGTCTAGGTGACAGAGCCTCTGGTGCTCTTTACTTACATCATACTCTTTATGGAGCACCATGAAATGTTGATGTTTTACCCCAGCAGGCAAACAAGGAGCACGTTGCTGGCAGAAACCATGCCTATATTATATGTATGCAATAAAATCTTACTATCGAAAGCACCCTTCCACCAGTACACAATGAAGCACAGACCTCAGCGGGGAGGAGAGGGAATGACTTCTCTCATTTGTTGACACACAGAGAGAATGTGTTCAGAGGGCAGGCGTGCCTGCAACCCTCCCCAGAGTGGAGACCCTGAGCTGAAAGGCTGATGATAAAGTCAGCTGCCATGACCAACTGAGGACTAACGGCCCTTTCTTGATTTTTGCAAAACTCCATTAGCCTCTTGGTTCTGATTCAACCGAGGAAAGAAGGGGGGTCTTCTGAATAACTGCAGTTAGATTTTCTGCTCAGCAGGAGGATCTGAACAAGATTTAATTTGATACAGAACCATTAAAGAGTGATGTTTCTTGTACCAAATTTGCCATGGAGCAATTCATATCATTATAGGATTTTGGTTCTTATTTCACAGTTGGGACTAGTCATTCTCAACAATTGCCTTCATGAAGTCTTGAGTTTAAGAATTCTTTCCATCACTGTGTTGGAATCTGGCTTAGGTGCACACCCTATTGTTAAGCTTCTGGTGATCATATAAACTGTCCTCCGTGTGGGTATGCTAACTAGCACATGGAAATAGGCCCCGGAGGCTAGAAAATGATGAAGAAACCCTTATATCCATTTTTTCCATGAATTGAGGAAAGGCCATCAGAGATCAAAGTCAGGTGAGGAATACCTGAATTTAACTCCCGACGCTTAGGTCAAGACCCATAAAGATGGAACAGTGCTTCTCAAAATTTTATGTGCACGTGAATCACCTTGAGAACTTGTTAAAATGCAAATTCTGACTCAGTAGGCCTGGAATGGTGCCTGAGAACCTGCATTTCCCAGGTGATGAGGTGCTGTGGCTTCATAGACCACACTTTGGGTAGAATACGTCTTAATTTCTGTTCTATCTCTTCCTCAGACTTGCTCTTTGGAAGTTATTTAACCTTTAAAAGTTATTTAACCTGTCTATATCTTAGCTTCCTTAACTGTAAAAGAAGAAAATTGGTTTTTAACATTTTTGAGATTGACATTTTTTTATGTTTTCTGCCCAGCATGCATTGCACCTTCCTAACAACAGTTTGATTTCCTTCTGGAGAATTTATGAATGCAGTTGTGATAGGTAGGTATGACTCAAGACTTTCCGTGCCATTATGACAGCCAGTGGAGACTGGTCCACTCCAGGCTCAGTTCTTTGACCTTCCTCTTACAGTCCAAGTATAGCAAGATTCAGGATAGGACTTAAGGTTGATCTCCTAGTTTCTCTCTCCCCCAGGACTTTGAGTCTCGAGTAGAGTGAAACTAGGGCAGAAGAACCATTGAACTTCATCATGCCAGCTGTGGGGCCAGCTCTTACCTGGCAGCTCTTCTGGAGCCTCCTTATACCTGTTTGTTCCAAGCTTTGTTCTCTAGTCTTCCTTTCAATCTTGTGAACAGTTCTATAGATTTCCAGAATATTCTCTTTTTACTTAAGTTATCCCAAATCCATGTCTCTAGCTTGCAACCAGAAACTAACGTAGTTCTCCAAACTCCTTCTGACTGGAGCCTTGCAGGATTCAAGTCCTTAACTGCTTGTGGATGAGTCTGATCCCTGTTCACTGTAAGGAAAGGGAAAGATACAAGAATATTTTTTCCTAGGGAAGGTTAATCCTTTGAAGTCTTGGGCATGGGGTTGGGTGTAGATTCCTGGTATTGGTGAGGGCCTTAGATTACTTTCCAGCAAACTGGTAAATGTGGTAATGTAATCAGGTGATTTTCCTTGAGAGTCAAGTGGAGACAGAGATGTGACCTGTGCTTCAGAAGCAAGCAACAAGGCTCCTGATGAGGCCTATTGGACCTATTTATAGTTGGAAATGCCAGGAAGATTTATGCTTTTCTTCCTTTAACCCTATCCATCAGGGCATGGAGTTTTCTGAGGGGCTCTAGCGTTTCCTGTCCAAAATTGAGAATAGAAGCTAAAAGCAGGCAGAGACGATTTTGGTGAGTAAGAATATCACTAAGCAGTAACAGAGTTTATAGCTCACTCACCTTGAATTACGGTTAGAGGAATGAGGAATGAAGACATCTGACACCTTGCCCTCATTACCAAGATTGGAATAAGGAGTGGAAATGCCATAGACATATGTCCCTCCTTCCAAACTTGTGCCAGAGCAGCTCATTAGCTAGTTTAAGCCACCTCTCTTCCTGGTCTGGGGCTTCAGCGCCTGTAACCATTTGCTGTCATCTGTCAGAGCCTACTGGGAATAAACTTGCAGTCCAGCAGTTCATTCTTCACCTTTCTTATCCTCATCCTACACTGGATAATACCCTTCTATCTCACCCAGTTCTGAGGAGTCTGAAAGATGAAGATCACAGGCCAGCTTTATTGATAAAACCCTATTGAAGGTACACAGCTTAGGCTACTGGCCAGTAGGCTTTCCAGAGCTCCATTTCTGGTCGTAGTCTGGCTTTGAGCCCCTGCTAACAAGGGACAGCACCTGCTGCTTAAGCTTCCTCTTGGAGAAGATCAGAATGTGTGGATAGCCTGTAGAGATAAGGCAGAACACAGTCAATGTGATTCTGAGCTGAGTTATGTTAGGGTTTTCTGTTCTATAGTTTTCAGTGACAAATAAATAATTACTTTCTCCCCTTTCAATCATCTTTTCAGTATAAAACTGACCTGTTTACTTCCTAGACCGTCTCTTCCTACCTCTATTAGCCTCCATCTTCCTTGACATTTCTCCATATTTAGGGTCCCAAGAGCACAAAAACAAGTATCTACCCTGACTGTAGTGTTACTACAATTGTTGACTACAGTGAAACATGGCCCACCTGAAATCTGAGGTCTTATCAGTCATTTACTTTGTGCAAAAGGACATTCTGTACTTGCCAAGGAAGGACCTTGGTTCTGCCCAGCTGGTGCTCCCTTGGCAGGGGAGGGGCAAGGAAGAGGTACCCTCTTTCCAGGTACAGTCCTTCTCAGGCTCTTCAGTTTTCATAAGAGAATGAAAAAGACATAGGAAGAGAATGCTCCCCCTTGGTAGGTTGTTAGAGGACATAGAGGTTAGAGTATAAGATATAGTGTTAGTGGCAGGTCCCTGCCAGAGACAATACCTTGAACTCTGTTATTCAGTTCTTACTGAAAGCTCAATTGCAAGAAATAAAACTCTTAGAGGATTGTTGGAAGGCTATCAATTCCTGCAGCAGGCCAAAATTTATCCCCAAATCAAGCCAGACCATCAAAGAACTGTGTGCTTGGACTACATTTTTTTGATCTCTTGTAAACTACTTTTACTGAACAGGACTTTGGGGTGAATCAATGATGCTATAAGAAGAAGCAGTATGAAAGCTGCCTGTTGTAATTCTGGAAGGAGCATCAGTGAAGCTGTGGTCAACTATATTACATCATGCCCCTTTGTGAGGACCCAGAGAATTGTTTTTCTACCTTTCTCTTAAACAAATTGAATTTGAAGAATTTAATGTTCATTGTAATTTTTATAATCAATATTTTCCTTTTGGGTTTGGTTGTCATGACACTTAGAAGTTATTGGGACATTTAACCTTTGTATATGACATTGTGACATCCCATTTTTGGGTATATTTAATTTGCTTATAGTTTCAAGTAGTATTCTACCCTTGTTTTCTTCTTTGCTCTGATCTTTATCTACTTTCTTTCTTTACCAAATGGTCTTATATTTTGTAAGCTACTTCAAGCTCTTAGTAAGGATGAGTTAGAGTATCAGTAAATTAATTAAAAAAGTAAATATGGAGTTATATTTCCCTCACAGAGGAGAATATTCTTACCACTTGTCCACACAGTAATTTCTTGCCTTGTTGTCGGGTCCATTTCTTTTTCTTTTTATTTATTTATTTATTTGTTTTTTTAAAGATTTTTAAAAGTTTAATTAACATATAATGTGTTATAAGTTTCACAGGTAGAGTTCATTGATTTATCAGTCTTATGTAATATCCAGTGCTCATTATGTCACGTGCCCTCCTTAATGTCCATCACCCAGTTATCCCATTCCTCCCCTCCACGTCTCCTCCAGCAACCCTCAGGTTGTTTCTTATGATTGAGAGTCTCTTAGGTTTGTCTTCCTCTCTGATTTTGTCTTGTTTTATTTTTCCTATGATCCTCTGTTTTGTTTCTTAAATTCCATGTATGAATAAGATCATATGATAATTGTCTTCCTCTGATTGACTTATTTTGCTTAGCATAATACCCTCTAGTTCCATCCATGTCATTGCAAATGGCAAGATTTCTTTTTTTTTTGATGGCTGAGTAATATTTCATTGTATACATACATACATCACATCTTCTTTATCCATTCATCTGTCAATGGACATCTGGGTTCTTTCCATAGTTTGGCTATTGTGGACATTGCTGCTATAAACATTGGGGTGCAGGCACCCCTTCAGATCACTACATTTGTATCTTTGGGGTTAATACCCAGTGGTGCAATTGCCGGGTCATAGAGTATCTCTATTTTCAACTTTTTGAGGAATCTCCATACTGTTTTCCAGAGTGGCTGCACCAGTTTGCATTCCCACCAACAGTGTAAGAGGGTTCCCCTTTCTCCACATCCTCGCCAACATCTGTCGTTTCCTGACTTGTTAATTTTAGCCATTCTGACTGGTGTGAAGTGGTATCTCATTGTGGTTTTGATTTGTATTTCCCTGATGCTGAATGATGTGGAGCACTTTTTCATGTGTCTGTTGGCCATTTGTATGTCTTTTTTTGGAGAAATGTCTATTCCCATGTCTTTGGCCCATTTCTTGATTGGACTATTTGTGCTTTGAGTGCTGAGTTTGATAAGTTCTTTATAGATTTTGGATACTAGCGTTTTATCTTCCCATGACTCTTATACCTCTGATTTGGACTGCTTTGAAGTTTATTTGGTTTACTCAAAGATTAGAACTGCTTCTGATGCTTTTACTACATCCCAGCAGAATATCAGTTATTCGGTGGGCTGACTCTCTTCTGTTTGTGAACTGTGAGGAACAGTTGGTATGGAGCTGGGGGTGGGGAGGCATGGAATGAAGAAGATCAGGTTAGTCATCAGCCTTGCGTCAGAGAGAATGGGATGATAGGAAGCCATGGGTCTATGCAGAATATCTTCCAATTTAATATGGCTCCAAAACATTTGTATAATAAATATTTTACTATGTCTCAGAGAGGCATTTATCGTCAAGGTGGTAGACAGTCATCTCTAAGAAAAGTAGGGTATATTAGCATCATGTGTTAAGTTACAAATATCATTTTGAACTCATGACCTCACAAAGAAACAACTTTTCCAGCTTTGTCATCTCCAAAAGTGGCCCAGGAGCAGAGGCATCCCTTTTGGCCACTACTGATACTCATATACACTCCTGGCTCACCAAGTATTGGCCCCTAGCAGGAGCCAAAGCTTCCTGGAGGGAAAGTGATTACATTTCTTGGTACAGGAAAACTCGAGAATATTCTATGGTTGATGGGGAAAAAAGTGCTTTCAAAGTTGTCAGATGGCACTGAAAAGACAAAGGAAGCAGGTTATAGAACATTGTAACAATTTAACATTAAGAAATCAGGGGCATGTTTTTATATCTATATATTTTTGTTTCTTCTATTAAGTTTATTCTAACTATTATATATGTTCTTATAGCATCTTAGAGATATTTTTAAAAATGCATTTTCAAACAGTCCAAGAAAATATAGTAGAAACTACTAAGAATAGGAATAAATTGGTCAGTATCCACTGTCTCACATAGAAATGACATAGGAAGAGGGTCCAAGATTTAATTGGCACAATGATAACCCACAGTAACTAAGTTGAGAGAGAGGTTAACAGTATGGGGGCAAGATTTTCAATTGTCCAGATGTCCTATGGAGGAGAGGTAATTGCACAGATTCAATCTCTCATCTCCTAGGAAACAGACCCCTTGGATGGCCTTACTAATCATAATAATATAGTAATTGGGAATATAAGCATTTCTAATAATGCAAACCAGCCAGGTCACCATAGTGTAATGATAGGACAAATGTTCACGCTGACCAAGTGAAACTCAAAGAGCACAATACATTATTGCAAGGGGAGATACTAAACCTGTGTGAAAAGTGTGATCCTAGAGCCTTAGTGACAATATAAAAGAAGTTGAATTCCTAAAATAACTTAACCAGATTCCATGTCAGACAGGAAAACAAAACAGAACAAAACAAAACACGACTCCCCCCCCCCCCCCAGCCAACACAGAAACCCCCCAAAAGATCAATCATGCAGAACAGGTTTTTTTGAGAAGGAGAGAGAGTGGATTCCGTATCATTAGTCAATGCAAGGCTAAGAAGATATAGAATTTAAATTAATATATTAGCACTAAAAGTAGTTTAATAACAAATTCTATAACACCTATGCTATCTTGTTAGGGTTTTGCCTAATTCTCAAATGTTTAAAACATTTATGAGAATATGGTATTTTAGATTTGTGATTATAATTCAATGTTTAGGAGAGTTTGAGCAAAAAAAGTGTGTATTCAATGTTTGAATGCTTGGGAAAATCTATTTTAAATTATAGGCATTTATGTATTATGTATGGACGTAGGCTCCACACCCAGCATGGGGCTTGAACTCACAACCCTGAGGTCAAGAGTCAGATGCTGTACCAACTGAGCCACCCAGATGCCCCAGGCATTTATTTATTATTTGTGTAATTAAATTGTAAATTTTGAGGACTATTGATTCCTTAATATGTAAAGGAATGTTAATTATTTTATAGATTTATAAATAGTATATATAGTACATGAAACAATGAGGTGGAAGTTCATCTCCATGAACAAAACCCAAAAAATCTCTTTTTATGATGTTCTATAGCATAGTTACTGCTCTCAAGCTCCTCTCACATTTATTAGGGCTTGTAAGAGTGGTCTGCAAGTGATTATTTAGAGTTTAGCTGTGGTGACAAAACATGGAATTTGAGGCTCAAGACAAGTGTGATTGACACTGATAGGAGGCAAATTTGGGCTGGCTGCTCTTTTAGGCACCTGGGCCTGTGGTTACAGAAACTTGGATAGATCGCTCAAAATCCAACTCTGAGAGTTGGTTGAGAGGATTAAGTGAGGACCCTGACATTAGAGAGATTTTGAGGTTTGACCAAATCTCCAGCTTGTTGGGCAGAAATGAGGCTTGAGTTTAGGCTTTCCTGCCTGAGAGTCCAGGGCTCTGTTCATTCTGCCAGGCCTGCCTGAATCTATGTTCTGGGACATGGGCCTATATGTGACGTATGCATAGTAGGTGGCCAATTAGCAATATTAGCAATGATAAAAATAGAAATGACATAGCAGCAATATGTCTACTCACAAGAAGCTTATAGTTATGTTGGGCAGATGAATGAAACAGCTTATCAAGAAGAAAAAAGTCCTTGTGAGAACAAAGTTCTAATGTATATAGGGAAGAAGGTAGAAGAAAGAGAACATGTCTGCTCTTTCAGATTACTCAAAAAAAGACAATCTAACTATAAGGGGGACAAAGAATAGAAGCAGACAATTCACAGAATAAGATAACCAAGTGGACAACAAGCAAATGAAAAGATATTCAGCTCCACTAGTAATGATGAAAATAAAAATAAAACAAATTATCATGTCTCATTTATCAGATTGATCAATATTTAAAAGATTATGTTATTCATTGGGGGCAAAGATGGGAGGAAATAAGTCTTGTAATTTGGGTTGGAATAAGCTATGGTAAAGATTTTTTGGGGGCTGATTTATTAAAATTATTCAAAATTTAACTTGTGTCCATGATTGACCCAGAATTCGAATTCTAGAAATTCTAAAGAAATCCTTGTTGATGGTTACAAAGATGTAGATACCAGGGTATTTAATTCCATATTATTTTATAGTACTGAAAAATTGACATTATAGAGATTCCTTAAAAGGTGAGACTTAATGCAATATGGTGCATCCACACTGTGGGA
This sequence comes from Ursus arctos, assembly GCF_023065955.2. Taxonomy (NCBI): domain Eukaryota; kingdom Metazoa; phylum Chordata; class Mammalia; order Carnivora; family Ursidae; genus Ursus; species Ursus arctos. Next base: position 17,260,625 of record NW_026623100.1, read on the forward strand.
TACCGTGTAGCAATTAAAAATTAAAATTTAAAAATATCTCTAAGGTTAAGATATCCAAATGGGCAGATCACTGAGGCATTTTGTTAAGTGGCAAAATGCATGAGAAATATGTGTAAAGATACCACCAGTGCAAAAAACAAATGTGTACATGTTTATATATGATTGTGAATGCAGAAATAACTTGAAGGAAACCCTTAATTGCCATCAGTTGTTACCTTGGGAAAGAAGAATGTATTTAGAAGTAGGGAGGTGGATAAGGGACAATGTTTCATTTTGCACCATGTGTCTACGTCTGTACGTCTGTACGTATAACTCTATTTGTATCTGTGTCTATGCTTATTGATGTCTAGGTTGATGTGATATCCGTGTCTGCATTTTTTCAGTCTTTGAGTTCATACAGTACTTATCTAATACAAATTATCTTTCTTTTTATTATTAAAAAACCATTTTTAAGGCCTTGGCATTCCAGCCCAGTCCTGGTTCCACCCTAAGAAAATAATCACTCATGGTAGAATGAAAGGAATGGCATGAAAAGGCTTGAAAGAAACAAATGGCCTCTTCTTGGCCCTGGTTCCCTTCCTCCTTGCCCATCTTGCCAATAGAACTTGGAGAGGCAGAGAGCATCCTGCTGCACTTACGTGTGCTCATCGAACCAGTTCCTGACTTCTAGGGTGGAAATACACCTGAGATTATAACTCTAAAGTAGGTGATGCCAATTTGAGAAGTTTTTTCCAATGTCTAGCTTACCCTGCTTGGCTGACGTCCACAGCGCTACCCAGCGTGCTTGCTTGCTCTCTCCAGGTGGAACAGCAGTTTGTCTTAGGCTCTGCTTTGTACTTGCTTAGTGGAACCACAAAGGAGACCTGGCGTCATGCTGGGACCAGAACTGCAGACCATGAGCTCCAAGCCTGTACTTTGTTTATCAAATGCAGCGGTTCTGCCAAAGAAATCTGCTGGGGATGTTTTTTCCCAGGAAAAAAGATGAATCATTTGCTTTGAGCACTTGCAGCGGTCTGTCTTGGCTCATGGTAATCAGAGGTTGGCGCTGGCCTAGCACCTGTATCACTTGGGATGCGAGTCGCAGCTCTTCCGCAGGAAGGTTGCTCAGTGGAGAATCCAGAAAGGCACTAACCACCAGGTGCTTGGGACTGTCCCCCAGCTTTTCCACTGATTCTTCATCTATTCAGCAAACATTAGCTTCCTCACTCTGTTCTGCCCATACAATTCATCACCAGGCACATATCAAAACCTACCATTTCTGTGATTTTCTCACACTGCCCTCTCCCTGGCCTGTTTTGACTTGTTGTCCTGGCTTTCTTTCATTTTTCCTGGCTCTCTGCTCCCTTGGGCTGGCACCTTTTTTCCTGATGGTGATCGTTCCAGGACCTACCTGCTTTGAGAGACTGCCTAGACATAATTAGCCTGCCCTGACCCACAGCTCTCCCTGGGTTGTGATTTGCCTTTGGTTGTCTGCCTTTGTCTTGGCCCATAGAAATGAAATGGGCTTGGCTAACCTTTTAGGATTTTCTAGATGGTGGAGAGGACCAGATAACGCCATAGCCAGGCACACTATCCTGGGGACTGGGTTGTCAGTGGGAAGAGCTGGGGCTATAAAGTTTCACTCATTCATTCATGAGAAAGAACATTTAAAAATATATGATACATATGGGCTATCAGACGTTGAGAAACACTTTAACGAAAATATATGTAAGGAAAATAAAGGGTATTGGGGTAGGAGTAGAGGTAGCAATTTAATAGGGAGTTCAGAGAAGGCCTCACTTACCAGTGAGTCAATCCTGTGAATTGCTTGGGAGGGAGATCCTCTAGACAAAGCAAGGAGCAAGGACAAGGCTCTGTGAGAGCCTGTCTGGAATGTTGGAGAAGAGCAAGAAGGGCAGGGAGGGAAATGAGAGCGGAGGAGAGGAGAGGCCCCTCAGCTGTAACACATAGTCAGAGTGTGTAGCATTGTGTGGTCCTTTGTAGGGGCTTCAGCTCTCGCTGCCTGTCAGCTCCTCGTGTGGAAACTTCATGAATAGAGGTGGACCGCATGTGGACTGTCTCCTTTGGAGGTGATGGCAAGGCTGACTGGAAACAGGCGACTCTGCCTGAGGGTGTTGGGGAAGAGCAGAGTCTGCCCATGTGAGGGGTTTTCCAGGCAGAGGGAAGAGCACGGGCATGGGCTAGTATGTGCGACAGCATGGTGTCTTCAGAGAAAGAACAATTTTCTCTGGCTGGAGGTGGCAGTGCAAGAGTGGAGAGGCAGGAGGGAGCTGAGAGGAGACTGGTGGCGGGGGGGATACCCACCCAGAAGGGCCTTATGTCATGCAGTAATGTGGTTTGATTTAATTTGACAATCACAGAAAGCCACAGCAGGTTTTCAAGTAAGGACATGTGACATTCACTGTGAAAATGAAAATAATTTTCACCCGAATGCTTCAGTTCCCATATCATCTCACAATGAGAAGGCTCAGGATCTGAAGAAAGTGAAGTGAGTGGGATTTAGTTACCTCCCCAGGCTCTGATGAGGAATAAATGAGATAACATATATGAAAGAGCATTGCAGTCTGCAGAGTGCCCATTAGTGCCATTGACCCAAGAATGGATGATAGAGTTGGCGAAAGGAGTGGGCAGCGTTCTCATGGGGAAGGATGCACAGCTCCGCAGTTGGACATCGGTTGGACTCTTGGCTCCACCGTACACTGGCCATGTAACCTTGGACCAGGTACTAGACCACTCAGAGCCTCAGTTTTCCCAACAGCAAAATGGGTTGGTTCTTATTTCCCAGGATTGACGTGTAGACTGGGAACAATGTGTATGCATGCCTTGCCCTGGGAATGGTCCAGAGGGGAAACTCCATAACTGACAGCTGTTATTTTTTGAGAGCGATCACGGAGGACACAGGATCAGATGGGTACTTAGGCCAGCTCTTGTTAAGGTGCTGTCAAGGCAGTGCTGCCGATGCGGGTAAGATGTGCCATTTGAATTGGAGCTGCTGCTTTAGTAGTGAGGATGGGTTTGCGTCAGTCCTTTACCTTGCCTGGATCAGTTCGTGCCCATGGCATGCTGTACGTCTGTGGTTGGGGGCATGATCTGGACACGTGAAGGAAGTAGAGCTAATGGGCCCCCAGGAGCACCAGGCTCATGGCCAGCATGATGTATACTCTAGGCCCTGTCCAACTAAGCTAACTGGCTGCGGCCTGGCTTACGGCCATTGATTCAGTCAGGCCAAAGGGAAGTGGAGGCTGAAACATGGATTCATATAACTAGCTCATAATTTTCTGCTACTGAGGAGGAAAAAGCTTATTTTGTCTTAATTTAGCTGAACAATTGTCCACGTTGATTGAATTCTTCAAATAACTTCTCATCTCCCTGCTCTGTTTTGTTTCAGAGCCCACAGCTTCACATTTAAAAGAGAGAAAAGAGGGGGGAAAAAAATACTGTCCAGCTGCAATTTCTCATTTGGCAGGCACCCAGCCATTTTCTCAGGATTTGACAGAATGTGATCTCTCATTTAACTCACTTCCTAATACTGCCCCTGAGCAAGACTGAATTGAATGAGACCCCAGTGCAATCATTATCTTGGCTGAAGATTCACACCTACAGTTCTTCCTACAGATTGTTCAGTGCAACCACGGTGGACTCAGAAAAACAATCAGAAAACAATGCACTTGCCAAACCGAAGCCAGGTTCGCTGCTGTTTCCAGCTGGGCTGCCTCGCTCCTGCCTTTTAACGATTTTAACAATTCTCCACAGTCATTAGTCATTCATTCATTCAATAAATAATTAAGCACCTAGCATGGTGCAAATGCACACAGTATAATCTATGATCTCTTCCCTCAGGGAGCTTACAATTTAGGGGAGAAGATGAGATGTACACAAACAGCTAGCCTCTAATATGAGAGCACAGAAGTAGATGACGGATAGTGAGGGCAGGGTCTGAGAGCAGGCATGAGAACTCGTGCCAGGACTGATTTCATGGAGTGAGGGGAAAGGTTTTGGTGGTGAGCTGAAGGAGAGGGGTTCGCAGAGATGGAGATGAGGGGGGTAGGTGAGCACTCCAAGCTTAAATGGTGGGAGAAATAAGAATGGTGTGTTCTGTAATTACTGTTTGAATTAAATGGAAATAAATATGCGACAGCAATCCAACAGCTTGAACTGTTTCAAGAGGCTGCCTAGAGGGAGGCCAGTTAGGAAGCCAGTGCAGTAATCCAGGTGAGAGAGAAGGCTGTAAGATGGCAGTGATGAAGGTAGTGAGAAAGGGTGCGATTCCGGATATAGTTTAGACTTTCTGATCTCAGTCTCCATACGTGCTTCCTTCCTAGATGACCCCTGTCCTTCAGTTTTGAAAAAACATGTTACTGAAGGAAGAAGCTCTCAGTGTGTGATGAGAATATTTTCCCTCACCTCAGTCATGGCCCAGTGCCTTTTGAGGTATGGCTCTGCTCTATTCACAGCTGTGATATGCAGGGTCATAAGCCCACAGAACAAGAGAAATGGGGCCTAGGGATCCTCTAGTCCAAGCCCTCATTTTATAGATGAGAAGACCAAGGATCGGGGAGAGGTGAACTGACTTGCCTAAGTCCTGAGAGGTAGTCAGTACTGGGACTAAAGTAGGGTGTCCTGACTCTGAGTTTATTGTCAGTAGTGGGACTAAAGTAGGGTGTCCTGACTCTGAGTCCATTGGTCTTCCTAGATCACCACTCCTTTCACCAGATAAAAGCCAAGGTGTGTTTTTACCTTGTGGCAGAAACTGGTCTCCTTTCCTCTTGCTCATGCTAGGCAGCGTTTCCCAGTTTCTCTTGTGGTTAGGTGTGGCCGTGGACTGAGTTCTGGCCAGGGGAATGTGGGTAGAAGTATGTGTGCTTACTGTCAGGGCTGGCCCATTAAAATCCTCCCTGCATAAACCTCAACTTCTTCCCTCATTTGCTGACAAGATATTGATACCCAGGGCAACTTTGAAAGCAATGTGTTGAGGACGGCAGAGTCTCCGTTACCCTGGAACTTATAATGACTTCATAGAGCAGTCATTCCTCCCACCCTGAGTATAAATTGCATTGTAGTAAGCCACTGAGATTTGTAAATTTATTTGTTAAGGTAGCTAATATTGTCTTAACTAACTATATCTTGTCATTTCAAATCTAGAGAGAGGGACTTCAGTAAGACTACTTGAAGAGCTTCACAATATGCTCCTGCAGTTGGTAGGTACTATGGACTTGGGTTTGATCCTTGTCCTAGAAATCTAGAGAACAGGACTTTCAGGCAACAGAACAAGGATGGATGGGTTGAGATTGACCTGCACTCCCAGAATTTGTCAGGGTAAAAGGAATGTGGACCAGATACTGCATATACAGTAGAGAAAAACTGCCTGGAGTTATTTCAACTCTTGTTCAAGCACATTATACTACATCGATGCTGGAGAGAGTGTCTGGGTGGTAGGTACAACCAGAAAACCTGAGACAGAGGGAGAAGCAGCAGGAGAACTGATGACACTGTCCCTATCATTGGAGTTGCAAGTCAGGGGATCCCAGCTGGGGAACCTCCAAAGAACCCTGAAGTCACTCATATAGAATTAGATTTAAACATTAGTTCAGGAAGAGCAAAACATCAATAAGACTGTACTAGCCAAGTAAGAACCTTCTAAATCCATTCCCATTCTCTCTCCTTGATGTTCCTACTGCAGAGAGAGAAAGGGAGGTGAAGCCAACCATATGCCCTTTCCCTAAGGCAGGAGCCTGCCTACCATAGTTTTCTAGCAGGTGAAGAAATGGAAAGGAGTCTTAAATATGGATGAAGATAGATGTGGATTAATATGTTAGAGTGTAAATTCCACTTTATCAATTGGGATTGTATTTTACCACTTTAAATAACCAAATTACATCTTGTTTTCTAAAAGTGATGAAAAAAATCAGAGGGCCCATCAGAGTTTTCATTGTGGAAGGGGCAAAACTTCCTGTGATGAACTTCTCAGGAGCAGTGGGAAACAAAAAATAAAGGTGATCCATTCATCAAGTGGTGCTTATTCAAGGTGATGTGAGTGGTTCCAAGCACCATGATATGCTCTTGGATGGGAGTGAAGGCTGGGTGCTAAGGAAGCCCATGGGAGAGGCAGCAGACCCAGACCTGCTGGAAATGACACCGGAAGTGGAACAAAGTGAGGAAGCAGGCTATGAGGTGGAGAAGGAGTATTTCAGGTAGATAGAACAGTGAGCAAGCTGGGGGAAAAAAAAAAGCAAAACACTGAAAACTGAAAAACTGCTCAATAAAATGACTAGAACACAAGAAATGTGGTGGTACAGAATTCAGGTCAGGAAGCCAGATGGTGGTAAATGTGGTGAGAAATTTGGATCAACCTGAAGGACTCCGGGAACCCTTGGAAGATTTTTTAAACAGGAATGATATGATCTGATTTGTGTTTCAGAAAAATTGCTCAACCCTACGTGATCCAGCTGTAGGACCTTACCCTGACTTTCTTCTTTTTAAGATTTTATTTATTTATTTGAGAGAGATAGAGAGAGTACACCAGTGAGGGGGGCAGAAGGAGAGGGAGAAGCAGACTCCCTGCTGAGCAAGGAGCCTGATGTAGGACTCAATCCCAGGACCCCAGCAGCATGGCCTGAGCCAAAGGCAGACGCTTAACTGACTGAGCCACCCAGGTGCCCTCACCCTGACTTTCTAATACTTAGTGTATGGACCTTCGCCCTCAGTCTCTGAACTTTAGCTCCATAGTTCTACTTTTGGTTTGGCAAACACACCAAGCTCTCTCCAGCCTCAAGGCTTTTTGCACATGCCTTTCCCTCTGCCTGGCACACTTTTTCTCCATCTCACTGCATTTACTCATTTTGGGGGGTCTATTTTAAATGCCATTTCCTTAGAAAGGCTCTTTTTATCCACTCTATCTATATTAGTTTTCTGCTGATGCCGTAACAAATCGCCACGAAATTAGAGGTTTAAGCAATGCAGATTTGGGGCGCCTGGGTGGCTTAGTTAAGCGTTTGCCTTTGGCTCAGGTTGTGATCCTGGAGTCCCGGGATCAAGGGCTTCCTGCTCAACGGGGAGTCTGCTTCTCCCCCAAACCCTCCCCTCCCGTTCCTGCTCCAACTCCTGCTCTCTCTCTCTCTCTCAAATAAATAAATAAAATCTTAAAAAAAAATAAACAACGCAGATCTATTATCTTACAGTTCTCAAGGTCAGAAGTCCAAAATCAAGGGTTTGGCAGGGCTGAGTTTCTTCTGGAGAATGGATTTGTTCTCCTTCTCCAACTTCTATAGGCCACCTGAATTTCCTTGGCTCATGACCCCTTCCTCCATCTCTAAAACCAGAAACAGTGGGTCCGGTCCTTCTCATGCTGCCATTCTTTGGTTATCCTAATTCCCTCTTCCACCTTTAAAAACTCTTGTACTTATGTTAGGATAATCTCCACATTTTAAGGTCAACTGATTAACAATATTAGTTCCATCTGTAATCTTAATTCCCTTTAGACCTGTAACTTAACACATTCATAGGTTCCAGAGGTTAAGACACAGACATTTTGAGGAAACCATAATTCTGCCTACCACACTATTTAAAGTAGGTGCTCCCGATTTTCTCTTGCTTAGCTCGTTTGCTTTCATGCCACTAATCACAAGGTTGAATTTACTCATTTCTTTGCTGCTTTTCTTTTTCTTTCTCTCACCAGAATGTATTCTGTATTAGGGCAGGAACTATCTGTCTTGTTTGCCTCTGTGTGCCCAAAAAATAGTAGTTGCTCAATAAACATTGATCGAAAGAATTGACAAGTGAAGAGTTGTTGAAAGAATGGATCATGGAATTTAAGTTGGAAGGGGATTAAAGTGAAACTTTTGAAGAGGTGAGAGATCCAGCCCTCAGAGGAGTAGCTAAGGAAAGCAGATGGAAAGATGGAAGGCCGGGGACTGAGAGTAAGACACCATAATGGCTGACTCCACATGTAACAAACACTAAGGGCAATTTTAATATCTAGGAAAGTTATTCTTAACTATCTTTGGGAGGGGAGTTATGGGATCCCTTGAAAATAAAATAAGAAGTATAGGCTCTCTCTTAAGGAAAATATGTAACTAACATATGCACAAAGTCTTGCATCCATTTCAGGAGGCCTGCAGTTGTCTAAATATTTAGTGAATGAGGGGGTGACTTGGAGGTCAGAAAATGACAGTATAAGGAGGATAGAGAGTTATGGAGGTTGATGGCATGAGCCTTAAAGGATATTCTCTCCCAGCACACCTTTACCACACTTAAACTGACGTTAAAATTAGTACCAGCAAGAGGGTTGCAAGCAAAAGACATATGGGCCACTTGGACTTGGTTATTGGGCCAAGATGGGGCAAAAGGGATTGAGACTTCTGCCTCCTCTTTATTTTAGGATGGTAACTGGAACCCATGCTATTAAGTGTTGAAAGAGCTTCTCTTATTACCAACACTGTTCTCTTGCTCTTTGAAGATGAAGCTCTGAGAAAATGGGTAGGATAGCTGCCGTGATGGATTCATCTGAAGCGATGGGAAATGTCAGTCTGGGTCCAGGGTGGTTTCTTCTGATAACTCTCCTGATAAGCCCCTAAATCACAATTCTCACCACAAAACAGGGAATGCAGTCTGAAGCCTGTATGTGATTATGATGATAGACTCTTTTGTTGTTTGCTAACAGGGTTGGGAATGTCGAAAATGAAACACAGAGCTTTTACAGTTGTTGGATTACAGCATCAGCTGGATTTACATCTTTGCCAGGGCTCTGGCAAGTTCGAACACTGTTTGGGAAGGAGTGGAATCTAGACAACTGAGATGAGGATCCCCAAGAGGATCTCGTGCCTTTGGAGAACCAGGATCTCCACACTGCTCTAGGGCACACACCACCACCCTTCTTCGGGGGTGGAGATTGGCAATCCCCACTCATTTTCTGCAGCAGAAACCACTGGTTATCCCCTAATATCTTTTCTCCCTTTCTTCTAGAGAAATAGAACTCCTGGCTGCCTAGGCAGAGTCCATGGCTGCAGAGCCCATGGCTGCCTAGAATAAAGATTTCATTTTCTTTTTTTTTTTTTTTTAAAGATTTTATTTATTTATTCGACAGAGATAGAGACAGCCAGCGAGAGAGGGAACACAAGCAGGGGGAGTGGGAGAGGAAGAAGCAGGCTCATAGCGGAAGAGCCTGACATGGGGCTCTATCCCAGAACGCCGGGATCACGCCCTGAGCCAAAGGCAGACGCTTAACCGCTGTGCCACCCAGGCGCCCCAAAGATTTCATTTTCTAGCTCTTCTGTAGCTCAGTGGGAGCTCATGTGACTAAAATCTAGTGAATGGGATACGAGTGATCAATGTAACTTCCAGGAGGGGATTTTTCTCCTCTCCTTCTCCTTTTTCTTTCTTACTGGTTAGAATTCAGATATGTTGGCTTGGACCAAATCAATCTATTGGACCATCAGGAGCCTATGACAATGTCCATTATAGCAGCCACGAAATGCCCTACTAACTCTGGGCCACCTACCTGGGCCTTTACATGAGGGAAATCTACTCCTCTCTTGCTTAAGCCATTGATATTTGAGGCTCTGTTACTCTTATCTGCCTAATTCTCATCCTTCATTATTGTTCACCCAGTGAGGGAGAGGGAGCTCATGATTTTATCTAGTAACCGGCTTCTGAGTTTTGGTTCCTGTTTCTGGGAATCTGGCTTCCGCTGGTTTAAAGGTCGTGGTAACCAAATGCAAGACTCTTTAATCAGGGGCAGGAATGGATCCACTGAACTGGAAGTTGAAACTGCCACCAGACCATTTGGAGACAGGAAGAGGTAGTGATAGGGTTGGGCTAGAGGAATTTACCTTGATTTTCAAGAAGTCAGGTGGCTGCTACATAAAGCAAATGGGTCTAATGTGAGGAAGCCTTATTTGCCATTTCAAGTGGTCAAAGTTAATGTGGGATTGCTGTCTTCCTCTATGGGAAAGACCAGTGAGGGCTCAGATCCCTTAGAAGACTCATTCCTTCTGTCATACCAGAACCTCAGCTGGTGGTGAGCCATAGACACTAGGTATAGTTTTAAGGCTAGGTAGGGAGATGCCTCTACTTAAATCTTCTTGCTTACTGTTTATTAAAAAAGTTTTTCTTTTGTTTTCTCTCTTCCTCTTGGGTTATTTAAGTTATCTGTAAGTGCAGACCACAGAGATATGGTCATGATGAAATTGTCCTAGAGTCCTAGGCCTAGAGAAGAGTGTGTGTGCACGTGTGTGTGCACGTGTGTGTATTTGTGTCCTGGGCAGCTCCCAAGCAGTGGACCAAGGTAGCAGTTTATTTTCACCTGCATAGTATGGTTTCCCGACCTCCTTGTTAGCTCTTCTTATGGTAACAGTTGCTGTATCCCTGACCCTGTTTCAGGCTGGGCCTCCAAATAGTATCCCGCACCCTGGCTTCAGGAATAAATTAGGCCAATTGAATTCTGTCTCCTGGAACTTCTAAATTTGAGCCAAGCTGTCAAAGTGAATCCCCTCATACATGGTAATGCCCTTGGGTAAAGGTCTGCAAATTCTGTGGTTGGGATTTCCAGCACTTCTTTGATTTTTGTCTTTCCTAGGCCTGATAGTTCACTTCTTTCTGCAATTTTGTAAATGATCTCAGCCTCCTTTCAGTTTTTTATTTACATTAGTAGTTTTGCTTGCAACTAAAGAACATTAACACAGGATCCATAAATTCCAAAGTGATCACAGGCTTCACATCTATGCTGTGAAGTTACACTCACTTTACAGAAAAGAGAAGACATGTGAATATCTAAGACTGTTCAGAAAATTGGGGGAGACTGGGCTGGAACCAGATCATTTGACTTTTGTTTAGTGATCTTTGAACTTGACTATATTATGCTCAATCTGTTTCCTCTAATAAAAACACAAGCAATTTGTCTTTTTCTTCAAAGCAAAGTGAATGTAATCACAGTGGTACAGGTTACGAAACAAGGGAAAATGTGAAACATTTTTGCCACATTGGGCTTGAAAGCAAACAAACAATTTTTTGAAAAAGGGGGAAAAAAAAGAAAACAAAACCTTCAAGTGTTGATTAAAGACAGTACGAATCGTCCCCAAAGTTTACAATGTAAAACAAGACAAATCCTGAAAATTAAGTTGACAAGCATTACAGCAGTGTAATTTTTTCTTAATTAAACTGACAAAGATCCCCACTTCCACATAAATCAGGGAAAAACAACAAACCCACAGTGCTCAAAGGAAGGACATTAAGAGTCGTGGAAAGGAGAATGAATGAAAAAAAAATGTAATGAAATAATCCACACTTTGCTGACTTGCTTTCCTTGGGGTAGAAGGTTGGTTGGAGCTGGGGAGGGAAAGTAAGAAGGGAGAAAGATAACAGGTTCTACAAGTTAATTTCTAGGGTTGTCCCTAGTGGAAGTTATATCAGGCAGGTATAATGGCTGCCTTCTGCTACCTTTTGAATACAAGAAGCATAAAATTTAGTATTAAAAGAAGTATTGATTCTTGATTCTTGGGAGGTCCTCCCTTTGGGCTCTCTTCATGGCGCTGGAGATATATTGCACAAGATAGGTGTGCCCCTTTAATTTTGTATAAACTGAATTTTTACAAATTCAAACCAATTTTTTTTCCATTTCATTTTATTATGTATAAGAAATGGCTTAATTTCTAGTAAATGGATGCAAAATACATGAACTTCTGTACTCACAGAGGTCTTTGGTAATCAGTCATGGCACTGTTTCCAGTGAGCTAGTTATGGCATCCCAATCCTTCTCAACACAGCTTCTAGGCTGCCACAGTAGCAAGAAGAGTAGGCCCAGAAGTAGATCTGTTTGCCGTCTCTGGACTAGTTCGGAGGTAGGCTTTGCGGGTAGGTGGATGAAGATTCATAGCATCCTTGCCTTCTGTGTAGCCTTGGGTAAATAATTGTTCTGAGCTTCATTAGTAAAAAGGGGACATGTGTCGTCTTAAAGTTTGGGGAAATATATGTGTAGCTGGAACATATTTTGAGCTATTAATTTATGTCTTTTCCTGCCTAGATTTCTCCTTCTACTATCTTGCCTCTAACTCATTTTTAAAAACTGACGCCTATCAGAGAATACAGACGTTCCAGAGAAGGTAGAAGAGAGAAGAAGAATTGTGGAAGAAACAAAGTGGTTAGAAAAAGCGAGAGTCAGGGAGGCTTTCTTCTGACTGAAAGGAGATTTTCCAAATTTCTTGAGAGGTTCTGCATGTCTCTGGGCAGCAGAGACCCAGGTCCTACTTCCCGGCGAGGCCCTCAAGAATAATGGCTGTCGGTGTGTGAGGCTCTAGTTGGGTTCGCCTACTTTGGCACAGGGGCCCGGGCCTATCCACTGTGCCTCCGAAGATGGAGTGAGCCACTGATGGTTCTGTAAGGCTTTGTCAGCCAGGACAGTGGATGTTCCTGAGGGATCCTGTGAGTACAGGTGACCCAAGCCAGAGGGCCCTAGTAGCTTGGCACCTAGCACCATTGCCCCGTGGGTTGGCAAAGCCCAAAAGATGACTGAGGTGAAGTTTCCTGCCATCCTGGTAGGATAAAAGCTCAAAATAAAATTAAATCAGTTTATAGAAAATAAAAACATGTACTATTTCTTGCCCCCTTGAGCCTGAACTGAAATTCATACCCCTACCTCTGTAAAGCACCTGGCAGTGAACACCTTGAGCCACAGGTATTGTTACTAGGAAGGATGTTTAAAGAAATCCGTTTTGAAAGGTGAAGAATTCCTTTACGGTGTGCGCAACCATCCCAGTAAAGCTACATTTTTCTCTTCACGTGGATTATTCTCCACTTCTCCCCACCCCCACCCAGACTATCCGCTCCCTTCCCTGCTGTATTCTGTGCCCCGAGGACGCTGATGTTCTCGGGCTGCATGATCCAGGCTCTCTTCCTGGTTGGCTTTGATTGGGTCTGACCAGAGGGAGGCACTAGCTGGGGGTGTGGGAGAGGGAGAATTTGGGCTTTCTTACCAGCTCCCCACTGTGCTAGGCACCAAAGATCTGGGCATGGCTATGTCCCTGGTGACCACAGCTCCTGCTAGAGGCTATCCTTCACCAGGCTACAATCATACCACTCTCTTTCCCCCTTCAGGCCTCAGGGTAGAAATGGCTTCCTCCTGTTATTCATTCCTGGGAGGTTGACATCCCATTGGTTCTCTAACCCTGCCCATTCCTCTAAGGGTAGTCCTTTGATTAAGTTCTCTTCATTTTAAACATCTGGGTAGGATTGTTTCCTGCTAGGACCTTGACTGCTAACAGAAGCAAGTTTATTTTGGGGGTTGTTTTCCTGATGGTAGGAATGGTTATAGTGATCTGGTCACTTTATCTAACTTGGATTCTGTTAGGACCTACCCTCCTATCAGTCAGCATCAAGGCTGATTGGGACCGTGAGTCAGTCAGTGGCTGGCACTGTGGGGCAGTGTTCAGTTAAAGATTAGGTGTTGGTATTACTCTGACCTTGGTTCAAGTTTCATTTCTACCTATGATTTATTTGTACTTGGGTAATTTAAATGATCTCTCTAGGTATTCATTTTTTTAATCTGTAAGTATGCTTGACATGAGTATTCACCTGATTCTATTACTGGAGTATGTGAATGTGGCCAGAGGTGTTGCTCTTTGCCATGAGCAATTAGTTTCTGTAAGGCCAAGCCATTGTTTTAGCTGCCTTAGCATTCTGCTTTAAGCTAAAAACGTTGTAGGTTTTCCCATCCTGGGAATCCCTATTGTAGGGTGAAACTGGCAGTTCAAAGCCCTTGTCTTATCTACCCAGGATAGAAACTTCCAGAAACAGAGAATAGGTTGGATTCTAGGTGGTTACTTCCTGGGTGTAATTTCTGAGGCAAAATAGAAAACCCTCCAGGTATGATGGCTTCATAAACCTTGATATCTCAAAACCCCTTTTATATATTGCAAAATGAGACCTCAGGCCTAAAATGACCAATGGTTGGGGAAATAACCCAGCTGCTAATTTCCACTATTATGCAAATGACCTATAACCTAGCTTTTCCTGAGATGGGGGAGGGACTATGATGGGTGCCTTGGGGAGAGGGTTGAGTACTAGGTATTTGGAGGGATGGCAGACAGAGGTGATGGGGGAGCTTCTCTGGAAGTAAAGTCTTTGAGGAAATCTAACAGTAGGCTCACTTAGGATAGTAACGTAGCTTTCTGGCAAAGTCTTTACTGTGCAGGAATAGGAATTTAGGTAATGATTGTTAACCTTGGCTGCACATTGGAATCATCTTGGGAGCTATAGAAAAATGCTTATGCCTGGGGCTCACCTCTAAAGATTTTGGTTTAATTCATTTGAAGTAGGGTCTGGGTAACTGGATTTTTCAGAGCTTCCCAAATGATTCCAATTGCAGTCAGAATGAAGAACCACTGGTTGGGACATACAATGTCTTTCCAAGTTTGGGAGTGAAGGTCTTAGGTGTAGGCATTTAAGGACTCATCAGTGGGGAGAGACCAGCATTAAATACCTTCAATGTATCACATATTTCACATTTTACATCCTTTGTCCTTTAATCCCTTTAACAATCTCATTGCATTGCCATCTGCACAATGAAGATGAGGAAACAGGCTCAGAGGTCAACATCCCCAGGGTCACACTCCTGATAAATGGCAGAGCTGGGATTACAACCTGTGTCTTTCTGACTCCATGGCTACATACTACCTCCCCCTGGATCTCTAAAATTCCTTTAGAGTTATTTCCTTCTTTGTAGGCAAGTTAGGTGTCTCAGAGTTTGTAATTTCCTTTTTTTAAAAAAAGTTTTTTATTTTTTGGTAAATCAGAAGGCCAGTAAAAAATTAATTATGTACTCAAGATTCTCCCGTGACAGGCTTATAATTTTAAAATAATCCAACTTCATTTAAAACAAGCCACCATTTTCTTTGCAGCTGGGATTTGATCAAAGGCCTTCCCTTGGGTCATACACACTGTGTCGTGGGAGTGCTTGAAAACGAAGCACTGAAAACTGTGAGACTCCATCCTTCATTCTGATGTAGCTGGGGAGTCCCTAAGGGACTCAGGATGGTTTTGATTTGAGAAACTGTTCCCTCCTCACATGCTTGTGTGTGTGTGTGTGTGTGTGCGCATGCTTGCACACACGCTCGTGCCTGTGTATGAACTGGTGTGAAGGGGAGTGGGGAAGGTGGTGGTAGTGGTGCTTCAGATATGAGTAGCCAGGGGGTAGAAATGAGGCAGCCCCCCAAAATCCATACATCCCATCATAGTACCAAGAACAACTCAGTTCACTGAAATAGTCCATCAATGGACATCTGGCTAATAGCGTTGTTTAGGAAACAGAGAGTTAAAGATTGGAACACATGGGTTAGAATTCTTGCTTTGATACAACTGCACGACTGGAAACCCATGTTTCATTGTCTGAGCCTCAGCTGTCTTACATATACTGCGGTGATTTATTTATTTATTTAAAAGATTTTATTTATTTATTTGAGAAAGAGAGCAAGAGAGAGCATGAGCAGGGGAGAAGCAGATGGAAAAGGAGAGGCAGACTTCCCATTGAGAAGAGAGCCTGATGCAGGGCTTGATCTCAGGACCTGAGCTGAAGGCAGCTGCTTAACCAACTGAGCCCCCCACGTACCCCTACAACAGTGGTTTAAAAGCAAAGAACAACAATAAAACCTGGTTTCTCAGAATTGCAGACCAATAGAGCTAGCATAGTACCTGGCCTACAATAGGAACTCAGTGTATGTTAAGCAATCTTAAAAAATCTTGATTATTGGAAATCTTAAAGCTTTGTTTTCGTTAACTGAGAATGTGGCAAGGGGTGGGGGCCAATAATTCTGAGGGCCAATGCTCTTTGTGGGGTCGTGCTTTCAGGGGAGGAGGACTAGGATTCAGGGAAGCCATCTTCGGAATGGTGGTTCTACCTCCCACTAGCCACATGCACGTCATGGTGCAGACTTTGCCTTCCATGCCTCCGTTTCTTGAGGTCAGGTGGGTTAGAGTGAGCTCTCTAGCCAATGTACAGGGCTTTTGTGAGGGTGAGATGAGATGCTGCTTGTACAGAACTTGGTAAACTGTAAAGTGCCACGGAAATGTGAATAGTTGTGCATAGTGAGTGCAGATGGGAAAGCGTCTAGAGTTGAGGTGGGCAGGAGCTGAGGCAGCACAAAGGGCTCTCCTTCCCCGAATTCCTTTAGCCCCCTGTCTGCACTGCTCCCTCTCTGGCCAGTGCCCTCTCCTTCCTTGCTGGCTTTGTTCAGGTCCCCCACCCACCTGCCCAGTGGGCTTCTATCTCCTACAGGGCAGTGACTCCCTTATATTATTAAATCATATCTCCCCTGATTTGGGCCATGAAATACCTGTTTGCACTTCAAGTTTCTGTTTCCATCTCTTTCCCAGGAGGTAGTAAGTCTAGTTTTAGGGGTTTATTAACTCTGGCCGAGGTCGGATGCTTGGCAAGTACCAAGGGAAACACTCATGCGTTTGCTGGGTCTTGCCTGTAACCTGTCAGGCTCTTCTTAGGGCCCACAGGCAGAGCTTGTTGGGGAGGATGGGAAGGAGGAAGCCCTTTGTGATCTGCTCATTGTTGGTTGCTCCATTATCCTCTCCTGCTTGGTGGGGATTTCCATGCATGGAGGCTGGCTGAGCCAGTGGTCTCTGCTTTGGTTCTCCCACCTCTAGGTTATATCTTGATTTGAACTGGTTTTTAGTTTTGTAGCTGGAGTAACATCCCTTCCCACCCCCCATCCCCTACCCCATCCAGCTTCCTCCTTGCATATATCAGCCCCCAGCACAGTCTCTGATGCTCAGCAGTGAACGAGTGAGTGAATGAGCAAATGAATGAATGAATGCGTGTGAGCATGCCTGGCCCTCCTTGTTGGGGGCTTTTGGGGGACTGGGCTCCTGTGAATCGCTGCCCTCTTGTGCAGGGCTCTTCACCACAAACGTACAGATTCTCAGCGGGAGCTCAGCCCCACCGGCAGGAGCTTCCTCTGTTGTAAGTTCTTGTTATGGGCTCCTGTTTGCTCCCTTTAACAGCTTCTGTCACCGCTGCCACAGTTGGTCGCTGTGACCAGCCTGTGAAGCCCTGCCAGGTTGAGGCCCTCAGTCTCACCGAGAGATGTTAAACTGACCAGCCAGTGGGCCTTGGCTAGGGCAGGGAGAGTGCTGTCACTTAAAATGACAGTTTGGGACCACAATAGGAAGTGAAAGCAAGCCTGGCAATCAAGCTGGGATTTGGAGCAATCTGGGTGGGAAATCTTCTGGGCTCTAGGCAAAACTCTGTTCCCGGCCTTCATTAGCCTGCGTGACCTTGGGCAAATTGCTGATCATCTCTGGGCCTCAGTTTCCCATGTGCAAGTTTAGGGGAATGAAGCACATGATGTCTAAGGTCTCTCCTGGTATTTATTCTCTTCACTGCTCTCAGGCAGATGTTGCCTTGCTGGCTGCTACCCACCAGCTGCTGGATCTGGGGCCCATGGGGCTGTGGTGGGAAAACTGCCTGCAACGTCCTGGAGGGAAGCCATTCCCAGCCTGAGTACACTCTCCGTCTACTCCCGGGGGCTGAGCAATCTGTATTCGCGGTGCCGTGCACACCTGTCAGCATTAGGCCTTCTCCAAGGGCTAAACTGTCTTGAAAGAGGATCATTTCCGGGGCGGGGGCTGAGCTGAGGTGGAGGGCGGCTGGGTTCATAGAACAGAGCTGAGCTGCGAGCACAGCTAGGGCTTCCCTTGCCCGTGTCACACCTCAGGACCTCACTTCCTTTGCTCTTCCATACCTTTCCTACAATGCAGATGGGCCAATGGAGACCGAAATCCAGGCCTAACATCTTTTTTTTTTTTCTCCCCAGATACTCTGGCAAAAGAGCAGGCTACAACCCCGGCAGACTTTTGAATTGAGATAGCATTTGGCAACACATCTTTTATAAATGATGGCATTGACATTCTATCTCTGTTAGAGTAATTTACTCCCCACGGTAATTTTGACTTAGTTTGTTCTACACAGAGAGTTATTTTCATCATCCTTTCAGTTGTTATTGATGAGGGCTCTTGGAAAAAGATTAGAAGATTAGTTTAAAATTATCCCCAGCAAATTTAAAACAATAACAGGGACGTGAATACAGACTAAAACAAATTAAGGACTGTCATAGATGTATTAAAAGACTGTTGTTTGATGAATTGGGGAACGTAATGGTAAGCCCTCATGGCAAGGCTTGGATACACCCTCTTTCATTCCGCTTGTCCCAGGGGTTGACCCTCCCTCTTTCCCTGCTTCTGTCCCTTAGTGGTGCTCATCTCTGACTTTGTTCCTCTGCTCACACGCTTTCCTTTTTTCTGCCATGCTTGGCCCATCTAGGGCTCCCCAGTCCAAAGAGTCCTTTTCATTCCCACCTTTCCCTAAAGCTTTCTTTAGAACTGATGTCTCTCCCTTCAACTGACAGGCCAGCATTATCTTTAAAAGGGCCAATTATTTTAGGAAGGATTTCTATCAGTTTCCCAAGATACTGATAGTTATTCTGAGAAAGAAAGAGGGGGGCATAAACAGTATTTTTTGGAAATGTTAGTTAAAGGTGAAAAGGTTTTTTTTTGGGAGGGGGGAGGATTTGTCAGAGCCTTTAATATATTATTGAGCTTTGTGAATCTCTATCAATAGGAAGACATAATGTAGAGCTTTTTCCAAAGACCCTTTCTAAATTACCTCTAGTAATGGGAGTGTTTAATATAAGGATATGTAGGAGGAGAATAAGGAAAATATGAATCTAAAAAATTAGGGCCATTACCTTGCTGGGCCTTATAGAGATTGAAATGTGTTTAAGAACTGGAAGGCTCCAGTGAGGCTCGAACTTGCTCACATCCAGAATTCATGGAGTCTGGTATTGTCTTATAAATGGGACCCACCTACTTGCTGGAGCTTATGTCTGTGCTACTACAACGACCAGCCTTCTGTGTATTTCCAAGTCAAATTCATGAGCAATGTCATCTATCTGAATCAGCTGATCATTGTTCTCCCTGCTTGGGCAGAGTCTTGAGCCAGCCCAGGCTAAAGGCCACTAAAAAGAATGTGAATGTGCTGTTCTTTGGTCTCTAATGCAATGGGTACTTGCCTCTGTGCAAAGTCGGCCTTAACACCATTTCCCTAGAGCAGGGGCTGGGGTCGGGCAGCTTTAGCTGGAGGGGAAGCTCGGAGAGGGGGGTCTCATGAGTGATGTATCCAGGATAGCTCACCTCTTGAGCCCCATGTATTACACCTCTGCTTTCCTCTCTATTCAGCAGATACCACACCTGATGTGATCTAGCTATCACGCCTGTAACTGCAATCACTCTCACAGGCATATGGGGAACAACAGAAGTCACATTAAGTAGCTCAGGGAGGGTCTCTGTTGTTATGGACCCCCATGTGATCATCAAGTCCCTCAAGTCTCTTGGTGGTTTGCTGAAGGCAAACGATCTCAACACGTGAAGAGTGTGCGTTGTGGCCTCGGTGTAGAAAAGCATCTCTTGTCTCCTATGCAGTGAGTGCACTGATTGCTTAGCATATGGATTGGTGGCTATCTAGGTGGTTCCTGCAAATGTGCGGCAGGGTGTTCTGGTCAAACACATCTTTTTCAGCCAAAGCAAGAAATCACTCACGTTCTGAAGGGAAAGAAGGTGAATTATGTTGTAGATTCTCTGGTAGAATAGTGCTTCACTTTGGAACATGCTGTTAGGGGTTCAGATGGGTCAAGTGCATCTTTGCTTCTTCGCTTCCATGTGGTCTTGGCTGACTCTCTAGAAGAGCATACTGCCAGAGACAACCCAGCTGCACACCATTGGCTCCCTTTTGAAAAACAAAGTCTACCAACCCAACATTCAAACTTTGTAATAGCAAATTTTCTGTTACTCGTGATTTTAGAAAAGTCAGAGACTGTGGTCATATATGTAGGTTTGAATTCATGGAAGAACTTCAATCTTTAGGATGGACACAACCATGTTATGTGTCATAAACTGCCCATTCCTGGCTTCTTAGCACGGTGGGATGCTCTGTGGGGGTGGTGGGTGTATTGGTATCGAGTGCCAACAAACACAGGGTGGGACCAGGGAAACTGACCACGGCAGCAAAACGCAGCACTGGGGGCCAGGAGGCCCAAGGCATTTTGACCATCACCTCTCCAGCCCGGCCACTGTCAGGGTCCAAACCAGCTGATTTGCGGGCCCAGGGGAGGCGTCAGTACCGCTGGGAGCAGAGATCCTGGTTGATTCTCTGGGTTAAGTATGTGCCTGGTAGAAGCCGTATAACGCAGTTGAAGGTGAACGCATTTGAGAATCAGCCAGACTTGGGCTTGAATTTTGATTTTGCCACTTACTACGTGTTTGATGTCAGGCTTATTTTGCTTGAGTCTCTGTGAGGCTCAACATTCTTCTCTGTGAATCAATATAATAACACCTACTTCTCAGAGGTTTTGGTTATATTACGAGAGATGATAGATGAAAAGGTGTAGAAAAATACCTGACACCTCATTAGCTCTCAATAAACTTCTGGCTCTCTTTTAAAATCAGAGTAAGGGGTTTTGCCTCTTATACTTAACAAAACCAGTGGACTTACCCTGGCATACACATCTCCTCCAACCTGCTGCCTTGTTCCTTTTCCCTTGCATTAGGCAGAAAAAAAATTTTTTGTGGAAGCTTGAATCTTGCCTGGTGTGTTTCACCTTTCCTTTTGGGTTCTTATAATTCAGTGATTGCCGGCACTACCCTGCTAGCCTCAGGAGTATATCTTCCTCTCCTCCATCCTCTGACTTTAAATTACCTATCTCAAAAATGGATATACTCATAATTCAACTTTGAAGTTTGACTTATACATGACCTAAGAGGACATTCTATAGGAAGGCATCTTTCCCAAGAGAATAAAAATCCTGTCTCTTGATTCTCTGAGCCCAGCTGAAGCAGCTGGCATTTTTAAGTACTACTAAATATTAGGGGGCAGCAAGTAGGAATGGTTTACGAACTTCAGATTTATGATCCTGCCCTAAGTAGTTTGTACTCAAGGCTTTCAGGCCCATCCTGTGATCCTTCATGATAATCTTAATGTACACTTGAGGGGTGTGTGTGTGTGTGTGTGTGTGTGTGTGTGTGTAGGGGGCACGGGTATAGGGCCTAGGGAACAATAAGGGAGGAGAGGATTGGCACAACCTTCCAGACATGAACGCCTCCTGCCCAAACCCTTGTTTCTCCTCACTTGGAGATGACAACTCATACCTTCCTCCACGATAGATCACAGCCACCTTACCACTTTGTCTGCCATTTTCCTGAGGGTTTGGGTTTCCAGCTTAAGAGCCAGTTCATCGCATCTTCAACTAATTAAAGCCAAGAGTGACTTACACTGTAGGTGAGTTCCCACCCCTTTCACACAGGGAAGGGTCTTTCTTTGTAAGATCTGACCAGATAATGGTCATAGCATCCACATAAGGACAATACTACCACACAGAAACTGATGTCTCTTCCATGATCAGCTTACAAAGGGTGATACAGAGGAAACCAAACATGGAGTCCAGTCAGTGGAGAGGCTGGCAGAGGTTATGGCAGAAGGTCAAGAGCTTCCCTATGGGAAAGTTGAGGTTAAAGGAGAACCTGGACTGGTGGCTTGACAGACAGCTGCCCTCAATGGAGCAGGTTGTGATGTTTGTAGCCTGATGCTCATGGTGATGTGTAGGGGCTAAAAATTGTCACTCCCCCCCCCAAGTTAGAGGCCAGGTGCAGGGGAGCCAGACAATGCCTGGGCTCCGCTTGATGATGGGGAAAGGGCTTCTATCAGATGAGCAAGTTTGGCCCTTAGGGGCATAGGGCTTGGCAGGACTGACCTTGAGCCCTGACCTTGACCTTTTATGTCTTTCCCAGATCTTTCTTTAATCCATAAGAATCTCCTGGATGCCTATTAAATTTTCAGTTTTCTGGGACTCAACCCCAGTGATTCTGATTCAGTAGGTCTGGGCTGGGGCCCAATTACCTGAAATTTTAACAGCCACACTGGCTGATTCTGAAACAGCGGTCTATGGACCCCACTTGACAAGTGTAACCTTTGATTACTACATAAAATCCAGAATTGTACACTAGTTACCTTATCTGGAATGGTATTAAAGCAATCTCTTCTGAAGAAATCCACATGCCGTTGAGAACTGTTGGTTAAGGTTGAACTTGTTGCTGATTTCCTGACTAAATCATGGGCATTAGCCAGGAGACAAAACTGTTGTTAAGGGGAAGCTATAATTTTAATTCACCAGATGCATACGTGTATAGGTGTATAGTTCACAGCTCTATGCTTACCTGTGTGCACACACAGAGGTCATTTATCTTTCTTCTAAGTAGTAGCCTTGCCATTCAGGAATTAAAACCCAGTCCTGTAACTTGGTACTGGCTGCAGCCGCTCCTAACTGTGGACAACTGGAGACGCTAACGTTCCTTTGGGACATGACTGTCGCAATGTGATGTCCCTCCACTACCCCCAACCCTAAAAGCCTTCGTGATGCTTTTACCTAATGAGGATGTGAATAGCAGATGTTTCCAAGGTATTAAGATAATGTCTCCATAGGGCCTCAAAGTTTAACTGTTTCTTTTCTATGCATGGAGCAAAAGAAAAGTTTAAAGGAGGCTCAGCTGACTCTCTCTGAGTATGTGGGGGCAGCATCTGGTTTCCTTCCTGCTGACACTTGCTGTGGAGTGTTCTAGAAGATCTGGGCTGTTCTGGTGGAAGGGTCTGTTGCTATGGCAGCCAGAGTTGGTGGTCTACTGGCTGGTCGTGTTGATCCTTGGTTAGTCTCAGGCTTTAATTCAGTGTTATTATTTTCAAGGTCTCTCTGTCATTAGGTTTAGAGAAAATTTGTTATGTGTTTGGAGAAGACCAACACCACATATTTATTCAATGGGTCCTGATGTCTGGGATCTTATTCCTGTCTGTCACTAGCCATCTGAGCAACTCTGGACGAGACATTGAATCTCTTTGTCCTTGGTTTTCTCATCTGTGAACTTATCTTACCTTCAAAGCCTTTGAGAAGGTCAAATCAAACCAGGTGGGGCACTTCTGTGGGAATTTGATCCAAATCCAAACAGTACTATTATTTTAGGCCTGGCTTTGGTTTAAAAAAGCTATGGTTGAAAAGTGTATCAAGTTCTTTATATGGATGCCCAACTTCCAGAAATTAAGTTAAAAATCAATACTATTTTTATAAAGTTCTAAAAATAAAAACCAGCAGCATTTGGAATCTCCTCTCTTTTTCTTGACCATGATTTATTTCTTATTTTTCAAAATTACGTGATGACCAGGATCTCTCCTCTGGTCATACTCAATGTATGCATGACCCCTTTATCCATACTGCCAATACTCAATCATATCTAAAGCACATTGCAGAATCACCGTTCTTGTGAGAACAGTGGTCCCAAGGGGGACAGCAGAATTTAGGAACTTGCTATTCAGCTGCCAAAGTTGTCATTGGTCATCTGAGGTGTCAGTACCAGGGGTATATATAGCAGGAACCGTAAAGCCATGAATCAGCCAGACGAGAGGAGGCTCTGCACGCACCCCCTGGACAGCTAAGAAAGTGTGCAAATTAGCATATATTAAGCATAAATCAGAGACCTGGATGTCAGGACATCTGTCCCAACACTAGGAAATGCCTGTCTCAAGAACGGGTGATTTACAGTGTTTGCTACTATCTGCATTGCTGAATTGTGTTAATATTGGGATCAAGGGCAGAATAATTAAGATGCTGCTGCCAGATTAGGATCGATGGAGACAAAGGTTCTAACGCAGAATTTGCCACCAGCATACCGAGTGAGTTGCTATTTTTCTGTTCTAAAAACAAGGCTCACTCACACTGGTAACTTAACCAATCTCAAGAATTGTTAGCACATGGAATATGGAGTGGCCTAAGAAAGTTTAAAGTCTGAGATAAATATAAGGAATTATGTTGATATTTCTAAGAGTTATAGGCATCTTTGAGTTCATTCTTTAAAAAAGAAAAGATTTATTTATTTATTTGAGAGAGAGAGAGAGCAGGGGGGAGGGGCAGAGGGAGAGGGAGAGTCCCAAGCAGACTCCACATTAAGTGTGGAGCCCGATGCAGGGCTCGATCTCATGACCCTGAGATCACAACCAGAGCTGAAACCAAGAGTCAGTCATTTAACCAACTGAGCCACCCAGGTGCTGGGAGTTCTTTCTTTTAGAAAAAAAAAAGTTGTTTTTTGAGTTATACCATGCGTCCCATAAGCAGCACACATCTTGTGCATGAGCTCATTAACTTTTAAAATTATACCAAAAATTTTAAATTCCTCGAAAAGTCTTCTGTGTCTCATGTGCTTGACCAGAAGGTGTTGTCGCTGCAGTGGGTTATGTGTTAAGATTGAATTCAAACAGGAACTGAAGCTGATATGAAATATTACTAGAATAGGGGCTGGCCCATGCACACAGCTCTCCAATCAGGAGCATGCATGTGTATTTCAATGCATTTACATGTGTGAGCATATGCAGATTAGAAGACCAAAATATAGGAGTATTAGTGGTGTGTGTGTGTGTGTGTGTGTGTGTAATAAGGCTCTTCTGGCTACAAGGAGCAGAGCCCCAGTGAAGGAGGAAAAGGGTAAGGCTACACTTGGAATGGAAATCACTGCAGGGTCAGGGATCAGGTTCCTTCCCTCCATAGGACAGCTTTGCCTCCTTGTACATGACTGCTTTGTCTCATCCTTATCACCAGGTCCTCTATTTCTTACTCATAGCTTTCTTTTCCTCCTCATACTATGTGGCTTGCACTTGACCTCAGTGTGCCTTGGCCCCACCTCTATATGAAGGCATCTTTTTAGTTTCGGTTTCTACTGATGATGGAGCCGACTTTTCCATGTTTCCGAGTTCAACTTTCAGAGACAGCTAATGTTTTGTATAGGCTGCTGGCCAGCTTCCTATTTGGTTGCCTTTGGTTCAGGAGTTCACCTCTGGCGCCGTAAGCTATGGCCAAGGGGTGGGTGGGAAAGGCACACGTGGGATGGAACTTGGCACCTGTGCCTTTCCCTTCAGCAGAGACTATAGAAAGCCTAGGAATTGGCAGCTTTATTATGGTGGAATGGGAGACTGTGGAGAAGTATGTTAGGGGTTCCTGTGGGTCTTGGGACTCTGCCGGAAGAAGGAAAGGAGAGAGAAAAGGGAAAGCACTCCTGTGAAGGGCATTAAATTTCTCCCACTCCTTCTGTAGAAACAGGATTTGTTCAATGATGACAAATCATGAACCAGGATAAGCAGCTAAACGAGGGCACCGATGGGGGTATGGCTCATAGACTTATCGGAGGTGCTCACTAGAGCAGAGAGGAGCCCATGTTGTGAAAGCTGAGTTAGCCTCGGCAGACGTTGCTTCTAAAAGGAAGCCCTGACTCACAGAACAGTGTGCCCCTGCCTGTTCCAGATATGAGGGAGGGGAGTGGCTTTTCTAGGCCGATGCATCCCAGGAATTCCCATGTGTCTTTGCAGCATAATCTTCTTCTGTGTTGGAAATATGTGTGATGTCTCATTTTCTACTCCTCATTGTTTTAGCATACTTTTGTGGAATGAAGGCTTGTCCAGTATTTCAGCTGTACCCAGGGGAAAAAGGAAGAGAGTAAGCTGGAGAGACGGTATTCATCCTGGCATCATTCCAGGAGACTGACTGCTGGAAGAATTCACAAAGTTACTGTGGTGGAGGGATGTGCTTCCTTGCTATATTTCTAAGGAAGTAGTCCAGATTTGACACTGAGGACATACCTAGGACCAGAGAGAGTTAACTAGAGGCTGTAGTGAGTGAGAGCTACCTTGACTGTCTGCTTTGCCTCAGGCAGAGAAGTACCTCAGAAGCCTTTGGTCCCCGAAATCCCATTTGTGTGTCAGGAAGAGGGAGCCCCTCCTGTCCTGTTACAGAGCTTTGGGCAACAGGAAGCTGAACCGAGTCGTCCTAGTGGCAGCTCACAAACCCTCTGGCTCCTTGTCTCCAGCCCTGGGGCCCAGATACCCTCTTTTCCCATCTCAGCTTTCCTCACACCTGCCCCCATTCTTGCTCAGAGGAAATAGCCAGATTGACACCTTGGTTTCCAAATGTGTCTATGCTAGAAGCAGCTCTGGATACCACGTGACTGTCTCGCTGGAGGCATGTGGATGGAGGATTACCCACCTCAATGTCGTCCAGTTGCCCAGAGCCCTGGGAGATTCTTTTTTTTTTTTTTTTTTTTTTTTTAAGATTTTATTTATTTATTTGACAGAGAGAGAGACAGCCAGTGAGAGAGGAAACGCAAGCAGGGGGAGTGGGAAAGGAAGAAGCAGGCTCCCAATGGAGGAGCCTGATGCGGGGCTCGATCCCAGGACTCTGGGATCACTCCCTGAGCTGAAGGCAGATGCTTAACGACTGAGCAACCCAGGCGCCCCAGGGAGATTCTATTTCCAGTGACATCGAGGATGTCAAGACCAGGAGGAAAGAAATGGTCAGCCTTTATCACCTGCATATGCAAGTGCTTTTAAATATAAAAAGCCATGTGGGGGTGCTGTGGTTATAAGAGATGAATGTTCCTTTACTGAGCCTGTCTGTTGAAAGCCCACAGTGGGACTGGGTGCAAACAGGCAATCAGACAACCGTATATACATGATGGCTCCTGCGAGCCAGCATTTGTGGGGAGCAGAGTTAGTCTGTCATTTGGAAGCCACTGGCCAAGCCTGTGTTTTTCTGTGCAAACCCCAGGGAGCTCAGTGGGGAAGCCTTCTTATGCTAGCTCTTCAGCTGGACATTTGCTAAGAGAGAGTGAGGATGGGCTACTTGGCAAGCATTTTCCTTTCCTGGTTCGTAGACTTCATTAAATGGGAGCTGTGGAGGCTGGCTTAGTGAGGAGGCCCTGTGATTTTAAATTGTGGCCTGAGAAGAATTTGGAAATAGAGCAAAGAGAATCTGAAATCTAGACTCTGAAGGGAGCAAGGCCTCTTCCAACCTGAGAACTGCAGTGAGCCATAACCTATGACTAGCAATATCCTCCGATTTTCCAAAAATTCTGTGTGATCTGTGCCAGCATTTTATCTACAACTCTTCTTTTTCCTGCTTCGTACTTAAGTGTTCAAACCCTCTTTCACAGACCATCCATGCCCACACAGCTTTTGCCCAATAGCTACACTGGTTCAGTGACCAAAGTCAACATGGAAATGTCTTCCGAAGGGGTCACTTAGCCAATGTATTTGTTCACAATCTCTTTGAAAGGACTTGAGTGGTTGGCTCATTTGGGCTACTCCACAGAGTCATCTAATTAATGTTTTTAACATCCTGCCCCTCCTTGCTCCAGAACCTACCATGGCCCACCGATGACTATGCATAAACTCCGCACTTCTCCACCAGCTCCTTAGTGTCTCCTCTGACCTACCCATCTCATGCCTTTCCAATCCCTTTCCCCACTTTTCCCCCAAATGGCACTGCCCATATCAGTCACCCTTCCCACAGCTGTTCTTTGCATGGGGTCATTCATCTGCCTGCATCAGCCTACCTAGTAAAGTCTCATCCAGGCTGCAAAGTCTGCCTCAAATTTTAACTTTTTGGTGAACTTCCCTCCCCATCTTCTTTTTTCCAATACAGTTTCTCCTTACCCTGAGTTTTTAGAGTCGGGTGCTTGAGGAGAAAGTTACTGTGGTTTCTAAATTCTAAAAGTTTTGAACATTAAGGAAAATATATGAGTGATGTAGAGTTTTGTTTTTTGGGTTTTTTTTAAATCATAAGCCACAGAACTGGAGAGAATGCATGATGACAATTGAGTAGTTTTTGGAGACAAGAGTCTTTTCTGGGCTATTGGTGAGGTGTCTGGGGAGAGGAACAGGAGAGGAGAGTACCAGAGTTTAGAGCTAGTATTGAACCCTGCTCAAACCCTGGGTTTGGAGGGTGGACGTAGAGGCTCTTGGATAGGAGGGGCCACCTCACTTCCTGAGGGGACATTGGGAGGAAGAAGCTCAGCAGGGCACCCTGCCCCCAACAAGTTGGGTTCTAAAGCATAGAGATGGCAGCACAATAATTTTAGGCAGAAAAGGGGCCGCGTCAAATATCCTCCCTGCCTTTCCATTCAAGTCTCGTTTGACTCCTGCAAAGCATGGAGAAAACCTCAAGTTTCTTAGGTAATGAGTCGTTTAGAGCCTGATGGGTTTCACAGGGATTCACCTTGAGATGGGTCACGGAGCCCAAGGCAGATGCTGACAGGTGGACATTTCAAGCTTGAGAATAAATCAAGGGAGGAGCGGCCAGGTCTGAGAGGGTCAGCAGAGCCAGGGAAAGCCAGAATGTTGTCTGAGATGGGAGGAGGACTCTTTCCTGGAGCCATCCTGGGCATTGCTTGTCCTGAGGGGATAGATGGCAAGTTATTCCTGAGAAAAGTGAACATGGACCACTCAGTTATCATTTGTGATGGCTTCCGTGAAGAACGTGAATCAAGCATAGCGAGGGAGGGTTGCAGGTGTGATGGGCTGCACTGGCGGCATTTAAGTTGGAAGCAGAAGGAAAAGGAGACAGTAATGCAGAAGGAAGAGTTCTAGGCAGAGGGAGCAGTGTTGGAAGGCTCTGGAAATAGAGAGAGCAGGTTGGGTTTGGGGAAATGAAGGGAGGTCAGAGCACTCAGCTATGGCACATGAGGAAGACCGGGGCAGGAGACAAGGTCAGGAAAGCGGCCAGATACCTCCGTAGGCCTCGTGACCCTAAAACTGAGTTTGGACGTTTATTCTCAGTGCAGTGTGAAGCCATCAAAGGGGTTTGAACAAAAAAGTGACACAGTCTGATTTTTGAAAAGATTATTGTGAGAAATTATTTTGAAAGGTGATTGTAGCTATTCTGCGGAACCCAGATCAGAGGTAGGGGTGGGGGGTAAGTTCTGGAATGGCAGCCTGGGGACAAGATCTTCCCACCCATAGAGGAAAGCCCAACCTATTCCATCTCTTTC